>NC_041338.1:22796971-23123117 GCF_004354835.1 Perca flavescens
ACCGATTCAATGCATTCTCCTTGTGGAGGACTAGCTCACTCCAGCTTCTGAAAAACCTGAAACCTGAGCCCAATTTACAAAATAGTGGCAAGGGACTTGTCCAGCAAGGGTCGGACATAAGATGCTGGCTTGTTGGTTAAACACAAACTAAGTTACTCAAACCTCAAGTGAGTCTGATCCATCCTCTGCTGGACAGAATATTTTGGATTCTTCAAGGCAGGCAGGGAACAAAATCTTACGTTCTGGCTCGTACACACAGCTCTGTCGGGCCAACTATGGCTTCATCACCAGTGTGTGAGCTGAGCTGCAGTTAGCAGGGCCAAGCACCAACAGTCTAAAACTGCTGTGCTCAACACTGATAGATAAAACACCCTATGATCTCCCTCTCTGGAGTGCATGAGTGTGTGAGTACACAAATGTGTGTGAATGTGCATCAGTACTGACTAATCAACACAATACATTAGCGTGCTTCATAACAACGTGCACGTAAGTGGCATGGAAAATTCATGTAATGGGATATTACAATGTCTCACCAAACTACAAACGAAGCACTTCCTCTCTATTTCTCAGTCCTTGCTTGAGAGCACAAGATTCAATCAGTGAATTTCAATGCAGACTGGAAGCACCACTTGCTATTCAGCCTTCATATCAGTCAGTCAACCTCAATCTCTGTCCCTCCTCGTCCTCCTGCAGCCACAACGGCAAGCTTGTACTTGTGGTGGTTGTGTATGTGCCTCACTACAGTGCTCAGGGCAGCATATGTGTGCGTGTACATGTTTATAAGCCGCCATATAGATGATATTATAGGCAGCCATGTGGAATGTATGACGTGTTTTAATCAGTGCTTGGGACGATGTATTCAAGCGAGGGCTCTTCACCTTGCACTGGCTCATCAAGTTAAGCCATTTTGATTTTTGAGAGCTCCATCTACGTGTCTGTCTTTCTCTCCAGTCACCACCTGGGAGTGTGCCCAGTCCCTCCTTATGCATGCATTATGCTCCATTACTAGTGGGACTTCCCCTGCCTTCAGGACCCACAGACAGCATTTATTTGCCGTGACACCCTGAGAAATCAACTGCTGAGCCCCACCTTCCAGTGGCAATAAGATTGAGAAGCAAACAACAAGAAAGCCAAAAAGATGGTGGAACAGACACAGTTGCATGTCAGTCAAACACTAACCACCCTTTGACACGAAGCAGGAGAATGTACCACCCTAAACTCTTGACCTCTAGACAGTGTGTGTGATAACTGCAGAGAAACCTTCTTTCTTAATCCTTCTCTGAACTTAAAGAAAGCCAGACGTCTGGGCAGCACCCCCCCTCACATGCTGCAAGAAAGATGCTGCTGGAAGCAATAATGTCACTTTGCATTTCATTGCTGCGCTGCACACTGCCAGCACAGCATATGCATGGAGGGAAGAGCTGTTGTCAATTGGCACTAAATGCATCATCGCATTAATATTTGAGGTAAATTTCAATTAATGCTGCAGTGGCCAGCATGAGCACTGCACTGTGTAACTACCTAAGGGACACAAACCTTTCAGTTTCAGCTCAGGGAATTAATTTGCCATCAAAATGACATATATTACAGCTTCATCTGTGTTTGATTATTTCAGGTTCAAAAACAACAGGATGCACATCATATTTCCTAAAAAGCATTATTTAGTATTTACAATACAAGCAATACATCCATGTAACAGAGCAACTTATAATTTTTCTGTCTGACCTCAAACCTTCAGTTCTAACAGAGCTGCAGCACAGCTGTGTGTGCAGCGTGCACCCAAACAAAGAGATGGTTGCGGAGGGGCACAGAACAAGATCGTAACCCCTTAAAATGTCAGTCCCTCCAGCCTCCCTACCACAGCGGCCAATACCTCTTTTCCAGACTGGGCCCTTTTCAACAGAATGCCACAAGCAGACAGCTGTGACTAGAGACCAAAGGCTCACCAAAGAAAAAGGTTTCAGCCTTTCTGTTGATTTGAGAAGAAAAGTAAAAAAGCATGATGTCTGTGTGTGCTAAATTACACAATTACAATACACAGTGTTAGGTGTATTAATGATAAGATAAAAAGGGGAATAAAAGCATGGAAGCTGGGATGTTGCATATACACAGAAGAAACATGAAGAACTGCTTGCTTTCCAAATTAAAATAAACCGACCAACTGGCTAAAGCCAGCCGGTGTTTCCTATCTGAGTTTGTGCTAAGGGAGGGTGTCCTCTCAAGTATTGAACACACACAAATCTTTTGCTTGCTTACTTCGCCTTCCACCGTCCTCGCCCGCTAGCTCAAAGACCTATGTACATGAAGCTTGAAGATAGTAGATTCAATCAGAATCATGGCACTTGGCTTTAATGGCCAAGTAAGTTTGAACACATACAAGGAATTTGAGTCCAGCTTTTTGTTGCTCTAAATGTACATAAACAGAAAAAGACATACGGCTAAAAACAAGGACAACAAAGCAGAACAAGCTTGATAGGCACTATCTGACAAAATTGTCAGGTCAGTGATAATTAGGCGTGTGTGCAGTATATTGTTTTTACATTCAAGCCCAAAGGATATGTACAGAGGTTATAATGATGCCTCTTCGGAATCCACACACACACACACACACACACACACACACACACAGCCACATATAGCTTGGCTAAGCAGCTGTACAGTACCTCATGTTCTCTTGTCAACCTGATTATTTCATCTTGGTACCATGAAAAAAAACACAACTGTAAAACAGCATTTACTGCAAAGCAGAGCACAATGTCAGGATGGCTAGAACACTTAGTAGCTTTTTTTAAACAAGCATCTGAGATGAACAGAAATATCAGGGGACTAATTGTATTCAGCTGAAACTCTGCTTCAATCATAGGGCGACTACGATGCACTACAATGACCCCCAAATATAAGAATTTTATTATCTCCACAGATCCAATAAGAAAGGAAACGCTGGAAGAGATTGTTTTGACACCTGTTATATCTCGGCTCTACGTCTCACAATACCTGTATAGTTCAGTGTTGGATTAAGTGTGTGCGTGGGTATACTCTAGTAGGCGGTGAGGGCAATATCACATAACCTTGTTCTTAATTTAGTATCTGAAGAAAAAGACATGAAAACCCATAAACCCGTAGGTTCCTGAATAGAAAAAGGAGTTTTCTGGCTTTACCACAAAAATGCTGTGGTGATCTTTCACCAGTTAGTTACCAATTACAGTTTTTTCCGATTGCTAAACGACAGTGAGCACAACTGGAGTCACATGTGCAAAACTCAAACTACAGTCTGCACTACCAACAGTCACCTGAGCTAAACAGTTCACATCACCCGCAAAACTCATTCAAAGCAACACAACTCTTAACACACGTCTCAAAACAGGCTCAGTGCAGCCAAACACTATGCACAAGCCTCACTGAGATAACACACACTGGAACTCAGAACACACTGAAGGTAAAAACACTAGCGTCAAACACCAATACACAAATTACAAACTTTTTCATCTTTACAGTTTGAACAATTTGAGTGACTTGACACTACTCAACAGTTTATTTAAGGTAAAAATATAGATTGTATAATATACCAATTTTTACATAAGGTAAACAAGAAGAAATGAAAATCAGCAGTTTTCTTCAATATAGTATTTTATCTCTAGTAATTTATGGAATTACTGGGCAAAAAAACTAAAGGTACATACGTAACAGTAACAAAGAATAGTGTGACTAATCCTGCCTCTCTCCAGCATCATGTGGCAGGTTTTCTTCATCACATTGGATGCCTGCATCATCTCTAAATAAAAATGAATGTGGTGTTTCTATTGCTTTCACCTCCATTACTTTCTGAAAAACAGTAAGAACGCAGTTTTACTATTGTAAAGATATAGTGTTTTTCACTTTTTTATAGCTGTGTACATAACCTCAGACATCTTACCTGGACATATTGGTATCTCTGATCTTTTACCCGTTTCTCTCAAACGGTACAGTGTAGAATTGTTTCATTCTTATTTGGTGTTTGTATACAAAAAAATACTTTCTGAGCTTTCTCTGTATAAATACCATATATGTTCACTAACTAGTCTAAAATAAGACACTTGCTTAGGCTTTCAGCTAAAACTGCAATCAGCAGTGTTTGATAGGCACCAGACTGAAATCTATTCTGTTTTGAATGTGTGGTTTACAGTTTTGACAGCAGTGTGTTAGCATTTGAACAAAGTGCTGTAAATCTACAGTGTTGTGCACGTTGTGGTTAAAGTCATGGGATAAGTGTGTAGAGTTTTGAAAACTGTGTTCAAGCAATGAAAAACGAACTAGAGTTTGGTCCACATGAACTGCTGGTGTGCAGACTGTAGTTATAGTTTTGAACATGTGACTCCAGTTGTGCCCACTGTTGTTTATCAATCGAAAAAAACTGTAAAACAAATACTAGCTGTGTAGCTGTTCCTTCAGTCTGCAACTGCTTTTGGTTTGTCTTTCAGCAAGATACATAAAGCCACTAGCAGTGGTGGAATGTAACTAAGTACATTTACTCAAGTACTGTACTTAAGTACACATTTGAGGTACTTGTACTTTACTTGAGTCTTTTCTTTTCATGACACTTTCTACTTCTACTCCACTACAATTCAGAGGGAAATATTATACTTTTTATTCCAACACATTAATCTGACAGCTTTAGTTACTAGTTACTTAACAAATTAAGATGTTTGCACATAAAACACATGTAGTTTATAAAATATGTTTTATCATAAATTAAACAACCCAACAATATATAGGCCTACAAGTACAGCTGAATTAAATATACGATTAAACACTTAGTTGATGTTTTGATTATTTTCAATGCAGGACTTTTACTTGTAACAGAGTATTTTTACAGTGTGGTATTATTACTTTACTTAAGTAAAGGATCCAAATACTTCTTCCACCACTGCCCACTAGAGATCTACATAGCAAAAGGGGAAGGCAACACCTCTGGTGCAGTTTGTAGTTGGGTGCAGTCACTTTAAGGTAAGGTAAATTATTAATTATATTGATATTTCGTCCCACCAGTGTACTTCATGAAGATGCTATTCAATTTCTGAATTCCAGTATTGAGGCCAATTAGGTTCTAATACGGGTGTTACTGCCTTTGTTTTTGACTGTTGCGTGCATCCATTGAATTAAACCACACACAACTCACATACACAAAGAAATACATGCAAAAAGGCATTGCTTGTATTCACCCTGTCAAGCCACCTTTTGGCAATATATTTTCCTAACTGGAACTTGACTATTTGTGATTTCATTAGTCACTTTAGTGGGGGGCTCAAAGTGTATGAGAGAGACCACTTTCAGCCATTCTTTGTTTTATGTACAATGTCAATGAATCATTACATACTATCGTATTTTTCTTTGGGACGTCATCTTGGGCTTTGGGGAACACTGATCAACATTTTTCCGCATTTTAAAGTGCTCATATTATGCTTTTTGGCTTTTCCCCTTTTCTTTATTGTGTTATATATCTTTTTGTGCACGTACAGGTTTACAAAGTGAAAAAGCCCAAAGTCCACCCTAAAGGGACTTACCATCTCCAACAGAAAACACTGTTCACAAATTGCTCCAAACTCAAATTGCTCTATTGTAGTCCAGCCTTTACTTCCGTGACGAACGTGCGTCACTTTGTAACACACGTTATAATGCTCGCCTAGCTGCTAGCTAGGGTTGCACGATATTGACAAAATGTGATTATGAATATTGCAATATCGATATTAATTTCAATACTTTTAAACAAAAGTTACGGCACTCCCTCATGCTCTGCAACTGACTAGCTAGCAGTACTTACTGCGCATGTGCGACTCCCAACAAAGACAGTACAGAAGTGAGTCAATCTGAAGCTAAAACAGAGAGCTCAACACACATCAAAAGATGAGCTGCAGCAGTGTGCAGTACAACAAATATATGGTGTTTTCTGAAAATTAAACCACATAAACCTTTTCTGGTACAACCTATAAATATAATTAGTGCTGTCAGTTAAACACGTTATTAATGCCGTTAACGCAAACCCATTTTAATGGCGTACATTTTTTTTATCGTGAGATTAACGTTCTTTCTGTCCTAGCAAACTTTGTAGTTTTTTTTCACATGCTGTTGCAACAAGTAACGTTAGAAAAACTACAACACCACAACGGATCTAGCTAGACCGGAAACAAAACAACAGGCACGCCACACACACTTGTTTGGGCTTGCGAGCTGGCCAAAGGGTAGCTAGTAGGCTAACGTTACGTTTTGAGTGGATGGCGAGCATGAGACGCCGAAATGGATGCCAATAAGATTCTGAATAGAAAGTTTACTTTTAAAAAGTTGCCAAATGGTTCCACTGACAAGACCAACGTGGTCTGTGTGTTTTGTCGTTGTGAACTGAGCTATCATCGCAGCATGTCCAGTCTGAAATACTACTTGATGGCCAAGCACACAGCTGATGCAAATTCTCCGCCACCTCGTCAAAGCCAGGCGACAAAAGCACAAAGCAAGCCGATCCACTTTTCCATATTGATAAGAGCATTAAAATGAGAAAAAATAATGGGACAAAAAGAAATCAAGGGACATTTAGAATAGATAAAAATGTGTGATTAATTGCGAGTTAACTATGACATTAATGCAATTAATCGCAATTAAATATTTTAATTGTTTGACAGCACTATAATATATACTTATATAATAGTCCTTGTTGCTGACAGAAAAAATATTCTGAATCTGAATTACAACACATAATTTAAATCTAACCATGGCCACTGGCCACTGTATTCTCATCAGAGGTAATAGAAAAATGCTCTGAAGCTAAAAAATTGTTAAGACTCAAACAATCTAGCCAGTAAATAAAACTTTGCTCAAACAGACAGACTGGAATTCAAACGATGTTTTTAGCACTGTGCTACAATATTAACATACTTTTACCAAGCAGAGGAACAGGATTGAATGCACTTCTTACTCTACCTAATCTACTACTTACTTACTGCAATAGTCAATTATATCTGATAACCAAACTGTGCCTGTCGATGATACTTGATTAGAGCATAGTTCAACAGTTAATGTGGATAATCCACAAACTCTTTTATATAAACTTTTACGTTGGCCACTTTAGACCAAACCAGAATCAAACTTGGAAGTTTCCAATAACACAATCTACATGTCAAGTGACCTAACACGGGGTCCAGACCCCACAGTTGAGAAATTACAGTATGTGGGTGGGGGGATGGCCGATAAGCTTATGAGAGTGCGTGGCAGAGGCATTCAAAAAGCAGTGGGAGGAAAGTAGTTACAGGGTAAATAATCTGAGCAGACCTCTGCCACATATTCTTGTGAAATTAATACAACTCTGAATGCATGTACAGTATTTGTATTTGACATCAAAATAAGTTTTTAAAAAACTAACTATAACTATAATTAAGATATATTATAACTATATTGTACAAAAACATAAGCCTGACCCTCTTAAGTCATCTCAGATCTCTTCTTCATCCTCTCACAAATAATGGGCAAAATATTACTACAGCGGCAAATTTTCTCCCCAACATTCTGTGAATGAGTTTTGTTAAACGTGTGTTGAGATGTGCTGCATCTTATGGCGATGAAAGAAAGGGCAGTGACAGACAGCATTTGTTTTATCTACTTAAGAAAATGAATGACGCAAGCTGAACAAGTGCACTACTGCTCTTCTCAGGGTGGCGCGTAACCTGCATTTCACTTTTAATATCTCCTTCAGCGGAAATAAACTGTGAGACAAAATGGAGATACACTGAGTTTCCAACAAATGCAGCGGGGTTTTACAGAGAGGCCTGACTTCTTTTTCTGAATGAATGAAAATTACCTACGCTGTGGGCCTGCATGAATCTAAATTGAGTCACCAAGGGTATCCTGTGCAACAGCATTCTGTTTGATTTAGAAACTGCTCCCTTGCTGATTCAAAGGCAGGGCAGGGGATGGCTGTGCCCATTGGGCCTTGTGGGGAGAATGTTAGAATGACAGACGTCTCCAGCAGCCAGCTTGCTCCCAGACTCAGCACCAGACAAGTGAAGCAACACAAATGCAATTAGCTGAACGAGGCGCAGACACACGCATACACAAGCTATGTCTGTCACAGAGGATATCTTCTTGGCAAAACACAACATTCAACCCCTGTTGCTGCCTGTGTCACATTTGGATAAAGACTGAGAAAAAGCTCTGTCTGTCACACATAAACACACAACCTGTGTTTCTGTTAGAGGGTGTCACTCTCTCAGTCTTGATGACAACACCTTGTCATCGGTGATGACAGTTCAATCTCAGACAATGTGTGCAACTGTAAAAAAATGTGTATGCCAAATCAACTCAAATCACCAAACTGTGGTTGCCATAAAAATGTTCAACAGAAACATCATCTATTGCAAAACTTTTAATTGTATTTTTAACTGAAACCTCAGCCATCACTATGTCTGTTACACCATAATAGCCATAATCACACATGCTACATGGTGTCTTCAGGGGTAGTACTGTTAGTACACTGTTAGTGTCAAAGAGGAACAGTACATCAGTCGTGTGGGACTATTTTGGCTTTAAAAAAGATGTTGCCCACTGTCAGGTATTGTGCAAAACCTGCCTTGTTACAGTTGCTACTTCACGGGGCAACACTACCAACCTGTACCAGCACCTAAAAACATATGATAGGTGTATAGCTAAAAAACCAAGCAGTATGCAAAATAATCCAAGTACTTGGCAAGGATCAGTGACCAAAATGTTTGAAAGTGTTACACCATATGAACACACTTCAAAAGGTGGTGAGAGTTCATGGAGCTCTAATGGTGAAGCATAATCTTCTTGAAGCAGCAAAATAATTGATTAAATGTAAGTTATATGTATCAAACAGCATTTTGTTTAGTGACTTGTGTATTCAACAGGTAGGTTTTGGTTTCAGAATCTGGAAGTTTCAGATAAAAAAAGATTATGCTCTGAAAGGTTCATTCCCAATTTTAGAAATCAAACAGTGGCCATTATGATTGAATTCTGATGCCAATGTACCTTAAAAGTGCCTTTAAACAGACTTCCTCTAATGACTATTAGTTAGATTAAGGAAAACTTCATTAAATGATTCACTGGAAAGACTCCTAATTCTATATTATAATATATAAATATATTGTATTCAAAAGAGGATTGTGCCTTAATAGCTAATGTCACTTTTTTTCATGGTTTAAAATAAGTGTTCATGGGGCGTCCTCTAGTTCACCCAGTAAGAGCATTCGCCCCATGTCGGCTGAGTCCTGCAGCGGCACGGGTTCAAATCCGACCTGCTGCCCTTTGCTGCGTTTCATCCCCCATCTCTCTCCCCCTTTCATGTTTATACACTGTCTCTACACAATAAAGGGAAAAGCCCCAAAACAATAATCTTAAAAAAAAAAACTATACCCAATCCAGATTTCCTCATTGTGGCTCAAATTAGGATTTTTTTGTCTCCAGTACCTAAAGTCCAGGCATTCAAACATCCTTTCAGAATCCTATTAGGTCCCTTTGATTATGGTTACAAGACATGTAGGATACCTCTTCAGCAATTTAGACATCAAAAACAAACAAATGTAAAACACAAGCTCTGACCTTGCAAACATTGCCAAATCTAAATTTATTATAGAAAGTTCATAAATCCTGGTAGAACGGTTTCTGCAGTAAATGTATTACAACACTTCTGTGGTTGAAACATTTACCACAGCATGGCAGGATATACTGGTGTAAGGATTTATTACAGCTTTATGGCAGAAGGCTTACAACTTAATGTGTCTGTGATTTGGAGGTATATTTCATGTTGCCACATATTCACAAAAATCTTTGAGACAGGCTTGGAGACAAATTTCCCCAAAAGGATCTGTCCAATATCAAGACTCATGTATGACCACAGTGCAGTGACTCTGGACCCCCACACCCCCCCCAATTTTGATGTGTGTGAAGAGCCCCTGTACCTCTCTCCGTGGCCTCTAGCTGACCTCCCTCTGCCTTAACATTGCTACCCCACCTGTAGAGATGTCTGAAGAACAGGTCCCACTTCAAAGCCCTGCAGTGATTGGGCCATTATTACCATGGGCACTTGACTCATTTCATGTCCACTGAAGGACTAACCTTTAGGGGAATCAGGCATGGAGACATGGAATTCTTTGCAGGTGCTTTTCAGGGTCCACAAGATGATTTATTTTGATTGTTCTTTTAGATTCCTACCTAATGATACCAGCGGAAAAACACTTCCTATAATGCAACCAGTGTTTTTTTCTCCTTGATAGCTAGTGAGTGTAGGCTAATGTTTTTGTCTTAGTTTTTTAAGTAGGTAGTGGGCAACTGGCACAGATGTTTGCAAAGGAATGTCATTTTGTATCAGTCGAGAAGCACTTTGATAAAGCGGCACTGCCACAGTGACATGAAAGCCCAACTAGGTTCAACAACAACCGTCATCTCTGCTCTGCTGTTCTGGAGCTAAATGCCAGTGACAGGAACAGAATTCACTGTGGTAACTGATCAGGTGCCAAGCGCCCTCTCCCCAGTGCCCTGCTGCACCGAAGCCCTCTGTGGAGCTGGCATGGCCTGGCTTGGCTTGGCCTGGTAGCTACGGGCCCTGCTTTGTATCTCTACCCCGTCTATTCAAGCTGTCTCCAAATCAGATAGACCACTGTCAGAGGCCCGTCTCGCATGCCCAAGTGAAGCATTCGGACAGGGTTAATAGGTGGCAGAATAAGTTGTAATGGTAAGACAGCAAACAACAAGTTGGTTTGATGTAAATCATCGTCTGCCAAATGACCAGGAGGAAAGAGTTAATTTCACTAGTGTACCCATGCAGCTCAAATATAATCTGATATTAATGATAGATTAAAGGTTTTATTATGTAGCCTAGGTCTTTGTCAGGGGACATGCATATGCTTTTAATACCAAAGCAATGAATTGTCCTCACCATTTTTACAGGCAGGCGTAGTTGGTAGATATTGAACCAGGCCAACAATACATTGAACGTACATGGGCATCAGAATTAAACCAGACAGTGGTATTTGCAGTTATTGTAAGGCTTCCTATGTTTAATGGACAGTGAAAATGCTGTGATTTACTATATCTGTTCTGAAGGCTATTTCAACACTATTTACATGTTAAGCCATCTGGCCCAAAATACACTGTGATGATTAATATTCCATCTGTAAAAAGGAACCAAAGCCTTCAAGGCTTTATAGCCTCAATAGGCTAATATGCTATTTGTTTTAGGATAAGCCACCATCACAAAATACACTCAGCTGTCTCAGATATATATTACATTGCTACTGTATGTTCCTACATCACAAAAGGTCTGTGACTAAGCATACAGATTGAAGACCACATCCATGTTTACAGCATTTAACTGTCAGACTCGTCTCATCCCAAACCGCCGATGAGATTTGTGGCCTCGATGCATTCGCCTTCGACCTAAAATAAAAGGTATTCGCACGGAACCTGAAGTTGAATGCATCGAAGCACGTACTCGCATAAAGACAGGTGCACCTGTCTGCAGTGATAGCCTATTGTGTTCACTATCAAATGAGCCATGAATCGGCCCTGTCGCGCTGAATGTGGAGAATAAAACGAAAACAGGTCTGTCTCTTACCGTTCTGTTTTCAGTCATTACTCCCCATCCTAACGTTTTCAGTCCAGACCTCTGACGAACCGTTAATTCCTATCTGGCAGTCTCACTCTCTCCCTCCCTCTCGCTCATCCCCATGTCATATTTCTCCGCTGCAGCAGAACAAAGCCACGCCTCCTCCGACCGCCGCTGCCGCGTGACGTCAGCCGCTGAAGACGTTTGGCTCACGCCCTCCGATACACATCCGGGAAGGAGCCGCGAGAGGCCGCTGTGCTTTGACAAAAACAAAACACTTCAGTTCATTTTTTTTCTTCTTCTTCTTTTTTTTTTTTTTTTTTTTTACCAAGTTCTGAGGTAAGCGTTTTAAGACTTTATAATTATAAATTGGAAAAGAGGTTAAAAAAAAATTTAATATTAATAATAATAATAATAATAATAAAGATAATAGCAATTATACATTATTCTTCCCACAAGCAAATTTGCAAAGAAGCCGCCTAAAAAGTCGCCTGAATTGTGGTTTTCATATTAAAGTTTTTCCTTTAGCCTTAGGAACACAACTTAATCTGTAAACTATTTTATAATTCCTAGCTCAACGTAGGCCTAGTGTTTCTGACCAATATCTTACCAGGGATGGCACACTGAATTAAATATAGGCTATAATGGCAGCTACTCAGCTAATTAACGTTACCGTTGAGTAGCCTAAATACTGAATTGTGGCATAGGAATTTAAGGTTATGTTACAAATACACCCATTTCATTTTCAATTTATATAAATGAGGCCATAACTACCTAAATTAACGTTAACGTTATATAGCCATAACGTTAGACATTAATTATAGTAATTGTAGTGGCATGTGTAAACAGTTGTTTATCAGGTATTTTGGTTTGACAGGTGTCCTGTTTTTAGGTTAAACACATGTATCAAAAGCTTTTCAAACAGACGGACACTGGGAAATGATACGGTGTAATGGTTTAGCCCATTAGGCTACGTTAAATTAATCTATCTATCTATTGTGACACAGAAACTGGGTTGCTCTCTCCTTTTCTTCTAGGATCATTTACTTAATGCTGACCGCAGTCCACGCTCATTGTCCAGTGCTTCACTTGAGCGAACTGGTCTTGCAAGTTCTATGTGGGCTGTGTCACAGAGCCCCATATCGATCTGCCAGCGTACCTGCTGCACGGACACTGCGTCTTTGGAGACACTCCTGGCTGATTGTTGTGTTCTTACTTCCAGTGAAAGTCCCCGGGAACAGCCATGAGGTCCGTCACCGCGTTTCTGCTCTTTCTCTACTGTGTCGGATTTATTGGGTGTAAACCCTCATCGGCCTGCCCGAGCGGACAGTTTATGCTGAAGAACCAGTGTGTCCTCTGCCATCCCACCTGCTCTGAGTGCGACGGGCATGAGCTGTTTGAATGCACTACCTGTGGAGTTGGTGAGTAGAATTTTCTGTACACTGACTTTTAACAAAGCATAATCCTCGATGGCTTCTCCAAAGGAAAGAGGCGAATTTTAGGTTATATTAGGCTATATCATTTTATTTTCCTTATAGGCTACTACGATGCACTTGATTTACCCAAAACTAATGTTTTGTACAGCCTAGTTTTGCAAGAACAACAAATAAATCACCACTAGCTATACAAAGTCTTCATCAAAGATAGACAATGTCCTTGCCGATAAATGACAAATTTCACGTCTTCATTTCGATTACTTTCTGCATGAGCTGTGCAAAGATCATTCGCAAAGTTGTTTAAAGGCTTTTGAATCAGAGGAGGAGCATTCCACTCTGGTTTACCATTTAACCTTGTTAAACAGTCAGAGACTGCTGTACAACTTGTTGGTTTTTCTGTCACACAGGCACCTTTCAAATAGGTAAGAAATGAAGGTGTGATCATTTGTCTGCCGAGCGTTCACAGTGTAATCTGATCATTTCAGAATGGGGTCTTTGTTAATCAGAGGGAAAGAAAAAAAATCCCCTTGGGCTAGAAGTATTAGGCTACTGTTGCAGTTCAATTGGCTTAACCTGCAAACCCTGCAAGTCTCTCTTTCGCTTTCCCTCACACACACCCTTTTCTTTTAATATGCATTTTGACATTGCCACAATATCGCATTTCAATTTTTACTAACTGTATTTCAATGTACATTGTTATGATGTTATGATATTTTGTTGTGTAAACTTTAGTATACAGTAGCATTTGATCCCAGTGTGTATTTGGGTGATGTTCTTTGTGAATGAAAATCAAAAGCCAAAAGTCTCTACCATTTTCCTTATGCTCTGTGGTTTGTTGTCATGTAGAAGTCACATTTCTCTGTGCGTGCTGAGGTTGAGTCTCTGGGAAGAGGAAGTAGAAAAGCAGCAGCAGCAGCAGCAGCTTGTGGCACCCTCCTCCCTGTCTCACACATGTTGTGTGCAGCACTGAGCAGATGAGACAATGCAGTAACTCAGCTGCTTCCAGAGATGCCTCAGGTGCCACAGCTAGGCTAGTGGCAGGTGGCAGAGTATTAATCATTAGGGCCAACAGAAGACTGTGTCTCTGCCCACAGCTCTGATCTCTCCTCTGCCTCTGATTGCCCTTGTTTACATTAGTTGGAGCATCATCAGTCATGAAGTGATCTCAGACTGTGATCTGTTATTTGCAGGCCTACAGCCAACATCCTGGGCTGCAGCCATCAGTTCATGATGTTGTTCATGGCGTTGACATCCATTTGTTCCGCCACTATTTTCTGTTCTTAATAAATATGTACGTATAATGAAATGTATGAATCCTCAGTTTCCAGATAATTGCCTCTGATTTACTCGTTGAGACACATGACCTCTCTCTCCTTTTAATCAAACAGTTTTGATGTCTGCAATATGTGGTAATGCTGTTATGTGCTGAAGGCAGTGAACATTCACACAGTTGGCAGCATGTCCTTTCATCTTTCCTTCATCCCATGTAATTGTCGAGCCCATTTGGCTCTACCTCTGTATTTATTATGAGAAGCTCATTGATTTTCCCTTTTAGAAGAGTCCAGATTTTTGGAAAAGGTGTTTCCTGGCAGGAGGTCTGTATGGCTAATGGCATCTTCATCAGAGGAGAAAATAGAGTACGCTTTATGTTAACAAGTCCCCTGTGTCCTCCTCCTCCTCCTCAGATGAAGATGGACAGGAACGTTTCCTCCACCAAGGTCGCTGTCGGACACACTGCCCCCGGGGACTCTATCCTGACAGGGGTCACTATGCCTGTCTGCCCTGCATAGCCAATTGTGAACTCTGCACTGATGGCAACATATGTGCCAAATGTCGGGAACACTACAAACTCCAGAATGGGGTCTGCCAAACGGCATCCTGTGACATAGGTAAATGTAAAGCAGAGTTTCTGAGTTGGCTGTAGGTTGAGAGAAAGACATTTAGTCTCATTATGCTGGGTGTCTGTGTTTCAGGGCAGGTGCAGGACCCTGATACAGGAGAGTGCATTGACTGTGAGATGGGCTGCAAAACATGTTCCACAGGTAAATCACATATGCATGCTGTATTAGACTAACAACACCATACTGTTCCCTCCCTGATGTAAGGTGGATCGGCAATGTATTTTATAACCCTGGTTATAATGGTGCACAATGCATTTTGCTTCTCCCTTTGAATTCTAATAAATCATCAATGTTCTCATTTTTACAGAGGACCCTGAGATCTGCAACAGCTGTGTGGAAGGTTACTTTCTGTGAGTTTTTTTTCTTGTTCTATTATGTTTTAATAAGTGGACTTTTCTGTCCTCCCATATTTTCTGCTATAAAATCAAATGTATTCTCAGGTATTATTTTAGCTGGCTAACATTTAATATTAAGGCTGCCACTAATTATTATTTATTATTAACTGTTATATTCTTGATTATTCATTAGTCAAAAATATGACAATGACCCTAACCCACTGCAACGTCCCAGAGACCATCCAGAGAAATTTGGGCATTTTTGCTTAAAAGAATTACATACAATATTAATTAGGGCTGGGTACCGAATTCAATTCTTTTTAGGCACCGAACAAACTGCCTCTAAAGTATCGAGTTCTGAAAAATGCCTCGTCATTCAATACCCAATTCTCAATACCTAATGAGTAAATCTCATAAGCGTCAGTGAGCCAATAAGCTCGCAGCATGCTTCTACCAAGATCTAATAATGTTTGTTGTTTACATAACTGACATGCAGGAAAAACGTTATGTTACACAGAGACAGGCTCACGTAGTTCAGGAACTGGTATTGAAGTTATGGTATTGGTATCGGTACCGGTATTGAACATTTTTTAACGATAACCAGCCCTAATATTAATCTATTATCAAAAGTGTTGCTGATTAATTGTTTTTTGATCAATTCATAATTGCAGCACTATTTAATACAGTAAAATTAATCTTAATTGTATGTTTGACATAATTTTGCATTGGTGCCATGATTTATTAAAGGAGAAATCTGGCGCAAAATGAACCTAGAGGTTAATAACACATGATTACTGAGTCGACCGTTCTCCGGGATTTGTTTTCATGCTAATCGAATGTGACCAGTTTTAGCCCAAACCGCTGATTAGCTTATAACGCTAGTCGTCGGGGCACGAGGAAAGTAAAAAGAAATCGCTATTTCTATACCACTAACAAGGCTCAAAATAGCACCACACTTCCACGGTAGCATGATGAGGGTCCCTACATGTAAACCGAAGCATTGAGAACTTTGTAAGTCTACAGACAGTTTATTAAAAAGATATTTTATAAAGACATTACCGTTCACGTATACATGCGGGCGCCATCTTGGGAAAGCAGTCACGACCAGTCGAACGACGAACGCCGTGCAACCAGTAACCAGTAACATAGCTCAAGCACGGCGTTCGTCGCTCGACTGGTTGT
The DNA here is from genome assembly GCF_004354835.1 of Perca flavescens. Lineage (NCBI taxonomy): Eukaryota > Metazoa > Chordata > Actinopteri > Perciformes > Percidae > Perca > Perca flavescens. The sequence goes on from NC_041338.1 coordinate 22,813,410, forward strand.
GACTGCTTTCCCAAGATGGATGATGGGCATTAAATATGCTGCCAAGAAATAATTAACCTCAAAATTACCTTGGCATTGTTTTTGTTAGCATTGCCATTGCCATGCTGCATAAAGAGTTGCAGTATGTGTGGTGATATGTACCATACCTTTCCATACATTTTGTTAATTATTTTTCACCCCACAAGAAACTACATTTCCCCTATATATCTCTTTACACTCAGACGCACTGTGTAGCAGGTTACAGAGGTAGAACAGACCTTCAATTGTGTACTTCTCCCCCAGGTTTAGGCCTCCTGGTATTGTGGTGTCGGGTTACCTTTCATTCCGAGTGATACACTGTTACCTAAGCCTTTGAGCACAGAAGAGTGGTCTGCTTCACAGAGATACTTAACAGAGTGTGTTTTTATGTTATGTGTGTGAAGGAGAGGAGAAGAGAGAAAAAGAGAGCAAGTATAAGTGGAAAGCAGAGCCAGTATCAGGTGATTATATAGGGTGCACCATCTTGACTTCACTGACTGCTTGCGTGAATCACAGCGGAGGAGGGTTGAAGGAAAATCTAACGCTTCACTGCACTCACCTCCTCTTACTGCCATTACATAGGATAAGTAAGATACTCTGTCTTCTTCTGTGAATCAACTTGTGAAACTTTTACTTTAACAGTTATGGTTTTAGAGATTTAAAACCACAAGTCGTCCAAGTCATCTCTGTGGTGCATTACTAATTACGTCTACCATGTGAGGCAAACACCAATAAAAGAAAGCCAATAGAGCATGGGGTGCTTGTGAACTGCAGGGAGAGCCTCACTGTGATAGATTGTGACAGTTTCCAGCACTTCAAGAAATTCCACTACTGAGGTTTTGCTGGTGTAATAAAAACTGTTTAAGTCTAATCACTTTGGCATAACTGTGAATCTGTAGAGCAAATGTTATTCTCGCATAAAACACTGCCAATTAAAAAGAGTTACAGCATGATGGATGCTTGGTATTTATTGACATTTATCTTACTCTCTATGGAACTACGTGCAACTAAACCAATAAATTGCTGTGGTTCACTCTCAATATGTTTTTTTTGCCATTTATATATTCAAGCTTTCTTAACTTCAGGGACTACCTAGAGCATATTTGTACCTTTTCCTAACTAGGCCTAATTCAAGGAGTAAAAGCCCTAAACAAAAGTTGCTTTGGAAATGCTGATGTGCTATCCTGGAATGGATAGTCTAATATTTGCACAGAGGGATTCTTAAACATCCCGCAGATTCTTAAGTAGTACTGTTTCCAGGCCAGAGACAGGGCCTGGTCTGCACCAGCTGCTATTGTGAGTGAGTTGATGGATGCAGTGTGGCGCCTCCAGCTGTTCCTTCTCAAACAACCACCGCATTTTAGCACCAAATCCCCGGCAACGCAGCAGGAAGTGTAGCTTAGGCTGTCAGTAGTCTCTTATGTAGGGAGGTGGCAGCAGAGGATGCTGTACTATGTGTTAGTGGCTTATTGCTGTTTAGCTTGTTTTATTTAGAGTGTTAAGTCTGTAAAGTAAGAGTCATTCTTGCTTCAATGTTTCATGTGTGAGATCTTTGCAACTCAATATCTCAGCTGCTTTAGGCTAGATTATTTTTTTAGGACAGCCGTCTCATGTTTAATAGCTCAGTTAAGCCCCGAAGGACTAATAGGACAGGTTAATGACAGAAATCTCCCCACGCCTCTGGGCTACAAATAAAACACCAATTAACTTTCTGCCTTAAGAAGAGAACAGAACCATGATACAGTAAGCTAGGAGAAAAGCAGCCAACATTATATTTTAGTCTCTGTTTGCCGTCCTTTCTGATGTTTGACTGAGTGCACCTTTTGGCCAAGGAGGACTGCTGAAGTCAACAATACAGCTGCAGGTGTGCTGTGGACTGCATGTGGTGTGTTTTGTCTTTTCTCTGGTTGCAGCTCATCTAGCCTCAGACTCATCCATGTGGGCAAAAGCTGCCTGCAGCAAAGTCATTCTTCAGTCACTGTGAAGCTTTGAAAGGGCCATTAAATCACAATAGTTTTCATCAGCTCTTTGATATTTCAATAGCTTTGTTCTGCATGTTTGCTTTAGAAAAAAGAGCCTCCTTTTGTTTAACAGCTGTGACGGCCAGTTTTAGTCAACCATTTATCAGGCAAATTCACACACATACACCAAGCCTAAATTGTTTGTTAATTGTTACAGATTATCAGTAAATACTTTGGATGGTATTTGATTTTAGTTTTGAAATAACCTTTTATTTTTACAGTTTCAGACACCAGTGTCGCAGGCATTGTCCCCAGAGCACCTATGAGGACTGGGGCAGGGGTTTGTGTCTGTCCTGTCCGGCACCATGCACAGATTGCAGGAGTAACACACGCTGCCTTGCCTGCCAGCCTGGTTACTTCCTCAATGGTACCAGTATAGTATATTTTGTTTACTACTAGCATACTAAACGATTCAGGTGTCCCTTTTGTACTACATAGTACTAGAGGAGTTTGGGTTTTACAAACCCCAATTCCAATGAAGTTGGGACATTGTGTACAATGATTTGCAAATCCTTTTCAACCTATATTCAATTGAATACACTACAAAGGCAAGATATTTCATGTTTAAACTGATAAACTTTATTGTTTTTTTTGCAAATAATCACTCATTTTGAATTTGATGCCTGCATCATGTTCCAACAGGGGCAGGGGCACGTTACCACTGTGTTACATCACCTTTGCGTTTAACAAAACTCAGTAAGCTTTGTAGCTGGAATTCTTTCCCTTTCTTGCTTGATATACAACTTCAGTTGCTCAACAGTCCGGGGTCTCCGTTGTGCTTATACTGATACCAATCTGGATGGTCCTTTTCCTCTTTGGCCCAGAGGACATGACATCCATGATTTCCAAAACCTATTTAAAATGTGGACCCGTCAGACCTCAGCACACTTTTCCACTTTGTGTCAGTCCAGCTCAGATGAGTTCGGGCCCAGAGAAGCTGGCAGCGTTTCTGGGTGTTGTTAATATATGGCTTTCGCTTTGCATGGTAGAGTTTTAACTTGCACTTGTAGATGTAGCCACGATCTGTGTTAACTGACAATGGTTTATATATCCTTTACGTAATGATGTTGGTTTTTAATGCAGTGCCGCCTGAGGGATCGAAGGTCACAGGCATTCAATTTTGGTTTTTGGCCTTGCCGCTTACGTGCAGGGATTTCTCCAGATTCTCTGAATCTTTTGATGATATTATGGACTGTAGATAATGAAATCCTTAAATTCCTAGCAGTTGTACGTAGAGAAACGTTCTTAAACTGTTGGCCTATTTGTTCACACAGTTGTTCACAAAGTGGTGAAATTTGCCCCATCCTTGCTTGTGAACAACTGAGCCGTTTGGGGATGCTCCTTTTTATACCCAATCATGACCAATTAACCTGTTCACCTGTGCAATGTTACAAACAGGTGTTTTTTGAGCATTCCTCAACTTTCCCAGTCTTTTGTTGCCCCTGTCCCAGCTTTTTTGGAATGTGTTGCAGGTATCAAATTCAAAATGAGTGAATATTTGCAAAAAAACAATAAAGGTTATCAGTTTGAACATTAAATATATTGTCTTTGTAATGTATTCAATTGAATATAGGTTGAAAGGATTTAGCAAATCATTGTTTTCTGTTTTTATTTACATTTTACACAACGTCCCAACTTCATTGGAATGGGGGTTTGTAATATATTCTTATTCTTATCTATCACTGTGTATGTGAGAGTGATCAATCATTCTGCTCAACGAAAAATGATGGCAATCTTGAGTCTTCATTTGGATTGCAAATCATGTCTGTGTTAGCAAATCTGTTCCATACGATATGCAAATGTGGGGTTTATGCAAACAAGGAAAATTAGGATTGTGTTGTTAAGTTGTGTTCCATGGTCATCTACTGTAAGTAAATGCTTTGAGCTTGTAAGTAAAGCCTGTAGCTAATATAACACACATGTACAGGTATATATTTCATGGGCATGTGGTTGCACATTATGTCAAACAGCATCATGTCACAGGTGATCAGCTTATTCCCTCTTCTTCAGCGGCAAGGTCCAGTTTAAAAAAAGATCTAGGTCAGTGTTTGGTGAGATAGAGTATGTGTGTGTGTGTGTGTGTGAGAGAGAGAGAGAGAGAGAATTTAAACAATTGTGAAATAAAGGGATTAGCAGATCTTTTCTGAGACCACATCAGTGCCACTTTGCTTGTGTGCCATTTTCTTCATGCCATGTTTGTACTAATTCTAAACATGGTGTTTTGAAAATTAGAATGCCTTCTTAGTGTTGACCTCCTGAAATAATTGTTATATTATAATTAATGTTATATATTTATACTCAGAAACATATAGTGACCGGGCGTTCTCTGCATAAGACAGCCAAGCTCTCTGTGAAACTTCCCTCAATAAATACAGGTTTTAAAATAGTGAAATGGTAAATTATATATTATCTGCTATATTGCCTCTGCTAAGTTGAGCAAGACCACTATTTGCTGATACAGATGGAATGCTGTACTCAAAATAATGTCACTTCCTCTGTACTGCTCTGCCCTGTCAGGAGGTGATTGTATTAAACAGTGCCCACCACAAACCTTCAGTGACTCCAGTGGGTGGCTCTGCCAGTCTTGCCACAGCTCCTGCCAGACATGCCATGGACCTCGGTCAACTGACTGTGACCTGTGTCTTGGTGGGAACCCCCCTCTACATGGCCAGTGCCCTCTGGTTAACTGCCCATTGGGACAATACTTTGCAGGTAAGAGGAACAACCATAATACGGCTTAAAGAGTTTGAATACATATAATCCCCATACCCTGTATAGTTTGAGCCATATACAGGGCATACAGATTCTACATAAACATCAGGGGTTTACATGCATTAATAGATCACTCAGTGTGAAAAATGTTCTTCTTTTATGTCAGCAGTAAGCTCTCCTAAACATAGTGTGTCACATTTTTTGTCTAACTGACTATCAGAAAATAAAACATCAACCACATCCATCTTTTGTGCCTCAACACTACTTACATCATATTATGCTCCCCTCTAGCGGTAAAGGTGGGTAAAGCAGACAGTTCTCAAGTTTCTTATCTCAAGTGCTCATGTCAACAAGATTTGATACCTAAGTCTGTGTTCTGTCAAATGCGATTGTGTGTTGTTAAAGTATGATATATTATAATTACTCTACTCTCTGTCTTTTTATTCTTTTTATTTTAGGGAAATATAGTGAATGCCACGAATGTGATGCATCCTGTAAGACCTGCTTTGGCCCACAAGCACTGGATTGTTCTTCTTGTTTCAAAGGTGCGAATATTTACTGTCTACGGTCATGATGATGATGAATTGAAACATTATCCCAGTTCTTTTTTGAGCATTGTGTGTGTGCATTTGTTTGTCACAGGATATTTCTTGGGTCAGGACAGTTCTTGTGTAGTGCAGTGCCCATCTGGGTCCTACGCAAACTCTGCCACTCAGTTGTGTGAGGACTGCTCGCCAAACTGTGAGGCCTGCGTGGACACCAGTGATACCTGCATCAGTTGTTCCAAAGGCAGCTATAAACTTTTTCTCCACCAGGGGAGGTGCTGGTCAAATTGCCCAGAGTAAGCAGTTGGATGAACTAAGCAGTAGAATGAAGAAAAACCTTTGTAATGATGGTGTGTTCCCGTTTACTGCATTTCCCTCTTTTCAAATCTCCTCACTCATTTCAGAGGTTTCTTTGAGACAGCAGAGGGGTCGTGTGAAGCCTGTGATAGCTCCTGTTTGTCATGTGATGGGATCAAGTCCCAGTGTCTATCTTGTGCTGATGGCCACTACTTGGAGAGTGGTATGTGCAGACTCAACTGTTCACTGCGGACATACCCTGCAGATGATGGTACCTGCAGACGCTGTTCTCCCCACTGTGACGTTTGCTCAGATGACAGGACCTGTTTCAGTGAGTTGTTGGCCGTGTTGGCAGCTAAACTTACCAAAATATACCAAGTGGATGACATTTTAAAATGAATTGTGAGACTGAAATCTCTTGTTACAACTTTATCACCCCTCCTCAATGTCATTACAGAATGCAGTTTCCTCTACCTGATGCTGAATGGTGTGTGTAAGGCGAGTTGTCCCATTGGCTATTATGAGGACATGGAGGAGGGCCGCTGTGGTCAGTGCCACCCGACCTGTGGCAGCTGTTCAGGGCCCCTGGCAGATGACTGCGAGACCTGCTCGACGTTTAGCCCTAAACTCTATAAGGGTGTATGCTCCAAAGACTGCCCCACTGGTACTTACTATGAAACTGAAGCTATGGAATGTCAAGGTGGGCCTCTCAATACATGTGACTTAATTAGATTTTTAAGCAGTGTTGAATATGCAGGCTAACATAGTTTTCTGACAATGTACTATCTAGCACTGCCCTTTAAAATGGTAAGCCATGTCTCATTGTTTATGTCTCACCTATGGGAACTTTATTTAATAAAATAGTGAATGTATCACATTTTTAAGATATAGAAGAATTGATTTCTATGGCTCATAACACAACAGAAATAACACAAAACCCTAGGTTGGAAACGTGCAGATGGTTAAACAGATAAACCAATGTCTAACTAATGTCTCTGAAGTGAAAAATATCAAAGGAGAGTACACTGAGATTTTGACAGCCAGTTTTGTGAAATGGAAATCCAGCATAACGGGAAGATTGTGTTTTGGCTTATTTAATATAGCTGCTTGATAAGAAAAATCTGCAACAAAGCCAAAGTCAAAATGTACAACTGTATAAAGTTTGCTTATGCGTAGGTAGAAAGTACTAAGTCCACAGGATCTAAAACCGCAACACTGTCATGTATTATCTGAAAAGGTTATCTCTGCTTAGTGATAATGAAAAACAGTATTTATCTTTATATTAAGATGGTGGTGGTAATCACACACTCTTTTGTGAATACACTTATATGACATTCAACTGACGCAGTCTGATTTGTTTGACTATGTGCAGAGTGCCACCAGACTTGTATGAGCTGTTCTGGCCCAGATGCAAACCAGTGCACACAGTGCGAGAAGGGACTCGTGCTGGATCCAAACACATTGTTGTGTGGCGTGACGGGTGATACAGACTGCCCACCAAGGACCTACCTACACGACGACCAGTTCACCTGCATGGGTTGCCACCGGCACTGTTACTCTTGTGAGGGGCCGGGCAACGATGAATGCCAGACCTGTGCCATCCCCAAATACCTTCATAGTGAGCATTTTCCACTAATGTTCAGCTGCATACTGAGCAGAGAAGCTGATTTTATTTTTTTTTAAAGTGTGTGTATAATGCTGGAATATTTTTCAAAGCTAAACCACATATCTCCAAACTTTCAGCTCTTCAGGGACTTGATAAAAGTCTTATTTTTAACTTTGATGACTGATGGAATTCGAGCTTGAGTTATAGATTTTTTTAATGAGTGTTTGAAGTTGCTGCCCTCAGTGCACCTTGAAAACGCTGCATAACGATGGCTTTCCTGAGAATATTTCACAATTTTAGTTTCACTTAAACAGCTGCATGTAATGTGTGTAATGTGCTCAAAATTGTATTTGAAAATATCGTAGCACTTTCAATTTCAATTATTTGGAGCCTTCAAAATGTCTTTTTTTACATGAATAACCATGAATTTTGAAGTGTAAGCACTGCAATGAGTCCAGTTTCAGTTGCGCCAATTTAAAGGTATTAACTAAAGTAAATGCAAAAATAAAAAAAAAATTTTATCGATTCTGAATCATACAAGATGTGTGAATCTCATGTGAATTTATTTTTCTCAGGTGCCATAATCCAGATGAACAGGAACGAAAAATAAAGAAGTCAAAAAAAAGAGCATGAGTGGGTACTAACCTGGGAATGTAACTTTTCTTTTTTCCAGACAGCACCTGTGTGAGTGAGTGTCCGGCTGGTACATACGACACAAAGCAGGATGCTGACGGAACAGAGCTGGGTCTCTGTTTGCCTTGTGATCACGCCTGTTCCACCTGCGATGGAGCATCGCCTAAAGATTGCCTCACTTGTTCTCCAGGATACCTGCGTCTTCTTCAACTCTGTGTCACTCATTGTCCTACAGGGTACAACAAAGAAGGCTCCATTATGTCTCAGAATATTTACTTTGTGATGAAATAAATGGCCTCACCCTTAATCCTAATTCATAAAACAAACAGCATGTCTGCTTTGGAAACAAGTTGTTTACAGAGCCATTTCCAGTATTTCTTGAGCAGTGGAGCAACTTCCTCTTAAAACGTTTTTACTCATTTCCACAGAAAGACTTCAGACATAAATCCTAAATGATGTCTGCAAATCTAAAAGATCTACGTATGTGTCTGACTTGTTAGTATTGATAATTCCATGCATTTCTTTAGGTATTACAAAGAGGGCTCCCACTGTGAGAAATGTGACCAGTCCTGTGAGCTGTGCACAGGGCCAGGGCCTGAGTCCTGCAGGGCCTGTCCACCTCCTCTTCTGGAGCTGCAAGGCACCAAGCTGTGTGTTGAGCACTGCCCACACCGCTTCTATCAGCTCAATGACATGTGCAAGCAGTGCCACACCAGTTGTCAGACCTGTACAGGTACAGATGAGGGAGCTATTAACTACAGCTAGTAACATATTTCTCAATCATTTTGTCTCCTCCACCTACTGTAAATATCCTTCCAATGCGTCAATAGTGGACATTCCCTTTAACGTTATTTCTAGATCATGACTATGTGTGTTTGCAGATGCCTCACCCCAGGGATGTGTGACGTGCGACTGGGGCAGCACCTTAAAGGACAAAGTCTGCTATCCCCGTTGTAAGGAAGGAAAATACTTTTCGGAAAAGGTGCGCTCTTAACTGCTAGCCATATTTATTTAATTATTATAATATTTAAAGGCAAAAGATAAGGGCTTCCGACTTATTTTTCTCAAACACAAAAGTGCAAAGCAGTCCCATTAATTTCTCGCAAAATCAGTGCACTGCTATACATTGCAATAGTGGGTGTACTGTACTGTAGTTTTGGTTATTTCACATAAGAAATATCAGTTTTTGTCTGTTTTTGTCTGGGCTCTTCGTACTGGTTTAGATTCAGCTGGAAAAATGCAATGTCACGTACTTCTGTGCACCAATCAGGATGTAGCAATTTATGATGACACAATGTGGACGTGGTGTTTGCTTAAGTTGGCCACAAACCACACAGTTCTCAGGATAGAGTGTTAAATATGTCATCAAATGAACTAATGATATTTCTTTCACCTTTTGATTGTTGGTCAATTAATGATGCGTATGTGATGCTATGAAGCAATCTGTAAGATTTGAAAGTGTTTTACATTATGGAGCAAATAACGTTTTCACTCTCTGTTCCAAACAGTCCACATTGCTACAACTGGCATGTTTTTATTTTATGTGCCCAGTACAATAATTTGTGAAATTGTACCATTGTAGGGAACCTGTGAGCCATGTAACAGCTCGTGTAGGCATTGCACCGGCCCCAGACCTGACCAGTGTCTGACTTGTCACCGTGATGCTGCTCTTCATGCTGTGGAGAACCGCTGTGCGCGCTGTTGTCAGGCTGGAGGGAATCAGGACACCTATTGCTGTGTTTGTGACAGCCGCTCAGGTAAGGACCCTGCCTATCATAAGAAACATAGACTTGTTTAGATGCAACCATCTACTAAAGTCAGTTTTTTGTTCTAGCTCTGTGTGTGGAGGCCCCCCAACCCAAGTCAGGAGACAATCAGGTAACAGACCTGGATATGTCGTCTAGAGCTCTGAAGCACACCTCGGCTGGCTTGCCTATTGCCTTGCTGCTAGCACTGGGGTTGGCTCTGGCTGTGTTTGCCTTGGTCAAGGCTCATGCCAGGAAGAGGCTTTGCTGGGGCCAAAGCTATGAGAGGCTGAGTGGCAGCGCCAGCATCAACATGCCCCACGGTGTTCCCGAGCCAGACAGTGGAGACGAGGTGGATGTGGTGTACACCAGTAGAGGTGGATCAGTTTATCGACGCTACAGCTTTATCCATGAGCAGGACACAGATACAGACCAGGGTGTGGATGAGAACACTTGTCTCAATCAATCTTAGATACATTCATACCAGAGCTTACAGTATCTAAGGAATGTGTTGTGGATGCTCACAATATCAAGACTGACAGGTGAATTCAAAATAGTTTAGTTAGTGTTTAGAAGAGAATGTACAGTAGTGGTATTATGCTTTAGAATGTTGCTTTTTGAGTTCTGGTGTTTATTCTACTTTACAAAGTGCCTGTACCTGTATAATGCACATTCTTAGTTGAGGCATTTGTGAGTAAACAGTGAACAATTACATATATGTATGTATGTATGTATGTATTTTTTTTTTTTTTTTTTACTTAATATTAAAGAGATATTTGTAAAACAGTGAAAAAATCATGTATAATAATTGAAATCTGCATGATTTGTTGTAAATAGAAACGTAAATGAAATAAAACTATTTATACTTGATGCCCATAGTGCACCTTGAAAACTGGCTACATTTTGATAACTACTGAGAATATTTGTATATATAGTATCATAAAATAGTATTGAAAATTGTGTTAGTGTAAGCTGATAGTGTACATTCTTTCCACGCCTTTGTTTGACACACCTACTTAAGGGGCCGATTCATCTTGTGTTCATTAACTGAAGCCATGCTCCACTCATCAAACTGTAACTTGCACTGAAGACAAGGTCACCCGTGTTGTAGTTAACCTCAAGCAAGAAAAATGATTTTTTCAAGGTTGTTGAGGAGCCAGATGCTGAGGACCCTCTCTCTCTTCCTCATGGGTACGTTCCTTTCTTTTGTCCTTTGGGAAGCTGGCTCGAACAGGCAGTCATCGCCTGATCTCATAATACCACAGCAGTTCTTTACTGATCTGCCTGGCTGCTCGGCTATCATCAGTGGAGACGTCGAGGACAGGCAAGGCGAATTAGAAGTTCTTCTGGCATCCAGGAAAAGACAGCATAGTTTATCTGAGGACTTCTACCTTAATGTGACAAAGGACTGTTCATCTTACATTAAAAACAGAGGTTTCATTACAGCGCCTCTGAGTCAAGAGGAAAAGGATTTTCCCATTGCCTATTCCATGGTGATCCATGAGAAGATTGAGATGTTTGAGCGACTTCTACGAGCTGTTTACACTCCTCAGAACATCTACTGTGTGCATGTGGACCAGAATTCCTCTAAAGAATATCAGAAGGCTGTGGAGGCAATAGTTTCCTGCTTTTCTAATGTGTTTGTAGCCAGTAAATTAGAAAGCGTGGTATATGCCTCATGGTCCCGAGTGCAGGCAGATCTGAACTGCATGAAAGATCTGCTGAACTCACATGTCCAGTGGAGATACCTCCTTAACACCTGCGGGACAGACTTCCCCATCAAAACCAATGGAGAGATGGTTCAGGCACTGAAGGCCCTGAATGGGAGAAACAGCATGGAGTCTGAAGCCACCAATGACTACAAGAAAAGCCGTTGGCAGTATCATTTCAATGTAACTAACACTGTCATCAGGACAGATGTGAGGAAAAGTCCTCCACCCATTAGCAGCCCAATGTTCACAGGAAATGCTTATATTGTGGTCACAAGAGCCTTTGTGGAACATGTGATGCAGGACAGAGAGGTTCAGCAACTTCTGGAGTGGGAGAGGGACACATACAGCCCTGATGAGCACTTGTGGGCCACTCTACAAAGGATGCCCTCTGTTCCTGGATCAATGCCTGCCAACATCAAGTATGATGTGTCAGACATGCAAGCTCTCGCTCGTGTGGTGAAGTGGAGCTATTTAGCAGGAGATATGAAAGATGGAGCCCCGTACTATCCTTGCACTGGCACTTACAGAAGAGCAGTTTGTGTGTACGGAGTTGGGGACGTCCCGTGGCTCCTGAGACAACAACAACTCTTTGCAAATAAGTTTGATCCTGAGGTTGATGATGTCGCTATTAGATGTATGGAGTCAGTTCTGCGTTTCAAAGCTGTAAGGCCGGTTACACACTGACTGCGTGGCGTGAGCGTGGCGTTTCTGTTGTGTGTCAGCTGCGTGGCGGCTGCGTGGATTTTTCTATGTCTTTACACACCAGAAACGTGTCTGACGCGGTGCTGCTGCTGCTATCCTTGTCTGGACACATGTATGTTTCCCATTGATAAAATGAAATACCATGTTAAACATAAATACATAGCCTGCTGATTTGATTACAGCAAAGACAATGTCGGCAGTATTGACGGCAAAATAGGTTACAAAATATTTCGTTCTGTGAATTAGAAAATCGATTTAAAAAAAAAATTACATTTATATCTGCATTTATATCAAAATCTAATGTATTCGCGTCTAAACGACATATAAACACACAGGCGGAGTTTGACATTCGAGCCAGCTGGGGGGGCAACAAAAAAAAAATAACTCATTGTAACAGCTGAGACCTGGGAACACAGCACAAGCACATATGGACAAAACAAACCTGCTAAATAAACATAGGCCTATGTATATTTTTTAAAGCAGATTTGAAATTAGGCCCTACATTGTAACAATTTAACAATTCGCCCTTATGAAATCCAATCGCGGCACGGCTGTGTTGGAGCACAGACAGACGGTGGCGGAATGCCCCGACACTTAAATTCAACTAAAATGTAACAGTGAAGAATCAGTGTTGGACCTACAGTCTGTTGAGATGCCTCTCTAAACGCAGAAACCAAGCGCAATCACACCATAAAACGTTAAAACACTTAAGATCTGTATTTTGCCGTAATCCAGTGACATGAAAACAAGTAATCCACAGCGATCAGTAGATCCACAAACAGAGTCACGGTGTATCCAGCAAGGCCTATACAAGCGTCACCTTCACCAGCCAGCTCCAAACAGGTGAACAAGGTGAACTTTGCCGTTTAAACAAAGTGGAATAACACCTATAAAAGTCCAAATCTATAGCCTACAAAACGCGCAATCAATTAATAAGCTGACAGCAAATTTATATACATGACATTTAGGTAACCTTTATTGCAACATGGGCACGGAAGATGTCCAGACTAGCAGTAGGCTAATTATCGTTTTTTGCGTCCTGCATATGCGTCGACAATGGACTCAGGTGAGAGCTGTTGAAGTTAAAAAGTCCCCAGCCTCTCCTCCTTCCTCCAGAAATCAGAACGAACACGTCTTTTAGATATTTATTAATATATATATATATATATATATATATATATATATATATATATATATATATATATATATATATATATATATATATATATATAAAAAACAACAAAAACATTACCTATGGCAATTTGGGGATTATTTGAACTTTTTACACTTTAAGTGCTGTTGTATAATTATATCTTTATAGTTACCACTGCAAAATTGCTACTAAATGGAATAAAAAAAAATACAAAACAATGATGTGCATCCATGACTTTACTTGGAGGAAATGTTCCATTAAGACCTTCCTTGCTTTAGATTGTTGCTTTCACAAATGTTCTCCCTCTACAAGTCAGAGGGCACATTCAAGTGAGGGGCAAAAAAGAAAACTTTATTTTTCGCCAGGCCGGATTTTGATAGAGAACATCAGCGGTGAACAGTGAAAAAGGTGCTGTCAAAACTTATTCTATAAAATGCCACTCGATGGGTCAGAGAACCTAAAATGCAGTTTAAAATCAGAGCAACAATAAAAACATATTAAAGGTATCAAATTCAAAATGAATGATTATTTGCCAAGAAACAATAAAGTTTATCAGTTTGAACATTAAATATATTGTCTTTGTAATGTATTCAATTGAATATAGGTTGAAAGGATTAGCAAATCATTGTTTTCTGTTTTTATTTACATTTTACACAACGTCCCAACTTCATTGGAATGGGGGTTTGTAATATATTCTTACATCACTGTGTATGTGAGAGTGATCAATCATTCTGCTCAACGAAAAATGATGGCAATCTTGAGTCTTCATTTGGATTGCAAATCATGTCTGTGTTAGCAAATCTGTTCCATACGATATGCAAATGTGGGGTTTATGCAAACAAGGAAAATTAGGATTGTGTTGTTAAGTTGTGTTCCATGGTCATCTACTGTAAGTAAATGCTTTGAGCTTGTAAGTAAAGCCTGTAGCTAATATAACACACATGTACAGGTATATATTTCATGGGCATGTGGTTGCACATTATGTCAAACAGCATCATGTCACAGGTGATCAGCTTATTCCCTCTTCTTCAGCGGCAAGGTCCAGTTTAAAAAAAGATCTAGGTCAGTGTTTGGTGAGATAGAGAGAGTATGTGTATGTTTGTGTGTGTGTGTGTGTGTGTGTGTGAGAGAGAGAGAGAGAATTTAAACAATTGTGAAATAAAGGGATTAGCAGATCTTTTCTGAGACCACATCAGTGCCACTTTGCTATTTTCTTCATGCCATGTTTGTACTAATTCTAAACATGGTGTTTTGAAAATTAGAATGCCTTCTTAGTGTTGACCTCCTGAAATAATTGTTATATTATAATTAATGTTATATATTTATACTCAGAAACATATAGTGACCGGGCGTTCTCTGCATAAGACAGCCAGGCTCTCTGTGAAACTTCCCTCAATAAATACAGGTTTTAAAATAGTGAAATGGTAAATTATATATTATCTGCTATATTGCCTCTGCTGAGTTTAGCAAGACCACTATTTGCTGATACAGATGGAATGCTGTACTCAAAATAATGTCACTTCCTCTGTACTGCTCTGCCCTGTCAGGAGGTGATTGTATTAAACAGTGCCCACCACAAACCTTCAGTGACTCCAGTGGGTGGCTCTGCCAGTCTTGCCACAGCTCCTGCCAGACATGCCATGGACCTCGGTCAACTGACTGTGACCTGTGTCTTGGTGGGAACCCCCCTCTACATGGCCAGTGCCCTCTGGTTAACTGCCCATTGGGACAATACTTTGCAAGTAAGAGGAACAACCATAATATGGCTTAATTGTTTGATGGGAATGTTTGTGATCTTTCTCTAAAGGCAACTGTTTTGACTTATTAGAGACAAGAAGGTGGAAGCAGGTGATTAATGGACAGCATGACATATGAGTAACAGGTGACAGTGGAGTCAGAGATTATACTGAGCAACATGATACTTGACTGGTTGAATCCCTGATGGAAGTAATTGCTTTTCTTCTATGGACGGTCTGAGCAGAGGTCAGTACAGTGTCCCAGGAATTTGTAGGGGATTCAGTGTCTTGCTCAAGGACACGTTAGCATCATAGTGGATGCTTGCCGCTGAGACAGGGGGCTTGAGACAGGGGGCTTGAGACAGGGGCTTGAATCCTGTTGAAGGACGATCTCCAACTCACTATGTCACCCTGCCGCACGTGTACTGCGTCACCTTTCATTCAAGAACCATTTTAGTGGAGATATTTCAAAAGGCTTCTCTGCCTTAAGCATAGGGATCTTCAACTGATTCCCCTTTGGCGTCTGTGTGCGGCATTGGAATATAACACTCCATTGTTATCAACCATACAGAGTAATCAGGCTTATCTTACATTTCTGCTTCATTGGTTTGATCATTAACATCCCTGTGTGGATCATGCAAATGTGACATACATTTTCAGGAGCACTCATTTTCCAATATTTTTCTGAACTAAATACTGCTGATCATTGCGAGTAAATCAGCTATTTATTTATTATTTAAATTATAATTGAGTTTAATGTTTGTAATACAGAGTAGTTTTTGCAAGAGTTTGAATACATATAATCCCCATACCCTGTATAGTTTGAGCCATATACAGGGCATACAGATTCTACATAAACATCAGGGGTTTACATGCATTAATAGATCACTCAGTGTGAAAAATGTTCTTCTTTTATGTCAGCAGTAAGCTCTCCTAAACATAGTGTGTCACATTCTTTGTCTAACTGACTATCAGAAAATAAAACATCAACCACATCCATCTTTTGTGCCTCAACACTACTTACACTCCTAAATTGTCTTATCACCATATGAGAATTCAATCATAAATATGTCCGACATTGTCCGTGTCTGCCAAAAGATGTCATTCATAACCTCAGTTATATCTTTGTCCTATCTAATGACCCAAAACAAATACCCAGTTACTCACTTCCCAAAAGTCCGAATAAGTTTCATTTATTCTCTTTAGTTAAGAGAATGATTTCGCCAATTATTCATTACTTAATTCGTTTAGCAACGGTTGCTTGTTTAGAATGTTTGGAACAAACCTTGAATTCACAATCCAATTGTAATTAATCAATTTTATCTTACCGTGCTGCTTGAAATCTCTTCCTGCTCGTTTTTAACGGAGTGGAAAACAGTCAAGATCTCTCCGCGGTCCTAACCCTCTTCTCTCTGAAAAACCTTTTTAAGGTTAGAGGTATGCGGCAGGTGATTTTTGATCCCTGGATAGCCAGTCATCAGCGACCCAACGGAGCTCTTTTCTCTGTTAACTCATCCATCCTGCCGGACAACGCCAAACTGTGGTGGAAGTTTTCCTGTGAAGCAGCAGCGTTTAGAAATATCAATGATCAAATGAAAACGAATAACGACTGTTTGAGAATTAAACCAAAGGTTGGTCTTTGATTATTTATTCACATTTGCAAATGGAGAAAACACAGTTTCAAAGGTACACGCAGCACAACTGAAAATGTCTTTCCTCACTAGAAACCTAAAAATCAAAACATCTTATAGTGAAGAAACTCCATTAAGCCACCCCTCTTCAAATATCTTTAGCATGCTGCCACTTTTCTAAAAAATACCATAGACAGTCAGATGATTTTACAACCTTCCATTCTGCTCCTGTGTCTCCTACATTAGACTAAACACCTGCTTATCTCAGGAGACAGAAAGAGATACGGTTCACACAGTGTTATAGCCTTCTTCACTTTATCTGCGAGAAATAAACAAATGAGGAGCTGCAATTTCTTTAGCGAAAATAACTTCTGCCATTGCTCACAGTCTACAAGGCCAGCTCTCTCACTGGTGCCTTTAAGTCTACAGGAAGGAACAGGATTATGTGGAGGTTTAAAACAATCTTTAAATAAATGGTCAATATCATTAAACAAATGGTTAAAATAAAATTTGCCACCACAGTTCACCCTTTTGATTACAAAATAATCACAAAAATAA
The DNA here is from genome assembly GCF_004354835.1 of Perca flavescens. Taxonomy (NCBI): domain Eukaryota; kingdom Metazoa; phylum Chordata; class Actinopteri; order Perciformes; family Percidae; genus Perca; species Perca flavescens. The sequence goes on from NC_041338.1 coordinate 22,830,479, forward strand.
ATTTTAGTTTTAAAGATTCAACCCTTATTATAGAATTAATCACATAACCAAACTTTACTTCTTAATATTCAACCTTATGGATATTCATGTTTGTTTCTTACATGTTAAATGGAAAGGTGCAAAAAACCCTCTTTTAACTAGTAGCAAGCATTCACGTCAAAGAATAAAACAAAATGAATCAATCTCCCACAGTATCAGAGACGGTGTCCAAACATTATTATCATATTCGAAATACGTCAGAAGATCATATTTACCATAAGAATGAAGTGAACTCTTTTTCTTGTTTAGGGTAACGACATAGCAAACAAAACAAAAACAAATCCGAAGACCAAACATAATCTGCTAAAAATCCTCCAATTTGTCACTGGTTAATGTCACATCAGACTACTGCCTTATAATTTGTGTAAAGAATGTGTTATGTATTTAACCATTAAAATAACCTGGTGTGAAGTGTGAACATTTACTAATTTCATATCTACCCATGCGTAAGTCCATTGACAACCCATGGTTAAACCCCAAGTACTCCAAACCCATACGGCGAAGTCAAATTTTCCATAAAGCTGATAATTAAATTATCCAATGCCATCAAATGCTTCCCTTCTTTGGTTATTTTAATATAAATCAATTGAAACACGCTCAGTGCAATTATCAAAGCTCTCACAGAGTGAAAGTTGAGAAGAATCAGAATAAGACTGACCCCTCCTTGTCTCTAACATCATTAAGTGCTATCAGAGCACAAATAGTAATTCAGTTATTCTATGTGTGTGGTTTCACTGGAAATAGCTTATTTCTGTGAGCAAAGAAATAGTGAGCAAACATAACAAAAATCATTATAACCTACATCACGCATACATTTCTTAACTAAACCCAAGTCATACTTTAGTAGAAAATGCATCTATTAGATAATCTTTCAAAAGTCCTAGTCCAATGTGGTGTTTATATGTGTCGTCAAAATGTGGAAGGTGAAATTACTTCAATGTAATAAAAGATCCACAAGGAACTTTTCCTAAGTTCTTAAGCACACAACAAAATGGCCTAGGTCTTTATACTTAACTTTGTTCAATATTAACAATATTGCTGTTTAGGAATAATTTACTTTCTTTCATCAATCTTTCAGTTGAGTTTGTGTGGTCATGAGGAACCACATAAAGTACAAAACCCCTAATTAGCCCCAATTTAGTAGCATTCGTATACCAACCATCCTAATGCCTGTTATTGGATCATAAGAGTGGACGTAAGTTAATCATTACAGTAATATTAGCTCTGTACTAGTACTTATTGTATTCCAACCATCATTTTCTCATTGATATGGAAAGCAGTGAACGCATCACTCGTCTTTCTTTCCATGTTCTTCACTATTGTTCCTAGAGTATTTTTGTATGCAAATATTGGGAGGAATGGTTACATGTGATTTATCATATTTTTCTCTCATCAAAAATAAAATGCAAAAACCATAAATGCAATAGAAAATCGTAAATGCAGTAATGAAGAATAAACACACTACAAATGTGGAAAACCCCCCATGTTCTTCTTGAAGGGTACCTGTTGCAGTCCTTTCTGTCCATCTGCTCCATGTGTGTGTGTGTGTGTCAGAGCACACTGCTCTGAGTCACAGAGGAATGTCAGATGCTCCTCAAAAGAATGTGCAGTGAGTGTGTGTGTGTTCAGAGAGAGAGAGGTGGTGTGTTCTCTACAATTGTGAAGTATATTCTGCTGTCACTGTCAGAGAATGTACTGTGGTTGTCAGAGAAGAGATCAGTATCACTGCTGTCTTCTGAAATGATTTTAAACAGCAGGCTACAATACCAATATGTAGCTTCTCGTTTTTCTCCTCTCTCAATGTGTTGCAAACAGTGAGAAAAACTCCAGTTTTCCCCGATTGATTTCAGAGATAGCACAGAAACGCCGTCTGTCAGGCTGATCTCTGAATCGATTTCCCTTGTAGGTGACTCAGCAGAAGATCTGCTCGTCACTTGTTGCAGGTTGTAGAAAAACCTGTCCTCCTCTTCTCCTCCGGAACCTTTTGTAGTGATGCGTGTATCCAGGTGACTCTCCCTGGAACCTTTCACTGCCCTGTGTCACTGGAACGATCGCGATGGTCTCTTTCACCGTCTATCTGCCAATCCTTCCTCCTGAAGTTGTTATCACCACAGAATCCCCAGGCTTGACACCTGGATTCTCATGGCCAAAAGAGCAGAAGAAAATTCTCACGCAATGACCTACCCTAACCTATCATTTCCCTTATACTGCCGTGGAAGAAATAGATGTTTTTGTTTATGGGCCTCTCCCTACGTATGTCTAAATAAAGAAAAAAAATCTCTTGAGCAAAAATTTTTTGGGCAAAACGGGAACCAATAAAACAAAAACAATTACTATTGCATCCCCTTACACTACTGTGTCAATCAGGGGGTAGATGATCCTTTTGTTTACAGTTGAACTATCAATTTTGTCAATTTTTTCTCACCTAAGCAGATTTTTTCTTTAAATGTACAATTGTTAACTATTCTAGTTTTGGTTATTTTTTTTTTTATTTAACACTTTTTATTTCCCTTGCTACTTTTCCCTTATTCTTTATTAAACCCCTTATTTATCATTGCTATACTATATCCCTCCTATTTGAGACATGACAAAGTTCATGACTCAAAAGCAATATAAATAATCTGTTTAATATTCTACTCCTTAACATTGTTCTAGGTTTTACAGCAAATCCTGTTAATCAGTAACCAAAGTTCAATGAATAATTTCTTTAGGGGACTTTTCACCTCAGTAAATTTTTCAACGTCAACATCAACTAATTTAGTTAAAACAATTTTTGATATAGCAACTCAAAAACTCATTAGAGTACAACATGAAACGTACTGCTTTTAGGATTAAATCTCATTTAAACTTTCATTTATTCAATATCACCATTAAACTAAGACAAATTACCCAAAATACATTGTTTATGTCATTTTTTATCTCCAGTTTACAAACCAAAGTAACACTAATTACTATCTGCTAGTTCCAAGAATCATTACAAATTAAAGTTTTTAGCCTTCTAAAGCACACCTAATCACGTGTACTTTGAACATCTATTTATCCAAATTGTTACCTGTTACGGGAAACATATCACATATTTTTTCTTTAAACCAAAATTTCACTTGTACTACTGTACTACTCATGTTTGGTTTTAGCTTGTGCCTTATCTGTGTGGTGTGTGTGTGTGTCTCCTCCTCTGGCTGTCCTCTCTCAAAGAAAGAAGGATCTCTCCAGGGTACATATAAACACACTGTTATTCTTTCTGTAATTTATGGCATCATTAATTAACAACTCAATGTATTCTTCACAAAGGTGTGTCAAGGTGTACAGCTTACCATCACCCAGAACTATAAAACGATATTTACTGTCTTTTCTACTGGAACTCTGAGAAAAGAAAAACGTTAGACAAAACAACAGAGAATCAAAACATTTAACATTCCCTGCAGAATGTTATGTTTAGCTGTGGAAGACATTAGGTACTCGAGCTCGAGACCCTCTGCATTTACTGCTTGAAGGTCCTGAATGAAACAAAACTTTAACATTCGTAATAAAAATGATTCTTCTTATTTATGTTACTTGAGAGAATAAGTGTACGTGCTAGAGAATCTAAACGTGGAACTATAAACCCCATCCGTCAATAAAGAGTTAAAAACACGGTCGGATTTCTGTCGATTACTTCCTGTTTTAGCGTGTACTGATGTTTCTGGGGCCTGTAGTCCGAACGCAGCTTGATGACTACAGGTTGACAATTTGTCTATCAATCCACATCACATTTGTGTGTTTTGCCCAGAGATAACGCTGTACCTGAGACAAAAGGTGGTGAAACATCAGTAGATAAAATGTCGTTTTTACCGTGTGAATATGCATCTATTGTAGTCACAGGTTCACTGAATATGTAAAACACTGTGAATACAAGGCCTACGCTGTCGTATAGGTTTTCTATAGTCTCCTGTCGATGGAGACAAATAAAAACATTATCAGTAATGTCAGTCCAGTCAGTCAATTTTTACAAATAGTCACAAGGTGTCCTACGTCTGTCTCCTCTTCTGTTGGAGACAAAGAAACATGAATGTGAGCTTTTGAGTTAGAATTTCTGAAAAACTTCTGTAGTTTATCAGTCAAGGTAACAGCCACTGGACATGCGTATATGCCAGTAGACAAAAGAAAACTCATACTCGTCCTTTGATTTGTTCAAAAAACTTTTCAACGTAGTCTTCATCAGGGTCAAAAGGTGACAAAAGGAATGCATGTAATATTTGTGATTCCTTAAACTTAACTACAGGTGTCCCAATTTGTTACCGTAATCAGGAGATTAACAGACTGACATGGTACGTGTTACGTTAAAATTTGTAAACAAATACATACTTTTAGGCTGCAACAAAAATATGTCAGCCAAAGAGTGATTTTTATCAAACCGCACAACTTTAAAGCCAGTGGGCAAAAGAATAAACATTCCTAAGACCCGTGGGTGAAAGAATGTCTTCAATTTCAAATAGACATTTTCAAATGCAATCTGCATAACAAATTTACAGGACACTCAGATGAAAGGGAGAAAGAAACAATGAACATTTTCCTTTCTTATCTAGTTCAGGATCCTAAGGATCTGAATATACTCAAATCATAAGAATGGTGAACTTTTCTGGGATCACCATTCTATTAATCACTTCTCTAAAGAAAAACTAGTTTACCAGAGAGCTTCTGATTGAAGAACAAAGATCTTTACTAAACCCAAATTGTTGCTCCTGAATCAACTAAAGATTAAATTGTCTTCCCTTATATAATTAACACCATGCTAGGCAATTTGTATACACACCAGACAAACTACTTGAATACTTGGACATATTTTCCAAAAGTCATTTCTGTTTGTCGTGCTGTTTTTGCGTCTAATTTGATCTGTCTTGTGGGGAGTGTTTGTAGCGTGCAAAAAGCATGTCTTCATTGCAAGCATGTGTATGTACGTGTATGTCTGTATGAACTGTTTTTAGGGATCTGGCAGTCCCAGCATCGGAGAAGACTGCAGAGACAGTTTCATATCCACGAACGCTTCAATAACTTTGGCAGCAAAAGTCTTACAGTGACATCAGGAACGTGTACAGACATTCTAGGTGACCGGCTCAAGTAAAAATCTAATTGTTAACACTAAACTGAACAAGCTGCTATTCTGTTCATTTTACATGAAAACAGCACTGCACCAACAAACTTTTCATGAGGGATAAAAAGCAGATGCAGCCTTGAGTGATGTATTGGTTATCAGGTTTCATGCAGTCAGAGGCAGGGCTGATTACAGACGCCGCCTCAGTGAGGTCATTTTAGCCACACTGTAATTAACGTGGTTACGTCAGTTGAACATTAGGAGAAATTCTCAATCCGTCAGGTGTTGAGGTTAAACCAATGTTAAAAGTGCACATTAAATCACTACCTAAACCAAATAAGTGGAACCTTCATACACCAAGAATTGTTTTTCCCATGTACAGGAGAGAGGAACAGAGAATTTTTACTGTTTGATCTGCAGCCCCAATTGACCAAATAGAATGACCAAATAATCTTCAGTGTCAAATCTTTAGCTCTAATAATCAAGTTATGTGAGTGGAACCTCTTTAACTTTACATTCAGTAGTAGGCATTTTCTTCTAGGTTTCAGAAGATAACATACTAAAATGGTTTAACTGAATAGATTATTTTTCCAGATCCTTTCTAACCTATCAATTGTCCCTAATAGCAAAAACAAAAACAGTGTATCAGTGCAAAGCAATTCTTCATTGCATGAGACGAGTGTGTGTGTGTGGTAGCACTACCTTCCTCAGCTTTTGGACTCAGTCGAACAGAGGGACAAGTGTTGTTCTTTGTCGGAGGTGTTTTTTGCTTTTTCTTCGGGCATTTACATACCCAATGTCCAAAGTCCTTGCAGTACAAACACTGGTCTCGGTTGTAGGGCTCACCATTTTGCCCATGGTACCCGCCTGGGCCTCTCTCTGGCTCGACCACGTCCTTTGTGGGAGCGGCCTTTTTTTTTTTTTTTCGGGTCCGCGCTCCATATGTTGCCCACCAGCCTGTTGTAACATGCAGACAAACGCTTCAAACATGGTTTTCTCACGTACTCGTTGGTCTTTCCACCCGATGCCGGTGTGACTGATGAGTCCGTGTCCTCTTCGTCCCTCCGTTTCTCCAGCTCGTCTTCCTGATTTTTAGAGAAAGCTCAGAAATAGGCTTTGGTTAGAACTGATGAGGTTATTGGTGCATGTGTGTTTGCATTCTTTCCCTGTCTCACTGTTTTATCTATATTTTAAAACATTCTTTGTTTTTCTTATACCCAGTAGCTTTAAATCCTCTGTCTTAATTTTGTTTTTGTTTTTTTCCATTAATTTTCTTTCTACTTCTTCTAAAATCTTGCTTTAACATTCTCAGTGTCTTTGTACACAAAGATCCGTTTCTCGGAAAGCCAAAGCTTTATGACCAGTTATGACAGACATCGCAAACATTCCGTTCCATATTTATGAGTCATTTCATCCACTATGGGTCCAGCTGCATCACTGGAACGGGAAATTTCGTTTCCCATAATTGATTCTTGGACTTTATAGTATACTTTGTCTTGGTCGATGTGATCGTCACCACACCGGGAGGTTATTTGTTCGGGAAACTTGCGTGAAAACCCGTGTACAGCCCTGCGGACAAAATCTACTTAATAGTCAAATAACTCAACCTATTTAGTATGTTTTGCCTTGTTGCAGTCTGTCTCTAAATAATCAAGAGGCTCTCTTAGAGTAATGTTACAACCCAGACCGTCCCGCAGGTTGTCCTTAAAGGGTCCAGAACTCGTTTAGAGTTTATTTGTTTTTTGCTCGGGAAACTTGTATGAAAAACCCGGTGCGACCCTGCAGTCAAAAATCTCTTAAATAGTTAACTATTTTTTTGTTTTGTTTTACTCTGCAGTCCGCCTCTTTAATCAAGAAACGTGCTATCAGTTTCGTAGATTAATTCTTTAGGCCTTGCCTACTGTTCTGCCAGTTCTCTTACTGGTCTTGTCCGTCAATCAATTGTCTTATCACCATATGAGAATTCAATCATAAATATGTCCGACATTGTCCGTGTCTGCCAAAAGATGTCATTCATAACCTCAGTTATATCTTTGTCCTATCTAATGACCCAAAAAAAATACCCAGTTACTCACTTCCCAAAAGTCAGAATAAGTTTAATCTATTCTCTTTAGTTAAGAGAATGATTTCGCCAATTATTCATTACTTAATTCGTTTAGCAACGGTTGCTTGTTTAGAATGTTTGGAACAAACCTTGAATTCACAATCCAATTGTAATTAATCAATTTTATCTTACCGTGCTGCTTGAAATCTCTTCCTGCTCGTTTTTAACGGAGTGGAAAACAGTCAAGATCTCTCCGCGGTCCTAACCCTCTTTTCTCTGAAAAACCTTTTTAAGGTTAGAGGTATGCGGCAGGTGATTTTTGATCCCTGGATAGCCAGTCATCAGCGACCCAACGGAGCTCTTTTCTCTGTTAACTCATCCATCTTGCCGGACAACGCCAAACTGTGGTGGAAGTTTTCCTGTGAAGCAGCAGCGTTTAGAAATATAAATGATCAAATGAAAACGAATAACGACTGTTTGAGAATTAAACCAAAGGTTGGTCTTTGATTATTTATTCACATTTGCAAATGGAGAAAACACAGTTTCAAAGGTACACGCAGCACAACTGAAAATGTCTTTCCTCACTAGAAACCTAAAAATCAAAACATCTTATAGTGAAGAAACTCCATTAAGCCACCCCTCTTCAAATATCTTTAGCATGCTGCCACTTTTCTAAAAAATACCATAGACAGTCAGATGATTTTACAACCTTCCATTCTGCTCCTGTGTCTCCTACATTAGACTAAACACCTGCTTATCTCAGGAGACAGAAAGAGATACGGTTCACACAGTGTTATAGCCTTCTTCACTTTATCTGCGAGAAATAAACAAATGAGGAGCTGCAATTTCTTTAGCGAAAATAACTTCTGCCATTGCTCACAGTCTACAAGGCCAGCTCTCTCACTAGTGCCTTTAAGTCTACAGGAAGGAACAGGATTATGTGGAGGTTTAAAACAATCTTTAAATAAATGGTCAATATCATTAAACAAATGGTTAAAATAAAATTTGCCACCACACTCTCTTGTGCTGATGGCCACTACTTGGAGAGTGGTATGTGCAGACTCAACTGTTCACTGCGGACATACCCTGCAGATGATGGTACCTGCAGACGCTGTTCTCCCCACTGTGACGTTTGCTCAGATGACAGGACCTGTTTCAGTGAGTTGTTGGCCGTGTTGGCAGCTAAACTTACCAAAATATACCAAGTGGATGACATTTTAAAATGAATTGTGAGACTGAAATCTCTTGTTACAACTTTATCACCCCTCCTCAATGTCATTACAGAATGCAGTTTCCTCTACCTGATGCTGAATGGTGTGTGTAAGGCGAGTTGTCCCATTGGCTATTATGAGGACATGGAGGAGGGCCGCTGTGGTCAGTGCCACCCGACCTGTGGCAGCTGTTCAGGGCCCCTGGCAGATGACTGCGAGACCTGCTCTACGTTTAGCCCTAAACTCTATAAGGGTGTATGCTCCAAAGACTGCCCCACTGGTACTTACTATGAAACTGAAGCTATGGAATGTCAAGGTGGGCCTCTCAATACATGTGACTTAATTAGATTTTTAAGCAGTGTTGAATATGCAGGCTAACATAGTTTTCTGACAATGTACTATCTAGCACTGCCCTTTAAAATAGTAAGCCATGTCTCATTGTTTATGTCTCACCTATGGGAACTTTATTTAATAAAATAGTGAATGTATCACATTTTTAAGATATAGAAGAATTGATTTCTATGGCTTATAACACAACAGAAATAACACAAAACCCTAGGTTGGAAACGTGCAGATGGTTAAACAGATAAACCAATGTCTAACTAATGTCTCTGAAGTGAAAAATATCAAAGGAGAGTACACTGAGATTTTGACAGCCAGTTTTGTGAAATGGAAATCCAGCATATCGGGAAGATTGCGTTTTGGCTTATTTAATATAGCTGCTTGATAAGAAAAATCTGCAACAAAGCCAAAGTCAACATTTACAACTGTATAAAGTTTGCTTATGCGTAGGTAGAAAGTACTAAGTCCACAGGATCTAAAACCGCAACACTGTCATGTATTATCTGAAAAGGTTATCTCTGCTTAGTGATAATGAAAAACAGTATTTATCTTTATATTAAGATGGTGGTGGTAATCACACACTCTTTTGTGAATACACTTATATGACATTCAACTGACGCAGTCTGATTTGTTTGATTATGTGCTGAGTGCCACCAGACTTGTATGAGCTGTTCTGGCCCAGATGCAAACCAGTGCACACAGTGCGAGAAGGGACTCGTGCTGGATCCAAACACATTGTTGTGTGGCGTGACGGGTGATACAGACTGCCCTCCAAGGACCTACCTACACGACGACCAGTTCACCTGCATGGGTTGCCACCGGCACTGTTACTCTTGTGAGGGGCCGGGCAACGATGAATGCCAGACCTGTGCCATCCCCAAATACCTTCATAGTGAGCATTTTCCACTAATGTTCAGCTGCATACTGAGCAGAGAAGCTGATTTTTTTTTTTTTTAAAGTGTGTGTATAATGCTGGAATATTTTTCAAAGCTAAACCACATATCTCCAAACTTTCAGCTCTTCAGGGACTTGATAAAAGTCTTATTTTTAACTTTGATGACTGATGGAATTCGAGCTTGAGTCATAGATTTTTTTAATGAGTGTTTGAAGTTGCTGCCCTCAGTGCACCTTGAAAACGCTGCATAACGATGGCTTTCCTGAGAATATTTCACAATTTTAGTTTCACTTAAACAGCTGCATGTAATGTGTGTAATGCGCTCAAAATTGTATTTGAAAATATCGTAGCACTTTCAATTTCAATTATTTGGAGCCTTCAAAATGTCTTTTTTTACATGAATAACCATGGATTTTGAAGTGTAAGCACTGCAATGAGTCCAGTTTCAGTTGCGCCAATTTAAAGGTATTAACTAAAGTAAATGCAAAAATAGATTTATTTTTTTTATCGATTCTGAATCATACAAGATGTGTGAATCTCATGTGAATAAATTTTTCTCAGGTGCCATAATCCAGATGAACAGGAACGAAAAATAAAGAAGTCAAAAAAAAGAGCATGAGTGGGTACTAACCTGGGAATGTAACTTTTCTTTTTTCCAGACAGCACCTGTGTGAGTGAGTGTCCGGCTGGTACATACGACACAAAGCAGGATGCTGACGGAACAGAGCTGGGTCTCTGTTTGCCTTGTGATCACGCCTGTTCCACCTGCGATGGAGCATCGCCTAAAGATTGCCTCACTTGTTCTCCAGGATACCTGCGTCTTCTTCAACTCTGTGTCACTCATTGTCCTACAGGGTACAACAAAGAAGGCTCCATTATGTCTCAGAATATTTACTTTGTGATGAAATAAATGGCCTCACCCTTAATCCTAATTCATAAAACAAACAGCATGTCTGCTTTGAAAACAAGTTGTTTACAGAGCCATTTCCAGTATTTCTTGAGCAGTGGAGCAACTTCCTCTTAAAACGTTTTTACTCATTTCCACAGAAAGGCAAGACAAGGCAAGGCAAGGCAGCTTTATTTGTATAGCACATTTCAGCAACAAGGCAATTCAAAATGCTTTACATGAAACATGAAACATTAAAAACAGTTAGAAAACAATTAAAAACAATTTCAAAGCATTAAAACAATTAACAACAATTTAAGATCATTAAAAGACAAGAATAAAATGTACAGTGCAGTATAAGAATTTTAAAGAAAGAGCAGTTAAAAATAGGTTATTTAAAGAAAGGCAACATTAAAAAGATATGTCTTCAGCCTGGATTTAAAAGAATTGAGAGTTGCAGCGGACCTACAGTTTTCTGGGAGTTTGTTCCAGATATGTGGAGCATAAAAACTGAACGCTGCTTCCCCCTGTTTAGTTCTGACTCTGGGGACAACAAGTAGACCTGTCCCAGACAACCTGAGAGGTCTGGTTGGGTCATAATGTAGTAGCAGATCAGTAATGTATTTTGGCCCTAAACCGTTTAGTGATTTATAAACCAGTAAAAGTATTTTGAAATCAATTCTTTGAGGCATTGGAAGCCAGTGTAGAGACTTCAGTACTGGAGTGATGTGATCCACTTTCTTGGTTTTAGTGAGGACTCGAGCAGCAGCGTTTTGAATCAGCTGCAGCTGTCTGATTGATTTTTTAGGGAGACCTGTAAAGACACCGTTGCAGTAGTCAAGTCTACTGAAGATAAAAACATGGACAAGTTTTTCCAGATCCTTCTGAGACATAAGTCCTTTAACCCTTGAAATATTTTGAAGGTAATAATAGGCTGATTTTTTAATTATGTTAATGTGGCTTTTAAAATTCAGGTGTGAGTCCATGACTACACCAAGATTTCTGGCTTTGTCTGTTGTTTTTAACATTGTCGTTTGAAGCTGAGCGCTGACTTTCAATCGTTCCTCTTTTGCTCCAAAAACAACCACCTCCGTTTTTTCTTCATTTAATTGAAGAAAGTTCTGGCACATCCAATCATTAATCTGTTGAATGCACTTATTTAATTGTTGTATTGGGCTATAGTTCCCTGGCGATAAGGTTATGTAAATTTGTGTGTCATCCGCATAACTATGGTAACTTATTTTGTTGTTTTCCATAATCTGAGCCAGTGGAAGCATGTAGATGTTGAACAGAAGAGGCCCCAAAACTGAGCCTTGGGGAACTCCGCACGTCATATTTGTATGCTCAGATGTATAATTACCTATAGACACAAAGTAGTCCCTATTCTTTAAATAGGATTCAAACCACTTTAGTACTGAGCCAGAAAGACCAACCCAGTTTTCCAATCGATCAAGCAATATGTCATGGTCTACAGTATCAAATGCAGCACTGAGATCAAGTAATACTAAGACTGAAATTTTGCCACTATCTGTGTTTAAGTGGATGTCATTAAAGACTTTAACAAGAGCCGTCTCGGTGCTGTGGTGTGGTCGAAAACCTGACTGGAAGGCATCAAAACTGTTGTTTAGCGATAAGAAAAAGTTGAGTTGTTGAAAAACCACTTTTTCTATGATTTTACTTAAAAATGGAAGGTTTGATATTGGCCTATAGTTGTTCATTAGTGTCGTGTCTAGATTGTTCTTTTTTAGGAGTGGCTTGATGACTGCCGTTTTCAGGGCCTGTGGGAAGATACCTGAGAGCAGAGACGTGTTTACAATCTGTAGAAGATCAGAAGCCAAACAATTCGAAACATTTTTGAAAACACCCGTTGGTAGAATATCAAGGCAACAGGAGGAGGTTTTCAGATGTTGTATTATGTCCTCCAGGTTTTTAAGGTTGATCGTATGAAATTGTGTCATGTTGGAATTTGTTTTGCGTGCACACTGTGACAACACATATCCTGTACTTGATATGGAAGCACTGACTGTTTGTCTAATTTTCTGAATTTTGTCTGTAAAGAAGGAGGCAAAGTCATTGCAAGCCTTGGTAGACAACAGTTCAGATGCTATTGGTACTGGAGGGTTTGTTAATCTATCAACAGTAGCAAACAAAGCACGTGAATTATTATTGTTTCTGGCGATAATGTCAGAGAAAAAGGACCGCCTTGCATTTCTTAGTTCCAGATTATAAATGCGAAGTCTGTCTTTATAAGTGTTATAATGGACCTGGAGATTAGATTTTCGCCAACTGCGTTCAGCTTTTCGACACTCTCTTTTTTCTGTTCTCACAACTATAAAATTTCTCCATGGAGATCTTTTCTTACCAGAGACAGCTTTGACCTTATTGGGAGCAATAGCATCAATAACATTCGTAATTTTACAGTTGAAATTATCCTGGGGGTTGTCAACATGAATGTTAAAATCACCAGCAATAATTACACGGTCAAAGTTAATACAGATAACAGACAGCAGTTCATTAAAATCGTCAAAGAAGTTTGCACAGTATTTAGGTGGTCTGTAGATATTTAGAAGTATAGCTTGAGGGGAGGATCTTAGCTGAAGAGCCACATATTCAAAAGAAGCAAAATTTCCATAAGATAATTGCGTACATCGGAATGAGTCATTAAACAAAATGGCGACTCCACCTCCTTTCTTATTCACTCTATTCTCACTCATACAACTGAAGTTAGGGGGGGCTGACTCAATGAGAACAGCAGCACTGTTATTATGGTCCAACCAGGTTTCAGTTAAAAACATAAAATCAAGATTGTGCTTAATAATAAAATCATTGATTAAAAATGATTTTCCCGCCAATGACCTAACGTTTAGTAGTGCTAGTGTTAGTGTGTTTTCATTTTTTGGGATAGACTGTGGCTGACGAGGAATGGATGCTAAATTTGCAAAGTTTGCAGTTACGTGCTTATTCACCATTCTTTTTCGATTACCTATCACAACATAAATTGTGGAAGAATCTAATAAGCAGGGCCCAGGCTTGTCTTGGAAAGAGTCATGAGTGCTACTAGGCGTGCAGCCTGGACCCGGCCCATATCAGTTAATGCTTGCTGCATTTTGCACATAAGCATCCTTATCCGTTTGGGGAGAAGGAGTTAACTGCCGTCCTTGAGGAGGGATAGGTGCCTGGCGTTTTACGATGGGAGAAGGAAGGGGGGCATACTTGGTTCCAGCATTCACCAGCTGCTTCATCTGGTCAGTGAACTCCAACATGGGGATGGGGGAAAGAGGGGAGAGCGACGTATCCTTAAAGAGGTCCTCAAAGATTTCGTGGTTGTCAAAGGGGTTTGAGGAGTGTTGGACGGGTGAGACGGGGGGTTGAGATTTCTCATCTCCGCTCTTTGGTCTCCCATGGTCAAATCTTTGCTCAGTGGGGGGCTGTAGTGGATCACTGCCGCACTTTGTTGTGTCTTCCTCTTGTTTTGGTTCATCTTGTCTCGTGTCCTTGGCAAAGTGAGCAGATGTGTGGTGTGATTCTTTGGGTCAAGTCAGACACCATGTCTTTGGGAAAACAGAGTATTTTGGTGTTTTTACTGCTTTTTATATCTTTCACAGCAGAGTCACCCACAATCAGAGTTTGGGGCCCAGTCATTAGCTTTCCCTGTAGCTTTTTACTTTTAGAATTGTTCTCAGTCCTTACCCTGCTGTGTGACGAGACGTAATCCAGGTCATGTCCAGGGTCCTGCAGCAGAGGAGCAAATCTGTTCTTCACCTGCACACTCATTTGTTGGGGAGGCATTTTGTTGGTGGTTTTCCCTTTTGCAGTTGTCCACGGCTGTGTCCTACTAAGTACAGGGGTTGAAGAGGCGCTCTGCCTGGGTGGTAATGCAGGCCAGCCGGTCATATCACAAATCTCAGGGCGCTGTGCCCTGCCTGTTAGTCGTCCTCCCATTTCCCAGGAAAATGATTTACTCTTAGGCTTTGCACCAAAAGAGGTCCAGGGAGGACTACCGCCTGTAGATTTATTATCCGTTCCACAGCCCTCCTGTTTCTTTGTGGTCTTGCTGGTGCTAGTTAGCCGTGTGTTAGCATGCTTTTGTCCATTGTTTTGGTTCAGTGGTAAAGTGGTGTCATTTCCACATGATCCGTTCACTTCCACGTTTACTTCTAACCGGTACATTTTGGTTTCCAGAACTGCAATCTTCTGAAGGAATTTGTAGTAGTCCTCTATGGAGAAGGGTGGCATCTTGCTGCTAATTATCTTTAGCTACAGTCACTTTAGGACAGGCTTGAGCTATTGGTAGGCCACGCTCACGCAGAAAAATGTTCAAATATGAAAATAGCCTACTATGTCTACAAAAAATGTATAGTCCAGTGATTTATAAGTATCCAAGAGCCGCTGCTCATAGTTTCTCTCAGAGGAAAAGCAAGATTATCAGCAGAAATATGCAAGCAGAAGCAGGAGCAAGCAGTAGAGCGTCTGCACTGTAAGAAGCAGGAAGCGAGAAAGACTTCAGACATAAATCCTAAATGATGTCTGCAAATCTAAAAGATCTACGTATGTGTCTGACTTGTTAGTATTGATAATTCCATGCATTTCTTCAGGTATTACAAAGAGGGCTCCCACTGTGAGAAATGTGACCAGTCCTGTGAGCTGTGCACAGGGCCAGGGCCTGAGTCCTGCAGGGCCTGTCCACCTCCTCTTCTGGAGCTGCAAGGCACCAAGCTGTGTGTTGAGCACTGCCCACACCGCTTCTATCAGCTCAATGACATGTGCAAGCAGTGCCACACCAGTTGTCAGACCTGTACAGGTACAGATGAGGGAGCTATTAACTACAGCTAGTAACATATTTCGCAATCATTTTGTCTCCTCCACCTACTGTAAATATCCTTCCAGTGCGTCAATAGTGGACATTCCCTTTAACGTAATTTCTAGATCATGACTATGTGTGTTTGCAGATGCCTCACCTCAGGGATGTGTGACGTGCGACTGGGGCAGCACCTTAAAGGACAAAGTCTGCTATCCCCGTTGTAAGGAAGGAAAATACTTTTCGGAAAAGGTGTGCTCTTAACTGCTAGCCATATTTATTTAATTATTATAATATTTAAAGGCAAAAGATAAGGGCTTCCGACTTATTTTTATCAAACACAAAAGTGCAAAGCAGTTCCATTAATTTCTCGCAAAATCAGTGCACTGCTATACATTGCAATAGTGGGTGTACTGTACTGTAGTTTTGGTTATTTCACATAAGAAATATCAGTTTTTGTCTGTTTTTGTCTGGGCTCTTTGTACTGGTTTAGATTCAGCTGGAAAGATGCAATGTCACGTACAATAATTTGTGAAATTGTACCATTGTAGGGAACCTGTGAGCCATGTAACAGCTCGTGTAGGCATTGCACCGGCCCCAGACCTGACCAGTGTCTGACTTGTCACCGTGATGCTGCTCTTCATGCTGTGGAGAACCGCTGTGCGCACTGTTGTCAGGCTGGAGGGAATCAGGACACCTATTGCTGTGTTTGTGACAGCCGCTCAGGTAAGGACCCTGCCTATCATAAGAAACATAGACTTGTTTAGATGCAACCATCTACTAAAGTCAGTTTTTTGTTCTAGTTTTGTGTGTGGAGGCCCCCCAACCCAAGTCAGGAGACAATCAGGTAACAGACCTGGATATGTCGTCTAGAGCTCTGAAGCACACCTCGGCTGGCTTGCCTATTGCCTTGCTGCTAGCACTGGGATTGGCTCTGGCTGTGTTTGCCTTGGTCAAGGCTCATGCCAGGAAGAGGCTTTGCTGGGGCCAAAGCTATGAGAGGCTGAGTGGCAGCGCCAGCATCAACATGCCCCACGGTGTTCCCGAGCCAGACAGTGGAGACGAGGTGGATGTGGTGTACACCAGTAGAGGTGGATCAGTTTATCGACGCTACAGCTTTATCCATGAGCAGGACACAGATACAGACCAGGGTGTGGATGAGAACAATTGTCTCAATCAATCTTAGATACATTCATACCAGAGCTTACAGTATCTAAGGAATGTGTTGTGGATGCTCACAATATCAAGACTGACAGGTGAATTCAAAATAGTTTAGTTAGTGTTTAGAAGAGAATGTACAGTAGTGGTATTATGCTTTAGAATGTTGCTTTTTGAGTTCTGGTGTTTATTCTACTTTACAAAGTGCCTGTACCTGTATAATGCACATTCTTAGTTGAGGCATTTGTGAGTAAACAGTGAACAATTGCATATATGTATGTATGTATGTATTACTTTTTCTTTTCTTTTTTACTTAATATTAAAGAGATATTTGTAAAACAGTGAAAAAATCATGTATAATAATTGAAATCTGCATGATTTGTTGTAAATAGAAACGTAAATGAAATAAAACTATTTATACTTGATGCCCATAGTGCACCTTGAAAACTGGCTACATTTTGATAACTACTGAGAATATTTGTATATATAGTATCATAAAATAGTATTGAAAATTGTGTTAGTGTAAGCTGATAGTGTACATTCTTTCCACGCCTTTGTTTGACACACCTACTTAAGGGGCTGATTCATCTTGTGTTCATTAACTGAAGCCATGCTCCACTCATCAAACTGTAACTTGCACTGAAGACAAGGTCACCCGTGTTGTAGTTAACCTCAAGCAAGAAAAATGATTTTTTCAAGGTTGTTGAGGAGCCAGATGCTGATGACCCTCTCTCTCTTCCTCATGGGTACGTTCCTTTCTTTTGTCCTTTGGGAAGCTGGCTCGAACAGGCAGTCATCGCCTGATCTCATAATACCACAGCAGTTCTTTACTGATCTGCCTGGCTGCTCGGCTATCATCAGTGGAGACGTCGAGGACAGGCAAGGCGAATTAGAAGTTCTTCTGGCATCCAGGAAAAGACAGCATAGTTTATCTGAGGACTTCTACCTTAATGTGACAAAGGACTGTTCATCTTACATTAAAAACAGAGGTTTCATTACAGCGCCTCTGAGTCAAGAGGAAAAGGATTTTCCCATTGCCTATTCCATGGTGATCCATGAGAAGATTGAGATGTTTGAGCGACTTCTACGAGCTGTTTACACTCCTCAGAACATCTACTGTGTGCATGTGGACCAGAAATCCTCTAAAGAATTTCAGAAGGCTGTGGAGGCAATAGTTTCCTGCTTTTCTAATGTGTTTGTAGCCAGTAAATTAGAAAGCGTGGTATATGCCTCATGGTCCCGAGTGCAGGCAGATCTGAACTGCATGAAAGATCTGCTGAACTCACATGTCCAGTGGAGATACCTCCTTAACACCTGCGGGACAGACTTCCCCATCAAAACCAATGGAGAGATGGTTCAGGCACTGAAGGCCCTGAATGGGAGAAACAGCATGGAGTCTGAAGCCACCAATGACTACAAGAAAAGCCGTTGGCAGTATCATTTCAATGTAACTAACACTGTCATCAGGACAGATGTGAGGAAAAGTCCTCCACCCATTAGCAGCCCAATGTTCACAGGAAATGCTTATATTGTGGTCACAAGAGCCTTTGTGGAACATGTGATGCAGGACAGAGAGGTTCAGCAACTTCTGGAGTGGGAGAGGGACACATACAGCCCTGATGAGCACTTGTGGGCCACTCTACAAAGGATGCCTTCTGTTCCTGGATCAATGCCTGCCAACATCAAGTATGATGTGTCAGACATGCAAGCTCTCGCTCGTGTGGTGAAGTGGAGCTATTTAGCAGGAGATATGAAAGATGGAGCCCCGTACTATCCTTGCACTGGCACTTACAGAAGAGCAGTTTGTGTGTACGGAGTTGGTGACGTCCCGGCTCCTGAGACAACAACAACTCTTTGCAAATAAGTTTGATCCTGAGGTTGATGATGTCGCTATTAGATGTATGGAGTCAGTTCTGCGTTTCAAAGCTTTAAGTCCACGAGCCACTGTTAACAGAGCAACATTCCATCGTTTGGTAAAGCTTGCAATCATTTGAAACATGAAATACATTATAATGTATTAAGGCAATAGTTCGTAGTTAGAACAGGTATATAGAAACCCTATTCATTTATTATACATTGCCAGGGATTTTCTATTGAAATGTCTTACAATATTTATATATATCTTTTAATTTATATTATCTATTTTAAAATGAAATGTAAAAATATTCTGTCAATGTCAGTATATTGTTATGCTCTTATGTAATTTCTTATATTCTGTGCATTTTTAGATTATAAAGATGCTGATGGATGGATCTTGCTGTCATTTCTTTCTAGAATATTATTTTTATTTATAATTTCAATGAAATCTGTATTTGTGGTGCCATCTAGTGGATTCTAGGTGAAATAGATGTACATAGCAACAACAAAAAACATTAGCTGTAGAACCTACTCAAAAATTACAAAACAATGATGTGCATCCATGACTTTACTTGGAGGAAATGTTCCATTAAGACCTTCCTTGCTGTAGATTGTTGCTTTCACAAATGTTCTCCCTCTACAAGTCAGAGGGCACATTCAAGTGAGGGGCAAAAAGAAAACTTTATTTTTCCCCAGGCAGGATTTTGATAGAGAACATCAGCGGTGAACAGTGAAAAAGGTGCTGTCAAAACTTATTCTATAAAATGCCACTCGATGGGTCAGAGAAACCTAAAATGCAGTTTAAAATCAGAGCAACCATAAAAATATATTAATTTCTCTCCATAGTCACCTTTTGAATATAAATATATATTTCAATGTAATAAAGCAGAACATGCATCAACCATTTGTAACAGAGTGCTTTAAATAATGTGTAGATACACCAATAACTAGGAAACACCATTAACTAGAAAACACCAACAAGCTAAGTTTGACATGATATATTGGCAGTACATAAAAAAAAAAAAAAAAAGATAAAAAACATTTCAGACAGCATGTGGAAAAACGCTGAAGATCAAGCTATAAAAAGGTTCCACGTTATAACAGGCAGCATAGTTTCAAAAAGGCACTTTCTTGAGCTAAGTCTTCAGTCACGTTGTCCAGAACATAAAAATAAGAGTGGCTGTTGGAAACATTCTCCTCCTCCACATCTGGCAGTGCGAGCAGCATCACTCTGGAACAGCAGCAGCTGCGACCTCCAGTTTGCCGTGCATTTCCTGGTCGATCCTGCAGACAAATTCAGTCATCAGACAAATCTGTGTGACTGGGATGGGACGTCATCTAACCAGGCTAAGACAATAACAGGCTACTACACTGCCCATAAACAAACCTTTCATATAATCACATCCTGAAATGTGATCATGGCCTTTACACCGTTGCAAAAGGGAATTCTGAGAGAATACTTCTATTTTTTTCTTTTTTTACTTAACAGACTTGTTTTCAGCATACAACTGAATGCCTAATATTACCCATGCTTTTTTCTACTGAAAGCACTTTAACTACCTGGGCAACACAAACCACTATTATCAGTTGTATTATTATTATTATTATTATTATTATTATTATTATAATAATAATAATAATAATAATAATGTTCTTAAACCCCTTGACACCTTGCAAGACAAATGCATTAAAGTGATATGTACGGCATAAGACCAAATTCCACGTTAGGACGCAGACGGCTTTTATTATCTGCAGCACACATTGCAAATAGTCGTAGATGTCGTGCAATAAGAAAATGCATATGCATACAGGTTATGCAATCTTTGCAAACCTGTGAACAATATGTTACAACCCATAGCTATGTGATGAGTGCAACCTCTGTGTATAAAACATGCAATTTTTGTTGACATGGTCAGAAAGAACTCCATGGCAATGTGTGATGTTTCGCTGCATCTGTCTTGCAAGTTTGCCAATCAACTTAGGAACTCATGCCCCTAATGACAGAAGAGGAACTAAAAGAGTCTCTTCTGCAACCCCACAGTTATGACTTTTCTAATGTTATAACATGCCATGATATATCTGCAAATTAATAACCTCACACCTACAACTTATTAGTATGGAGCAGAACATTTCTGTGTGCATGAGAAAGGCTGACCAAGGTTTGTGGCAATTCCTAAACATCAGCAGTGAGTGGGTATGCAGTGAGTCATGCAGAGCTGTGAGAGTGGACAAGCCGAGTGTTCAGTGAGGGCGAGTTACTGAGGGGAACCATGGTTACAGTGCAACCACAAAACCACAGTGACAAGCTACTTCCTTGTAGTTCCACCCCATTGAGTTGTACAAACATGAACAAACTTACCAAACATCAACCATATCAAATTCTAAACCTGTTTTTTTTTTTTTTTAAGACACATGCAAGTAAGAGCTACCTGATGCCCCAACTTTAATATCAGAAAGCAGCAATGCAATCATTGACCTCAAAACTATTCTAACTTGTTCTTGACATAAATCAATAATTCAGCATCACAGTGGAGACAGTACTTCGGGTATAAAATGGGCTACAAATTTACATGGTACGTTTTAAACCACATACAGACAGCTGATATTATTTTGAGGCAATAAATAGAGAACACATTTAACAAGAATCATCTTTGAAATGAACTTCACAGAATTGGCCTCAGAAATGGGTTTTAGTTGGTTAAACAATCACCAAGCCACCTATTTTTAGAAATCAAACAGCTTTTCAGCCTGCTTTTAAGGGAATGTACTAAATCTACTGAGAGGAAAATGTGCGACATTTTGGGGGAGGGGGGAAAGAGTTGTTGATTTTGGCCAGAAGGTAACTGCAAATCAAACTACAAACACGCGGGACAGAATGAGGTGTATTGGTACATTTCTGAAAGCCAACAGATCATTTCGTTATTAGTTTTGTGAAATGCAAAAGAATTGCTGAGGCTGACCCTGGGTGAAAGTGCATATACCTTTTACGGCTTTTCCTATTTTTTTCGTCGTCAAACCTTAAGAGGGGGCAGGGAAATAGAGTTAAAGAAAGGAGAATTACACAGCCAACAGCAACCAGACATCCAAAAGAGCAAAAACGTTTGATAAAATGAGATGTATTTGTCTTTTCAAATGTCACTTGGATACAAGACCTGCCTCAGGTAAAGCCCACACAAGGACAAATACTGCATGAGTAATCTCTCAGCATGAGCTCAATAGTTATGTATATCAACAAAGGTTAACATGAGGAAATGACCAATGCGTTCTTTAATAGCTGTTTCTGGGACAAAATGATCTAGATGCAGTTTTCAGTAACACTTGTTGAAATGTTAAAAGAACTCACATAGCTATACTAGGCTCTTAATGTATATTCTAAAAAATACAATGTTTAGATATTTGTAGTTTGCATTTGAATCGTTTCTCCATCAGAATACATATAGTGTAAGTAAGTAAGACAATCATGCCAGACAGCGCGTCTATGGTTTTGGAAAAACCTAAATCTTGCTCGGGAATATTAGGGCTTTGAACGAAGAAGAATTGTGCAAAATTTCAACTGAGTCAGACTCATAATCACTGCCCACACAGGAAAAGCAGAATGATGCTGTAGCATCACCTACAGATGAAATGTAACCAAAGTTTGCAGGATCAGTCAGAGCTGATACTGCGTATGCACAAAACGTTACTCGAATACCTACTAGAATTTGGGAACCAATTAAAGCCAAAACATCAAGGCACGTGAAAGGAGTTACTTTTTTCTAACAACTGTTTAATTATAATTTGTACCAAGTTTGGTGAGTATTGGATGAAATTTGTAGAAAGGAAGAAATGGAAGGTGACCTCTACTCATGTAGTCATGGTTTATTTAGCGACTAATTCAAGTAAGCAGCCACGCATTGCTCCATGGCACAGCTGTTAAATCTGCAATCCCCAGGTCCACTTTGCTACCTTTAACCGAGAACCACTCTGAGATGTAAACGTACAACATGTGAATGCTTACTCAAGTGTTAGACTTGACCCCGAACACCTTTTCATCACTCAAGTATAAAAATCAGAAGAAAAAAAAAAAAAAAAAGAATTTCTGATATAGCCTCGGTTTTATATTTATTAGCTTGCGAGATACCTAAATATTTTGTCTTTTAACGAGACCTTTGTCTTGTTTTAAAAGAAAATAGTTTAGTTAGTGTTTAGAAGAGAATGTACAGTAGTGGTATTATGCTTTAGAATGTTGCTTTTTGAGTTCTGGTGTTTATTCTACTTTACAAAGTGCCTGTACCTGTATAATGCACATTCTTAGTTGAGGCATTTGTGAGTAAACAGTGAACAATTGCATATATGTATGTATGTATGTATTACTTTTTCTTTTTTTTTTTTTAATAATATTAAAGAGATATTTGTAAAACAGTGAAAAAATCATGTATAATAATTGAAATCTGCATGATTTGTTGTAAATAGAAACGTAAATGAAATAAAACTATTTATACTTGATGCCCATAGTGCACCTTGAAAACTGGCTACATTTTGATAACTACTGAGAATATTTGTATATATAGTATCATAAAATAGTATTGAAAATTGTGTTAGTGTAAGCTGATAGTGTACATTCTTTCCACGCCTTTGTTTGACACACCTACTTAAGGGGCTGATTCATCTTGTGTTCATTAACTGAAGCCATGCTCCACTCATCAAACTGTAACTTGCACTGAAGACAAGGTCACCCGTGTTGTAGTTAACCTCAAGCAAGAAAAATGATTTTTTCAAGGTTGTTGAGGAGCCAGATGCTGAGGACCCTCTCTCTCTTCCTCATGGGTACGTTCCTTTCTTTTGTCCTTTGGGAAGCTGGCTCGAACAGGCAGTCATCGCCTGATCTCATAATACCACAGCAGTTCTTTACTGATCTGCCTGGCTGCTCGGCTATCATCAGTGGAGACGTCGAGGACAGGCAAGGCGAATTAAGTTCTTCTTCTGGCATCCAGGAAAAGACAGCATAGTTTATCTGAGGACTTCTACCTTAATGTGACAAAGGACTGTTCATCTTACATTAAAAACAGAGGTTTCATTACAGCGCCTCTGAGTCAAGAGGAAAAGGATTTTCCCATTGCCTATTCCATGGTGATCCATGAGAAGATTGAGATGTTTGAGCGACTTCTACGAGCTGTTTACACTCCTCAGAACATCTACTGTGTGCATGTGGACCAGAAATCCTCTAAAGAATATCAGAAGGCTGTGGAGGCAATAGTTTCCTGCTTTTCTAATGTGTTTGTAGCCAGTAAATTAGAAAGCGTGGTATATGCCTCATGGTCCCGAGTGCAGGCAGATCTGAACTGCATGAAAGATCTGCTGAACTCACATGTCCAGTGGAGATACCTCCTTAACACCTGCGGGACAGACTTCCCCATCAAAACCAATGGAGAGATGGTTCAGGCACTGAAGGCCCTGAATGGGAGAAACAGCATGGAGTCTGAAGCCACCAATGACTACAAGAAAAGCCGTTGGCAGTATCATTTCAATGTAACTAACACTGTCATCAGGACAGATGTGAGGAAAAGTCCTCCACCCATTAGCAGCCCAATGTTCACAGGAAATGCTTATATTGTGGTCACAAGAGCCTTTGTGGAACATGTGATGCAGGACAGAGAGGTTCAGCAACTTCTGGAGTGGGAGAGGGACACATACAGCCCTGATGAGCACTTGTGGGCCACTCTACAAAGGATGCCTTCTGTTCCTGGATCAATGCCTGCCAACATCAAGTATGATGTGTCAGACATGCAAGCTCTCGCTCGTGTGGTGAAGTGGAGCTATTTAGCAGGAGATATGAAAGATGGAGCCCCGTACTATCCTTGCACTGGCACTTACAGAAGAGCAGTTTGTGTGTACGGAGTTGGTGACGTCCCGTGGCTCCTGAGACAACAACAACTCTTTGCAAATAAGTTTGATCCTGAGGTTGATGATGTCGCTATTAGATGTATGGAGTCAGTTCTGCGTTTCAAAGCTTTAAGTCCACGAGCCACTGTTAACAGAGCAACATTCCATCGTTTGGTAAAGCTTGCAATCATTTGAAACATGAAATACATTATAATGTATTAAGGCAATAGTTCGTAGTTAGAACAGGTATATAGAAACCCTATTCATTTATTATACATTGCCAGGGATTTTCTATTGAAATGTCTTACAATATTTATATATATCTTTTAATTTATATTATCTATTTTAAAATGAAATGTAAAAAATATTCTGTCAATGTCAGTATATTGTTATGCTCTTATGTAATTTCTTATATTCTGTGCATTTTTAGATTATAAAGATGCTGATGGATGGATCTTGCTGTCATTTCTTTCTAGAATATTATTTTTATTTATAATTTCAATGAAATCTGTATTTGTGGTGCCATCTAGTGGATTCTAGGTGAAAGAGATGTACATAGCAACAACAAAAAACATTAGCTGTAGAACCTACTCAAAAAATTACAAAACAATGATGTGCATCCATGACTTTACTTGGAGGAAATGTTCCATTAAGACCTTCCTTGCTGTAGATTGTTGCTTTCACAAATGTTCTCCCTCTACAAGTCAGAGGGCACATTCAAGTGAGGGGCAAAAAGAAAACTTTATTTTTCCCCAGGCAGGATTTTGATAGAGAACATCAGCGGTGAACAGTGAAAAAGGTGCTGTCAAAACTTATTCTATAAAATGCCACTCGATGGGTCAGAGAAACCTAAAATGCAGTTTAAAATCAGAGCAACCATAAAAATATATTAATTTCTCTCCATAGTCACCTTTTGAATATAAATATATATTTCAATGTAATAAAGCAGAACATGCATCAACCATTTGTAACAGAGTGCTTTAAATAATGTGTAGATACACCAATAACTAGGAAACACCATTAACTAGAAAACACCAACAAGCTAAGTTTGACATGATATATTGGCAGTACATAAAAAAAAAAAAAAAAAAAAAAACATTTCAGACAGCATGTGGAAAAACGCTGAAGATCAAGCTATAAAAAGGTTCCACGTTATAACAGGCAGCATAGTTTCAAAAAGGCACTTTCTTGAGCTAAGTCTTCAGTCACGTTGTCCAGAACATAAAAATAAGAGTGGCTGTTGGAAACATTCTCCTCCTCCACATCTGGCAGTGCGAGCAGCATCACTCTGGAACAGCAGCAGCTGCGACCTCCAGTTTGCCGTGCATTTCCTGGTCGATCCTGCAGACAAATTCAGTCATCAGACAAATCTGTGTGACTGGGATGGGACGTCATCTAACCAGGCTAAGACAATAACAGGCTACTACACTGCCCATAAACAAACCTTTCATATAATCACATCCTGAAATGTGATCATGGCCTTTACACCGTTGCAAAAGGGAATTCTGAGAGAATACTTCTATTTTTTTCTTTTTTTACTTAACAGACTTGTTTTCAGCATACAACTGAATGCCTAATATTACCCATGCTTTTTCTACTGAAAGCACTTTAACTACCTGGGCAACACAAACCACTATTATCAGTTGTATTATTATTATTATTATTATTATTATTATTATAATAATAATAATAATAATAATAATAATTTCTTAAACCCCTTGACACCTTGCAAGACAAATGCATTAAAGTGATATGTACGGCATAAGACCAAATTCCACGTTAGGACGCAGACGGCTTTTATTATCTGCAGCACACATTGCAAATAGTCGTAGATGTCGTGCAATAAGAAAATGCATATGCATACAGGTTATGCAATCTTTGCAAACCTGTGAACAATATGTTACAACCCATAGCTATGTGATGAGTGCAACCTCTGTGTATAAAACATGCAATTTTTGTTGACATGGTCAGAAAGAACTCCATGGCAATGTGTGATGTTTCGCTGCATCTGTCTTGCAAGTTTGCCAATCAACTTAGGAACTCATGCCCCTAATGACAGAAGAGGAACTAAAAGAGTCTCTTCTGCAACCCCACAGTTATGACTTTTCTAATGTTATAACATGCCATGATATATCTGCAAATTAATAACCTCACACCTACAACTTATTAGTATGGAGCAGAACATTTCTGTGTGCATGAGAAAGGCTGACCAAGGTTTGTGGCAATTCCTAAACATCAGCAGTGAGTGGGTATGCAGTGAGTCATGCAGAGCTGTGAGAGTGGACAAGCCGAGTGTTCAGTGAGGGCGAGTTACTGAGGGGAACCATGGTTACAGTGCAACCACAAAACCACAGTGACAAGCTACTTCCTTGTAGTTCCACCCCATTGAGTTGTACAAACATGAACAAACTTACCAAACATCAACCATATCAAATTCTAAACCTGTTTTTTTTTTTTTTTTTTTTTTTTTACACATGCAAGTAAGAGCTACCTGATGCCCCAACTTTAATATCAGAAAGCAGCAATGCAATCATTGACCTCAAAACTATTCTAACTTGTTCTTGACATAAATCAATAATTCAGCATCACATCACTGGAGACAGTACTTCGGGTATAAAATGGGCTACAAATTTACATGGTACGTTTTAAACCACATACAGACAGCTGATATTATTTTGAGGCAATAAATAGAGAACACATTTAACAAGAATCATCTTTGAAATGAACTTCACAGAATTGGCCTCAGAAATGGGTTTTAGTTGGTTAAACAATCACCAAGCCACCTATTTTTAGAAATCAAACAGCTTTTCAGCCTGCTTTTAAGGGAATGTACTAAATCTACTGAGAGGAAAATGTGCGACATTTTGGGGGAGGGGGGGGAGAAGAGTTGTTGATTTTGGCCAGAAGGTAACTGCAAATCAAACTACAAACACGCGGGACAGAATGAGGTGTATTGGTACATTTCTGAAAGCCAACAGATCATTTCGTTATTAGTTTTGTGAAATGCAAAAGAATTGCTGAGGCTGACCCTGGGTGAAAGTGCATATACCTTTTACGGCTTTTCCTATTTTTTTCGTCGTCAAACCTTAAGAGGGGGCAGGGAAATAGAGTTAAAGAAAGGAGAATTACACAGCCAACAGCAACCAGACATCCAAAAGAGCAAAAACGTTTGATAAAATGAGATGTATTTGTCTTTTCAAATGTCACTTGGATACAAGACCTGCCTCAGGTAAAGCCCACACAAGGACAAATACTGCATGAGTAATCTCTCAGCATGAGCTCAATAGTTATGTATATCAACAAAGGTTAACATGAGGAAATGACCAATGCGTTCTTTAATAGCTGTTTCTGGGACAAAATGATCTAGATGCAGTTTTCAGTAACACTTGTTGAAATGTTAAAAGAACTCACATAGCTATACTAGGCTCTTAATGTATATTCTAAAAAATACAATGTTTAGATATTTGTAGTTTGCATTTGAATCGTTTCTCCATCAGAATACATATAGTGTAAGTAAGTAAGACAATCATGCCAGACAGCGTCTATGGTTTTGGAAAAACCTAAATCTTGCTCGGGAATATTAGGGCTTTGAACGAAGAAGAATTGTGCAAAATTTCAACTGAGTCAGACTCATAATCACTGCCCACACAGGAAAAGCAGAATGATGCTGTAGCATCACCTACAGATGAAATGTAACCAAAGTTTGCAGGATCAGTCAGAGCTGATACTGCGTATGCACAAAACGTTACTCGAATACCTACTAGAATTTGGGAACCAATTAAAGCCAAAACATCAAGGCACGTGAAAGGAGTTACTTTTTTCTAACAACTGTTTAATTATAATTTGTACCAAGTTTGGTGAGTATTGGATGAAATTTGTAGAAAGGAAGAAATGGAAGGTGACCTCTACTCATGTAGTCATGGTTTATTTAGCGACTAATTCAAGTAAGCAGCCACGCATTGCTCCATGGCACAGCTGTTAAATCTGCAATCCCCAGGTCCACTTTGCTACCTTTAACCGAGAACCACTCTGAGATGTAAACGTACAACATGTGAATGCTTACTCAAGTGTTAGACTTGACCCCGAACACCTTTTCATCACTCAAGTATAAAAATCAGAAGAAAAAAAAAAAAAAAAAAAATCAAAGAATTTCTGATATAGCCTCGGTTTTATATTTATTAGCTTGCGAGATACCTAAATATTTTGTCTTTTAACGAGACCTTTGTCTTGTTTTAAAAGAAAATAGTTTAGTTAGTGTTTAGAAGAGAATGTACAGTAGTGGTATTATGCTTTAGAATGTTGCTTTTTGAGTTCTGGTGTTTATTCTACTTTACAAAGTGCCTGTACCTGTATAATGCACATTCTTAGTTGAGGCATTTGTGAGTAAACAGTGAACAATTGCATATATGTATGTATGTATGTATTACTTTTTCTTTTCTTTTTTACTTAATATTAAAGAGATATTTGTAAAACAGTGAAAAAATCATGTATAATAATTGAAATCTGCATGATTTGTTGTAAATAGAAACGTAAATGAAATAAAACTATTTATACTTGATGCCCATAGTGCACCTTGAAAACTGGCTACATTTTGATAACTACTGAGAATATTTGTATATATAGTATCATAAAATAGTATTGAAAATTGTGTTAGTGTAAGCTGATAGTGTACATTCTTTCCACGCCTTTGTTTGACACACCTACTTAAGGGGCTGATTCATCTTGTGTTCATTAACTGAAGCCATGCTCCACTCATCAAACTGTAACTTGCACTGAAGACAAGGTCACCCGTGTTGTAGTTAACCTCAAGCAAGAAAAATGATTTTTTCAAGGTTGTTGAGGAGCCAGATGCTGAGGACCCTCTCTCTCCCTCATGGGTACGTTCCTTTCTTTTTGTCCTTTGGGAAGCTGGCTCGAACAGGCAGTCATCGCCTGATCTCATAATACCACAGCAGTTCTTTACTGATCTGCCTGGCTGCTCGGCTATCATCAGTGGAGACGTCGAGGACAGGCAAGGCGAATTAGAAGTTCTTCTGGCATCCAGGAAAAGACAGCATAGTTTATCTGAGGACTTCTACCTTAATGTGACAAAGGACTGTTCATCTTACATTAAAAACAGAGGTTTCATTACAGCGCCTCTGAGTCAAGAGGAAAAGGATTTTCCCATTGCCTATTCCATGGTGATCCATGAGAAGATTGAGATGTTTGAGCGACTTCTACGAGCTGTTTACACTCCTCAGAACATCTACTGTGTGCATGTGGACCAGAAATCCTCTAAAGAATATCAGAAGGCTGTGGAGGCAATAGTTTCCTGCTTTTCTAATGTGTTTGTAGCCAGTAAATTAGAAAGCGTGGTATATGCCTCATGGTCCCGAGTGCAGGCAGATCTGAACTGCATGAAAGATCTGCTGAACTCACATGTCCAGTGGAGATACCTCCTTAACACCTGCGGGACAGACTTCCCCATCAAAACCAATGGAGAGATGGTTCAGGCACTGAAGGCCCTGAATGGGAGAAACAGCATGGAGTCTGAAGCCACCAATGACTACAAGAAAAGCCGTTGGCAGTATCATTTCAATGTAACTAACACTGTCATCAGGACAGATGTGAGGAAAAGTCCTCCACCCATTAGCAGCCCAATGTTCACAGGAAATGCTTATATTGTGGTCACAAGAGCCTTTGTGGAACATGTGATGCAGGACAGAGAGGTTCAGCAACTTCTGGAGTGGGAGAGGGACACATACAGCCCTGATGAGCACTTGTGGGCCACTCTACAAAGGATGCCTTCTGTTCCTGGATCAATGCCTGCCAACATCAAGTATGATGTGTCAGACATGCAAGCTCTCGCTCGTGTGGTGAAGTGGAGCTATTTAGCAGGAGATATGAAAGATGGAGCCCGTGCACTATCCTTGCACTGGCACTTACAGAAGAGCAGTTTGTGTGTACGGAGTTGGTGACGTCCCGTGGCTCCTGAGACAACAACAACTCTTTGCAAATAAGTTTGATCCTGAGGTTGATGATGTCGCTATTAGATGTATGGAGTCAGTTCTGCGTTTCAAAGCTTTAAGTCCACGAGCCACTGTTAACAGAGCAACATTCCATCGTTTGGTAAAGCTTGCAATCATTTGAAACATGAAATACATTATAATGTATTAAGGCAATAGTTCGTAGTTAGAACAGGTATATAGAAACCCTATTCATTTATTATACATTGCCAGGGATTTTCTATTGAAATGTCTTACAATATTTATATATATCTTTTAATTTATATTATCTATTTTAAAATGAAATGTAAAAAATATTCTGTCAATGTCAGTATATTGTTATGCTCTTATGTAATTTCTTATATTCTGTGCATTTTTAGATTATAAAGATGCTGATGGATGGATCTTGCTGTCATTTCTTTCTAGAATATTATTTTTATTTATAATTTCAATGAAATCTGTATTTGTGGTGCCATCTAGTGGATTCTAGGTGAAAGAGATGTACATAGCAACAACAAAAAACATTAGCTGTAGAACCTACTCAAAAAATTACAAAACAATGATGTGCATCCATGACTTTACTTGGAGGAAATGTTCCATTAAGACCTTCCTTGCTGTAGATTGTTGCTTTCACAAATGTTCTCCCTCTACAAGTCAGAGGGCACATTCAAGTGAGGGGCAAAAAAGAAAACTTTATTTTTCCCCAGGCAGGATTTTGATAGAGAACATCAGCGGTGAACAGTGAAAAAGGTGCTGTCAAAACTTATTCTATAAAATGCCACTCGATGGGTCAGAGAAACCTAAAATGCAGTTTAAAATCAGAGCAACCATAAAAATATATTAATTTCTCTCCATAGTCACCTTTTGAATATAAATATATATTTCAATGTAATAAAGCAGAACATGCATCAACCATTTGTAACAGAGTGCTTTAAATAATGTGTAGATACACCAATAACTAGGAAACACCATTAACTAGAAAACACCAACAAGCTAAGTTTGACATGATATATTGGCAGTACATAAAAAAAAAAAAAAAAAAAAAAGATAAAAAACATTTCAGACAGCATGTGGAAAAACGCTGAAGATCAAGCTATAAAAAGGTTCCACGTTATAACAGGCAGCATAGTTTCAAAAAGGCACTTTCTTGAGCTAAGTCTTCAGTCACGTTGTCCAGAACATAAAAATAAGAGTGGCTGTTGGAAACATTCTCCTCCTCCACATCTGGCAGTGCGAGCAGCATCACTCTGGAACAGCAGCAGCTGCGACCTCCAGTTTGCCGTGCATTTCCTGGTCGATCCTGCAGACAAATTCAGTCATCAGACAAATCTGTGTGACTGGGATGGGACGTCATCTAACCAGGCTAAGACAATAACAGGCTACTACACTGCCCATAAACAAACCTTTCATATAATCACATCCTGAAATGTGATCATGGCCTTTACACCGTTGCAAAAGGGAATTCTGAGAGAATACTTCTATTTTTTTCTTTTTTTACTTAACAGACTTGTTTTCAGCATACAACTGAATGCCTAATATTACCCATGCTTTTTTCTACTGAAAGCACTTTAACTACCTGGGCAACACAAACCACTATTATCAGTTGTATTATTATTATTATTATTATTATTATTATTATTATAATAATAATAATAATAATAATAATAATGTTCTTAAACCCCTTGACACCTTGCAAGACAAATGCATTAAAGTGATATGTACGGCATAAGACCAAATTCCACGTTAGGACGCAGACGGCTTTTATTATCTGCAGCACACATTGCAAATAGTCGTAGATGTCGTGCAATAAGAAAATGCATATGCATACAGGTTATGCAATCTTTGCAAACCTGTGAACAATATGTTACAACCCATAGCTATGTGATGAGTGCAACCTCTGTGTATAAAACATGCAATTTTTGTTGACATGGTCAGAAAGAACTCCATGGCAATGTGTGATGTTTCGCTGCATCTGTCTTGCAAGTTTGCCAATCAACTTAGGAACTCATGCCCCTAATGACAGAAGAGGAACTAAAAGAGTCTCTTCTGCAACCCCACAGTTATGACTTTTCTAATGTTATAACATGCCATGATATATCTGCAAATTAATAACCTCACACCTACAACTTATTAGTATGGAGCAGAACATTTCTGTGTGCATGAGAAAGGCTGACCAAGGTTTGTGGCAATTCCTAAACATCAGCAGTGAGTGGGTATGCAGTGAGTCATGCAGAGCTGTGAGAGTGGACAAGCCGAGTGTTCAGTGAGGGCGAGTTACTGAGGGGAACCATGGTTACAGTGCAACCACAAAACCACAGTGACAAGCTACTTCCTTGTAGTTCCACCCCATTGAGTTGTACAAACATGAACAAACTTACCAAACATCAACCATATCAAATTCTAAACCTGTTTTTTTTTTTTTTTTTTTTAAAGACACATGCAAGTAAGAGCTACCTGATGCCCCAACTTTAATATCAGAAAGCAGCAATGCAATCATTGACCTCAAAACTATTCTAACTTGTTCTTGACATAAATCAATAATTCAGCATCACAGTGGAGACAGTACTTCGGGTATAAAATGGGCTACAAATTTACATGGTACGTTTTAAACCACATACAGACAGCTGATATTATTTTGAGGCAATAAATAGAGAACACATTTAACAAGAATCATCTTTGAAATGAACTTCACAGAATTGGCCTCAGAAATGGGTTTTAGTTGGTTAAACAATCACCAAGCCACCTATTTTTAGAAATCAAACAGCTTTTCAGCCTGCTTTTAAGGGAATGTACTAAATCTACTGAGAGGAAAATGTGCGACATTTTGGGGGGGGGGGAGAAGAGTTGTTGATTTTGGCCAGAAGGTAACTGCAAATCAAACTACAAACACGCGGGACAGAATGAGGTGTATTGGTACATTTCTGAAAGCCAACAGATCATTTCGTTATTAGTTTTGTGAAATGCAAAAGAATTGCTGAGGCTGACCCTGGGTGAAAGTGCATATACCTTTTACGGCTTTTCCTATTTTTTTCGTCGTCAAACCTTAAGAGGGGGCAGGGAAATAGAGTTAAAGAAAGGAGAATTACACAGCCAACAGCAACCAGACATCCAAAAGAGCAAAAACGTTTGATAAAATGAGATGTATTTGTCTTTTCAAATGTCACTTGGATACAAGACCTGCCTCAGGTAAAGCCCACACAAGGACAAATACTGCATGAGTAATCTCTCAGCATGAGCTCAATAGTTATGTATATCAACAAAGGTTAACATGAGGAAATGACCAATGCGTTCTTTAATAGCTGTTTCTGGGACAAAATGATCTAGATGCAGTTTTCAGTAACACTTGTTGAAATGTTAAAAGAACTCACATAGCTATACTAGGCTCTTAATGTATATTCTAAAAAATACAATGTTTAGATATTTGTAGTTTGCATTTGAATCGTTTCTCCATCAGAATACATATAGTGTAAGTAAGTAAGACAATCATGCCAGACAGCGTCTATGGTTTTGGAAAAACCTAAATCTTGCTCGGGAATATTAGGGCTTTGAACGAAGAAGAATTGTGCAAAATTTCAACTGAGTCAGACTCATAATCACTGCCCACACAGGAAAAGCAGAATGATGCTGTAGCATCACCTACAGATGAAATGTAACCAAAGTTTGCAGGATCAGTCAGAGCTGATACTGCGTATGCACAAAAACGTTACTCGAATACCTACTAGAATTTGGGAACCAATTAAAGCCAAAACATCAAGGC
The DNA here is from genome assembly GCF_004354835.1 of Perca flavescens. Taxonomy (NCBI): domain Eukaryota; kingdom Metazoa; phylum Chordata; class Actinopteri; order Perciformes; family Percidae; genus Perca; species Perca flavescens. The sequence goes on from NC_041338.1 coordinate 22,864,383, forward strand.
ACGTGAAAGGAGTTACTTTTTTCTAACAACTGTTTAATTATAATTTGTACCAAGTTTGGTGAGTATTGGATGAAATTTGTAGAAAGGAAGAAATGGAAGGTGACCTCTACTCATGTAGTCATGGTTTATTTAGCGACTAATTCAAGTAAGCAGCCACGCATTGCTCCATGGCACAGCTGTTAAATCTGCAATCCCCAGGTCCACTTTGCTACCTTTAACCGAGAACCACTCTGAGATGTAAACGTACAACATGTGAATGCTTACTCAAGTGTTAGACTTGACCCCGAACACCTTTTCATCACTCAAGTATAAAAATCAGAAGAAAAAAAAAAAAAAAAGAAATCAAAGAATTTCTGATATAGCCTCGGTTTTATATTTATTAGCTTGCGAGATACCTAAATATTTTGTCTTTTAACGAGACCTTTGTCTTGTTTTAAAAGAAAATAGTTTAGTTAGTGTTTAGAAGAGAATGTACAGTAGTGGTATTATGCTTTAGAATGTTGCTTTTTGAGTTCTGGTGTTTATTCTACTTTACAAAGTGCCTGTACCTGTATAATGCACATTCTTAGTTGAGGCATTTGTGAGTAAACAGTGAACAATTGCATATATGTATGTATGTATGTATTACTTTTTCTTTTCTTTTTACTTAATATTAAAGAGATATTTGTAAAACAGTGAAAAAATCATGTATAATAATTGAAATCTGCATGATTTGTTGTAAATAGAAACGTAAATGAAATAAAACTATTTATACTTGATGCCCATAGTGCACCTTGAAAACTGGCTACATTTTGATAACTACTGAGAATATTTGTATATATAGTATCATAAAATAGTATTGAAAATTGTGTTAGTGTAAGCTGATAGTGTACATTCTTTCCACGCCTTTGTTTGACACACCTACTTAAGGGGCTGATTCATCTTGTGTTCATTAACTGAAGCCATGCTCCACTCATCAAACTGTAACTTGCACTGAAGACAAGGTCACCCGTGTTGTAGTTAACCTCAAGCAAGAAAAATGATTTTTTCAAGGTTGTTGAGGAGCCAGATGCTGAGGACCCTCTCTCTCTTCCTCATGGGTACGTTCCTTTCTTTTGTCCTTTGGGAAGCTGGCTCGAACAGGCAGTCATCGCCTGATCTCATAATACCACAGCAGTTCTTTACTGATCTGCCTGGCTGCTCGGCTATCATCAGTGGAGACGTCGAGGACAGGCAAGGCGAATTAGAAGTTCTTCTGGCATCCAGGAAAAGACAGCATAGTTTATCTGAGGACTTCTACCTTAATGTGACAAAGGACTGTTCATCTTACATTAAAAACAGAGGTTTCATTACAGCGCCTCTGAGTCAAGAGGAAAAGGATTTTCCCATTGCCTATTCCATGGTGATCCATGAGAAGATTGAGATGTTTGAGCGACTTCTACGAGCTGTTTACACTCCTCAGAACATCTACTGTGTGCATGTGGACCAGAAATCCTCTAAAGAATATCAGAAGGCTGTGGAGGCAATAGTTTCCTGCTTTTCTAATGTGTTTGTAGCCAGTAAATTAGAAAGCGTGGTATATGCCTCATGGTCCCGAGTGCAGGCAGATCTGAACTGCATGAAAGATCTGCTGAACTCACATGTCCAGTGGAGATACCTCCTTAACACCTGCGGGACAGACTTCCCCATCAAAACCAATGGAGAGATGGTTCAGGCACTGAAGGCCCTGAATGGGAGAAACAGCATGGAGTCTGAAGCCACCAATGACTACAAGAAAAGCCGTTGGCAGTATCATTTCAATGTAACTAACACTGTCATCAGGACAGATGTGAGGAAAAGTCCTCCACCCATTAGCAGCCCAATGTTCACAGGAAATGCTTATATTGTGGTCACAAGAGCCTTTGTGGAACATGTGATGCAGGACAGAGAGGTTCAGCAACTTCTGGAGTGGGAGAGGGACACATACAGCCCTGATGAGCACTTGTGGGCCACTCTACAAAGGATGCCTTCTGTTCCTGGATCAATGCCTGCCAACATCAAGTATGATGTGTCAGACATGCAAGCTCTCGCTCGTGTGGTGAAGTGGAGCTATTTAGCAGGAGATATGAAAGATGGAGCCCGTACTATCCTTGCACTGGCACTTACAGAAGAGCAGTTTGTGTGTACGGAGTTGGTGACGTCCCGTGGCTCCTGAGACAACAACAACTCTTTGCAAATAAGTTTGATCCTGAGGTTGATGATGTCGCTATTAGATGTATGGAGTCAGTTCTGCGTTTCAAAGCTTTAAGTCCACGAGCCACTGTTAACAGAGCAACATTCCATCGTTTGGTAAAGCTTGCAATCATTTGAAACATGAAATACATTATAATGTATTAAGGCAATAGTTCGTAGTTAGAACAGGTATATAGAAACCCTATTCATTTATTATACATTGCCAGGGATTTTCTATTGAAATGTCTTACAATATTTATATATATCTTTTAATTTATATTATCTATTTTAAAATGAAATGTAAAAAATATTCTGTCAATGTCAGTATATTGTTATGCTCTTATGTAATTTCTTATATTCTGTGCATTTTTAGATTATAAAGATGCTGATGGATGGATCTTGCTGTCATTTCTTTCTAGAATATTATTTTTATTTATAATTTCAATGAAATCTGTATTTGTGGTGCCATCTAGTGGATTCTAGGTGAAAGAGATGTACATAGCAACAACAAAAAACATTAGCTGTAGAACCTACTCAAAAAATTACAAAACAATGATGTGCATCCATGACTTTACTTGGAGGAAATGTTCCATTAAGACCTTCCTTGCTGTAGATTGTTGCTTTCACAAATGTTCTCCCTCTACAAGTCAGAGGGCACATTCAAGTGAGGGGCAAAAAAGAAAACTTTATTTTTCCCCAGGCAGGATTTTGATAGAGAACATCAGCGGTGAACAGTGAAAAAGGTGCTGTCAAAACTTATTCTATAAAATGCCACTCGATGGGTCAGAGAAACCTAAAATGCAGTTTAAAATCAGAGCAACCATAAAAATATATTAATTTCTCTCCATAGTCACCTTTTGAATATAAATATATATTTCAATGTAATAAAGCAGAACATGCATCAACCATTTGTAACAGAGTGCTTTAAATAATGTGTAGATACACCAATAACTAGGAAACACCATTAACTAGAAAACACCAACAAGCTAAGTTTGACATGATATATTGGCAGTACATAAAAAAAAAAAAAAAAAAAATAAAAAAAAACATTTCAGACAGCATGTGGAAAAACGCTGAAGATCAAGCTATAAAAAGGTTCCACGTTATAACAGGCAGCATAGTTTCAAAAAGGCACTTTCTTGAGCTAAGTCTTCAGTCACGTTGTCCAGAACATAAAAATAAGAGTGGCTGTTGGAAACATTCTCCTCCTCCACATCTGGCAGTGCGAGCAGCATCACTCTGGAACAGCAGCAGCTGCGACCTCCAGTTTGCCGTGCATTTCCTGGTCGATCCTGCAGACAAATTCAGTCATCAGACAAATCTGTGTGACTGGGATGGGACGTCATCTAACCAGGCTAAGACAATAACAGGCTACTACACTGCCCATAAACAAACCTTTCATATAATCACATCCTGAAATGTGATCATGGCCTTTACACCGTTGCAAAAGGGAATTCTGAGAGAATACTTCTATTTTTTTTTTTTTTTTACTTAACAGACTTGTTTTCAGCATACAACTGAATGCCTAATATTACCCATGCTTTTTTCTACTGAAAGCACTTTAACTACCTGGGCAACACAAACCACTATTATCAGTTGTATTATTATTATTATTATTATTATTATTATTATAATAATAATAATAATAATAATAATAATAATAATAATAATAATAATAATGTTCTTAAACCCCTTGACACCTTGCAAGACAAATGCATTAAAGTGATATGTACGGGCATAAGACCAAATTCCACGTTAGGGCGCAGAGCGGCTTTTATTATCTGCAGCACACATTGCAAATAGTCGTAGATGTCGTGCAATAAGAAAATGCATATGCATACAGGTTATGCAATCTTTGCAAACCTGTGAACAATATGTTACAACCCATAGCTATGTGATGAGTGCAACCTCTGTGTATAAAACATGCAATTTTTGTTGACATGGTCAGAAAGAACTCCATGGCAATGTGTGATGTTTCGCTGCATCTGTCTTGCAAGTTTGCCAATCAACTTAGGAACTCATGCCCCTAATGACAGAAGAGGAACTAAAAGAGTCTCTTCTGCAACCCCACAGTTATGACTTTTCTAATGTTATAACATGCCATGATATATCTGCAAATTAATAACCTCACACCTACAACTTATTAGTATGGAGCAGAACATTTCTGTGTGCATGAGAAAGGCTGACCAAGGTTTGTGGCAATTCCTAAACATCAGCAGTGAGTGGGTATGCAGTGAGTCATGCAGAGCTGTGAGAGTGGACAAGCCGAGTGTTCAGTGAGGGCGAGTTACTGAGGGGAACCATGGTTACAGTGCAACCACAAAACCACAGTGACAAGCTACTTCCTTGTAGTTCCACCCCATTGAGTTGTACAAACATGAACAAACTTACCAAACATCAACCATATCAAATTCTAAACCTGTTTTTTTTTTTTTTTTTTTAAAGACACATGCAAGTAAGAGCTACCTGATGCCCCAACTTTAATATCAGAAAGCAGCAATGCAATCATTGACCTCAAAACTATTCTAACTTGTTCTTGACATAAATCAATAATTCAGCATCACAGTGGAGACAGTACTTCGGGTATAAAATGGGCTACAAATTTACATGGTACGTTTTAAACCACATACAGACAGCTGATATTATTTTGAGGCAATAAATAGAGAACACATTTAACAAGAATCATCTTTTGAAATGAACTTCACAGAATTGGCCTCAGAAATGGGTTTTAGTTGGTTAAACAATCACCAAGCCACCTATTTTTAGAAATCAAACAGCTTTTCAGCCTGCTTTTAAGGGAATGTACTAAATCTACTGAGAGGAAAATGTGCGACATTTTGGGGAGGGGGGAGAAGAGTTGTTGATTTTGGCCAGAAGGTAACTGCAAATCAAACTACAAACACGCGGGACAGAATGAGGTGTATTGGTACATTTCTGAAAGCCAACAGATCATTTCGTTATTAGTTTTGTGAAATGCAAAAGAATTGCTGAGGCTGACCCTGGGTGAAAGTGCATATACCTTTTACGGCTTTTCCTATTTTTTTTTCGTCAAACCTTAAGAGGGGCAGGGAAATAGAGTTAAAGAAAGGAGAATTACACAGCCAACAGCAACCAGACATCCAAAAGAGCAAAAACGTTTGATAAAATGAGATGTATTTGTCTTTTCAAATGTCACTTGGATACAAGACCTGCCTCAGGTAAAGCCCACACAAGGACAAATACTGCATGAGTAATCTCTCAGCATGAGCTCAATAGTTATGTATATCAACAAAGGTTAACATGAGGAAATGACCAATGCGTTCTTTAATAGCTGTTTCTGGGACAAAATGATCTAGATGCAGTTTTCAGTAACACTTGTTGAAATGTTAAAAGAACTCACATAGCTATACTAGGCTCTTAATGTATATTCTAAAAAAATACAATGTTTAGATATTTGTAGTTTGCATTTGAATCGTTTCTCCATCAGAATACATATAGTGTAAGTAAGTAAGACAATCATGCCAGACAGCGTCTATGGTTTTGGAAAAACCTAAATCTTGCTCGGGAATATTAGGGCTTTGAACGAAGAAGAATTGTGCAAAATTTCAACTGAGTCAGACTCATAATCACTGCCCACACAGGAAAAGCAGAATGATGCTGTAGCATCACCTACAGATGAAATGTAACCAAAGTTTGCAGGATCAGTCAGAGCTGATACTGCGTATGCACAAAACGTTACTCGAATACCTACTAGAATTTGGGAACCAATTAAAGCCAAAACATCAAGGCACGTGAAAGGAGTTACTTTTTTCTAACAACTGTTTAATTATAATTTGTACCAAGTTTGGTGAGTATTGGATGAAATTTGTAGAAAGGAAGAAATGGAAGGTGACCTCTACTCATGTAGTCATGGTTTATTTAGCGACTAATTCAAGTAAGCAGCCACGCATTGCTCCATGGCACAGCTGTTAAATCTGCAATCCCCAGGTCCACTTTGCTACCTTTAACCGAGAACCACTCTGAGATGTAAACGTACAACATGTGAATGCTTACTCAAGTGTTAGACTTGACCCCGAACACCTTTTCATCACTCAAGTATAAAAATCAGAAGAAAAAAAAAAAAAAAAGAAATCAAAGAATTTCTGATATAGCCTCGGTTTTATATTTATTAGCTTGCGAGATACCTAAATATTTTGTCTTTTAACGAGACCTTTGTCTTGTTTTAAAAGAGCTTAAACAGTTCTGATGTGTTTGAGTCGAGAGTACTTACTGTTTGATACAATCTGGTATGGACACATACTCCATTGGGACCAGTTCTGCAAGGTCTGTCAAGCTGAACACATACTTGATTTTCTGACTAAATTTGGAGCTGTGAAAATAAAAAAAAGCAGGAAATGTCAGAATCTACAGGTTACCGGAGAAGATCTTCAGTTCATCATTCTAATAGCCTAAACATTAAAGTTACCTTATAAAAGGTTTTGTGATTGCCAGCAGGGTGCGAATAAACCAAGAGGGATGGACAATTATCAAAGACTTCAAGTTCTTCCTTAACCTGTACAGAAACCAAAAAATGAGAGAAGCTGTCAACAATTTAATCACATATCGCACACAATGCAGCTGTTTTTAAGACTGGCCTGGTGCTTCTGCATTTGTTGTAAGAACTACTTGTTTTTGAGTGTAGCGGCCACTCAGACTCACCTCCTATCAATCTGCTGATAACACTTTCGGAGCCAGCCGACAGTTGGCATCTTTTTCCGAGAGGTCGCCCCATTCAAATACACAATCATATAGTTCTCAGCAACCAAAAGCTCCAGCGTGCCGATGACATACCTGCAGGACGCAGGAAAATTCCATCAGCGCTGGTTCTGAAATGTTCACTCACAAGGCCAGACAAAATCAAATAAACAAACACTCACTTGAATAAATTGTCCATGATGTATCTGTAATTTGGTTGATTGCTCTCCGGCATAAAGCACACAGCGAACACAATTATGGCATTCAAACCATCTCCATAGTAACCTGCAGTGAAAAATCAAAAATTTGATTTCAGTATCAAGAGACTATTTTCATTGTCAATTTTTTTTTTTTTTCATACTATGAATAAACACAGACTGACCAACTTCTTTCAAACACAAATGCAATATAGCGTGTTCATCAAGGAACACAGACATACATAAAATTGTGTGTGTGTGGTGTGTGTGTGTGTGTGTGTGTGTGTGTGTGTGTGTGTGTGTGTGTGTGTGTGTGTGTGTCTGACCTCCGTGGCTGATAACCTTCTTGTACGGCTCGATGGCCTTCATGTCCACTCTGTGTTCCTGGTCTCCAAAACGAAACACCCTCCAGCGTCGACCCTCCACCCTCTCCTCCGAGTAAGAGTACTCCTGCACCGACTCCACGCCCTTCTGTAGGAGTTCTGTAGTTTTTGGCTTGGGGAGATCGTCTAAAAGGAGAGGAGGCATTTTAAAGCAACAGCTTGGATGCTTCAACCACAATGAATGCGAGGGCTGTCTGATGTTATCAGATCTATGCTGAACAAATTATTCATAAAATGTTTAGATCACTCAATAATTCATGATTGAACTTCTCAATCGCATGCATTTTAAATCAACGTTACACTGAATTCTTTGCTTTAATATCTTTTGTATCTGGACGGCATGCTTTCTCTCTGAATCAACACCAACAATCACATCTCAACTTCCCTTTCGCTTGAGCTCAGCATTTACAAATACCTGATAGAGTTTCCTGGGGGAAACCCTGCTATTGTTCCCTGCACGGGAAATCAATGTGTCCAACAAATACTGCTGAAAGGATAGCTGCATGATGTGCACAGTAATTCTGAGCATATTGTAGACATCAAATGTTAAAATGATCGTGTAGGTCAAGCATGCAACAGGCAGAATCAAAAATGAGTGAATAGTGCAACCAAATCACATCAACACTTTTCTGAGGATCTGTCTGTGAGCGTCCCATTTCCACAATATACCAAATTAAACACAAAGCTCTCAGTTTCTTCTTTAGAGCCCTGTATGATCCATATATACAGATTTAGCATGGACATGACTGGTAAAGTGTTTATGAAATAATCTACCAAATTAAATCATTTAAAACCCCATTATTTAAGATCTAAGTGGTAAACTGCCAAAGCAATGCATGTCCAATTAAAAAGGCCACATATTTATATGCTATAAATGGATTCATCGATTGATGTGCGATATCTTGTAAAATATGACACACTGAATGACTATTAACTAAACCGCACCTTAGCAAATGCTAAAATGGCTAATATCCAATAACTGCGATCGGACAGAGCGTGTTTTAGCTGCCTGGGGCGACTTTTTGTAACGTTTTCAAAAGGGCTGGGTGATATGGAGAAAATCAGATATCACGATATTCTTGACCAAATACCTTGATATTGATATTGCGGCGATATTCTAGGGTTCACAATTGGGGCTTTAACAAAATATCTTCACACTTAGATTTTAGATGAATAATCATCCGTAATGTGAATATAATGTCTAAGTGGGAAAAAGGCAAATAATAGAACAGCTAGAACAGTCTGGTAAGTTCAGAAAAGTACATCACTTTACTGTAATGCAGCCTTTAAAACCAGTAAAAAACACTTTCATTGTCACACTGTCATTCACGATATTAAAATATCCAAAATCTAAGACGATATCTAGTCTCATATCACGGTATCGATATAATATCGATATATTGCCCAGCTCTAGTTTTCAATGAGAGTAAAGTGTTGCAACATGCCAACGCTCTCTGTCTGATCGCGGCCTTACTGTGCAGATTAAACCACTTCTTAACCGATAGGTTGCTACTGATAGTTTCCTCAAATGTAGGAACATTTCAAGGAAAGGAAAATGACATGCATAAAAACATTAACTGAAAATGAAGTGTACGAAAAACAAACAAAACCTCCCCATGATTTGTTTAAACAACTTAAGACAGAACATAATCTGGACAATAGGAGTTGATTGACTCATGGTTGGCAGAACAAAATGGGTGCTGTCCAAGAGACCTTACCACAACGAAGACAGAAACCTGTTGCTGGCCTGCAGCCTGTTTCCAGGCTGAGAATGGAAACAATTCTTCCAAGTGAAAAAGAGGAAGGCAGCAGTGTGGAAACACAGAAACAACAAAGCACATTTTAACTACACTTAAGGCTGTTAGCTGCCTACCCAAACCAGTATAATCAAGAACGGAAAAAAAATACAATTGATCCAAGAACCAGAAAATAAAAGACTGAGGTCTGGCAACACATCTGCTTCTGTGTTACAAGCCAAGAAGGGTAAATATTTCATAAATAAATTACACAACCGTGGACTTTATCTAGGTCCAATTTGAAAGCCTCTTTGCACCTCCCACCTCATCAAGTCAATCCATATTTTACTTTTTGAACTTTCAGTATTAATAAAACAAACTGCAACAAACGGGTACTGAAACTGTGATCATTGTCACTGCATGATATAACGTTCTTACCTTCCCATTCAAACTCATTACTGTTGTCTGAAGGTGTGTCTATGTCATCGAGGTCCAGCTCTGTACTTTCATCCAGCTCATCAGAGAGAAGAGAACCTTCACTGTGGTCCAGTGTAAGACTGATGTCCGGAGCTGCAAGCTTCTTCTTTGCCTTCTTGCCATGATCCATTGCATAGCCTAGGGTAGATGCCAGATCATCAGTGGTTATACTGTTTGTAAAAACTATTAAAAGTGTAGGTCCTGGGTTTTTCAAATCTATTATAATACAATACTCCGTAAGTTCTGCCAAAGCTAATATGGAGGCTTCTTTTTAGCCAGAGTTACAAAAATCAAGTGGCATCTTCCAATGTTAGTCTTTTACTACAAAATTCCCTCTTTGAATACAGTTTTTGAATGAAATATAATAAACTAGAATGATTACAGCGATCAATAACTCCCTCAACGTACATACGGTCATGTGAGTTTTAAAAACAGACTTGGAAAAAATTGGAACATGTTCTTGAATATTGCAAAGCAATGCATGTTATTCTTTTTTCATTACCAGGGTCCATCTCCTCCGAGGTTCCAAAAAGCTCATCTTCAAGCTCCTCTTCCTCCGGTAGGGGCCTAACAACCAAACAGCAGGTGATCATGCCTTCAGTAGGCTTACTTGCATGTGACTTTCAACACACAAACATGTGAAACAAAGCTGTGTTATGAGGGATCAACAATACCGTGGAAAGTCCTCATCCTGCCACTCTTCCTTAAGTTCAACTCCTTCCATTCTCAGGCGAGCTTCTGTTGTGGCGACTGACTCTTGGCGCTCCAGGCTGGGAATGAAAACACAAAAAAAGGTTATGCCATCTTTTATGTACTGCAGATGTATTCAAATCAAGAGCAGGGACAGCAGAGATTATCCGTCACAACCAAAACACATAACCAGTTGTCTGACAACGGCTTCTTGTGACTTGAACAATCCTCAAAGGATTATGGGGGAAACGTAGACCAGGAGTCAAAGGCAATATATTTCTTGGGTTAATACGTCAGCAACTACAACAAAATTATCTGATATGGATAGGGACAGTGATGGAATGCTGTCACATAACACACTTGACTAAAGCTGCACAGAAGCACATGATTATACGATCTACAAACAAGTGTGGGAATACAGGGCTCCAGACTGCGACCAAATGGTCGCATTTTGCGACCAAAATGTGAGTGTGCGCGACTGAATTTTACATCCAGTCGCACATGTGCAACCAGCAAATTTGCCCCCGTTTTTTACACGTTAAATGTCGAAATGTAGGTAGGCTACCTGAGCGCAAGCTTATCTGTCCTCTCTGAAAATTGACAGAGAGCGGTGCTCCGACATGCGACGTGCGATCGACGCAAACTACGTCGGCTGTTTTGTTGAAGTCACAGCGAGTGATGCCGATAAAGTGGTTTCAAGTATGGTTACAGTTTTTAAAAACTTCACACAGACAGCGTTTGCTGCTATATAATATTAAAAACAGTCACGGTGCTGTTGAAGTTACACTTCCTCTGAGACAAGATGCAGGCTCAACAGTGTGCAATTGTGCCCTGGTGACTGACTGACAGGCTAAGGTTGTAAAGCAAGGTAACTTTATTTCTACAGCACCTTTCAGCAACAAGGCAACTCAAAGTGCTTTACATGAAACATTAAAGAGCAATTGAAAACGGTCATGATGAAAATACAACAGGCTAAACAAGTTACAGTGAGTAAGAAATTAATAATTATTCAATTTAATAAGTTGTAGGGATGGGTTTGGGAGGAGAGAGGGAGGGGTTTTATTTTTATTTTTGTTTAATTTCTTTAGAGTGTAACATATTCTAATAAAATAACATAATGTTCTAAGTACATAGGATAAATAGGTTTGGAATTATTTTTACAACTGAAATAATTGTTTTGTAATTACAGAGGGAAAGTACCGAAAAAATGTACCATAATTTCAGGTATCTGTACCAATATTGGTTCCGATGCGAAAGGTACCCAACCGTAAGGGTAGTAGCCTAAACAATACATGTTTAATTTTAAGGTGAATTCATTGTAGTTGTAGACCAGAGTTGGTATATTTTTTTAAATATTTTGTTTACTGTCATGACAGCAATGGTGCCTTCTATGTTGCATCTTCAAAAGTGACACTGAATTTGAAACAGCACATTGTAATTTCTGCATCTGTTATCAAAGTATTTATTAGTAATACAGTGGAAATTAGTAGAAATGTGAATATTTGGTTAGCATGTTGATTTACGGTGTGTGCCCCTAAATTTTCTGGTTGCGCCCCTAAAATTTTCAGTAGGGTGCCACTGTGCTCCTAGTGAAAAAAGTTAGTCTGGAGCCCTGGAATATGTATGTTCTGAATAGGATAGGCTACGTTGAGAAAATACAACACATTACTGGAAAAGGTTCATGTGATTTAGAAGGATTCAATGGAGCAAAATAAGACTAAAATATAATTCCTAAAACTGTCTAAATATATGATTTATATAAGCTCTACTGATGTGCAATGTTCATACTGGTGGGCCAACAGCAGCCTCTACTGACCGTCTCAATGAACCTTTACAGGTTTGTAGATCAACATTTGAAATCTGATGTAACAATTTTTTTTTGGGCTTCTAATATTCCAAGAGCTACTTAATGTAAACAGAGTCAGTACTTTAATCTCAATATATGTATTAATTTGTCTACAGACGTACTGTCTAAGAAGATCAGTTTTAACAGTCATTAGTAAGAGATTGTGTGCCATTTATTGTCAAATTGTTCATATGAATTGCTTAATAACATCACTGACCAATTTTTTTCACTAACACCCAAAATCAATAGAGCTAAACATACTCCTCAGTTTGTGTCACCTAAGATTTTTATTTTTATATGCCAAGCATTATGTTCTTCAGTCCTCAAAGATGATGTGGGCGTTTTCCCTTTTTTAACTAACCAAATACTTTGATTTGACATGTTGTACCAGCTACTGGCTGCTTTGTGTTGCAGTGCTAATCAATACATAATTCACAGTCCTGCATGTTGATCGAGAATTTCCTCAAGAGTTTCAGCTTGCAACTGGCCACATAATCAGATCACTGGCTACTTGAAAGCTTACAAGCTTGTTTTTAAGGTCTTAGTTTATAAACCATAAGGCCACTCAGTAATGCTGATCATGGTACTGTATCTGTATCTTTGCTGTACAGAGCTCCCCTTGATGCATTAATCACATACACAACTCTATTTGTGTTCCCAGACACAAAAACATTCTGGGCATTCTTGGTACTCAACATTTCAACAAGTTTAGGCCCTAGCTGTTTGCTCATGTACGTATAGTGTTAATCCCCACATTACATTTGAAATCCAACTGAGAGACGTAGAAGTGCCACAGCCAGATCAAGCTGCGTGTAAGTGGAATCAGTCACATTAGGGAGTCAAATGGAAAAATGAATTACCGTTATATTATTATTATAATAATAATAATAATAATAATAATAATAATAATAATACAGCACTTAGTTGTGAGTTCAATTAAGCAGCAGATCAGACTGGAAGTTTTGACCAAAATGTTAAATAAGAAGTTATTTTTCATGCTCATGATTTCATCAATCTTGACAGGAATATTATTTGATGCTCACATCATTGCAGTGTCTACCCATATAAACTCTTCTTATGTCCCATCTTTATGATTAAAAGGGTGGGGAACCATGCTTTATTTGAATTTAGTTACATTATAGCGATACAGTGCAAGCTGGTTGGACCGACTGCAAGAAAGCCTTAAGTTTGCCTGGCATGGTCCTGTTTACAACAGTCTCTAAGCTAATCTGTTTCTGTCAGATAAAGATCAGATGGGTGAATTTTAAATTACCAATTCTTTTGTCAATAAAACTGCTGGTTATTCTATGTGAAGATTAAAAAGGCAGAAGCACAATACACCTTATCCTTTTAAACACAGATCAACACAGTGTGCATTTCCAGACGATTAATACGTTTGTCAAAAGGTCAGCTAAATGATGTTCTGTGCATGTAATGTTGCTCAGCTGTCCACTGGTGTTGCTTACTATAACCTACAGAGGATTGAGGCAGACAATTACACAATATCACGCGGACCAAAAAATAGCCATTTTCCCGAAGCTTATAGTTTTTAGTTTTGGTTTTGAAGTGTTGATTTAATTCTATGGTATTTTTGAGATCCTAGTGTGGACAAAAAAGGTTGAGATTGTACAGGTATTACTGTTATTGTGTCCTCCACCCCCTCTACAATGTTCAGGAAATAAATGTCATACCAGCCTCCGTCTACCTTCTACTTTTCCTGCTGTTTTGGCCAAGCTAAAAATACAGGAATATCAAAAGGTTTGGGAAGGATATGTACTCTTCTTTTGGTATTAATGCCTGTTTGTAGGCTAAGCATTGCTTTTGAAAATTGTTTGTAAACTGTATGTTTAAAAGACAGTGTACAGTATTAGTCCTTTTTGTTTTCTGGGTCAAACTGTTAAGTTTTGACTGTAAGGAAAAGTCTTTATTTTTTGCAGCTGAACAAAACAAATCGTGGCAATTAGCAGTGATTTTGGCAAAACTGCTGGCCTTTCAAATCCAGTGCACTGGAAAACATTCACACACTTGAACATAGGCAGCCATCTGGCTCAGGTGCTGGAGTCTGGGAGAACAGCATTCTTGCAATGGAGAATTGAAACCAAACTAGCTTCTATTTTTTTATGTTGCCAACATGTAGGCCAAGCATAAACATGTAACTTTACATATACAGACCTTCCAATGGGTCCAGGTGGCGAGCGTGGCTGGGGAAGGCTCACTGGGGTCGAGCTTCTTGCTCCCGGCTGTTTCTGTTCATTGTCTGGAGTTTTCCTTTCCTGTGGCGTACCTCTTGTTTTGGTTGGACTCTCTTGAAGTGCCTCTTCGCCATTTTCGACTGTTGAAGCTGTGCTATTTTCTAATTCGTCCAAGTCCTCCTCCTCACCTTCTCCCGACACTCCAGAAGATGAGGGACTAGACGTCTGTCTGTGACCCAGCTCTTCATGAGTCCTCCTGGGTGTGACAAAATCTAGGCTGCTATTGTTCAAATTAATATCACTTACACCCTTCAGCACCGCTTCACTCTCAATCACATCCGATGCCATTAGTTTATCCTGTCGCCCTAGTGCTAGAGCGGATCAGAGGGAAAGAGTCCGACAATAAAACGTTAAAACACAGGTTTGCCAGTTAACCAGTCAGAGAGCTGGACCTCACTTAGCTAGCGGTACACAATTTCTTTCAAAGTTTGTGGCTAGCGTGTTAGCCCTCGTCCGCTACACAGCTAGCCAAGAGGACAGTTGTTGTTGACAGCTAGCTAGCTAGCAGTGCGAATTAACAGCAATGTTATTAACCAAATAGTGTTAAATGTCACAAAGTGTGCACAGATCAGAACGTTTCTAAATGCGTCACAATGGGTGAACTCGGGAGACCAAGAAGTATGCTATCTTTGCATAAGCAGCGGTGCGCAGTAGTCCTACTTATTAATTTCCTCCCTTCCTTCAAGGTAACTTTTTCTACTTTCCTTGCCTTCCTTCCTCCAAGTCAGAATGTTCCCTTGCGGACGTAACGTCAGTCACGCTAGCTTATGAGCTAACGTTACAGTTAGCTAGCTAACTAACTTAGCCACAGCAAAAGACAAGCGAATGTTGTTGTCCACAATCCATACAATCAAGCTAGCTAGTGTCAACTAGCTACGACATAACGTCAGGACAACCGTTCCATTGATCCATGTAACGTATAAAGTCAGTATCCGCTCATTTAACTAGCCGGGTCCACCGAAATCAATCTCCGCAACGTAACGGTAGAAGACGGTTCGGTTGTTTGCTAACAACGCTATCTAACCGGAACATTTTTTTTTTAAATTTTTTTTTTTTATCTTTATTGAAAAAATACATTCAAATATACAACATTTCAGACACGTAGCCTATAATGATCCAGAGAAACAAAAATATGACTTTAAATAAATAAATAAAAATAGTTGTAATTAAAAAAACAAAATTATAAACAAACAAACAAACAAACAACGATTAGTTTTACACTAGTTTTATATAAAGGCTATGGTTTTACACAATATATGTGTCATTCGAGTCCAAAAAGTAAGTAGGCCTAAATGTGGTTAAAAAAAAGAATATATATATATATATATATATATATATTTCTTTTCAACGTTTTTCTAACCCTTGATTATGCATTGCATCTATCTATCTATCTATCTATCTATCTATCTATCTATCTATCTATCTATCTATATATCTTCTATCTATCTATCTATCTATCTATCTATCTATCTATCTATCTATCTATCTATCTATCTATCTATCTATCTATCTATAAATTCCAGGAACGTCTGTCTGTCTGTCTGTCTCTGTGTGTGTGTGTGTGTGTGTGTGTTATGCGTATATCTCTCGAACCATTAGTCCGATGGATTTCAAACTTGACAGGTGTCTTGGTACTGGCACGAGTAAGTGCAGTGCCATGTTTGACGTTGTTTGGATTAGAAATGCAGAAGATATCATTAAATATATATCGGTAAAAGACGCACACATTGGCTTTTGCCGCTCTAGCCGCTGGCCACTCCCCCTCTTGCACTTCACGCACACTGACTGAGCACTAAACCTGTTTGAGTCGTGACTCACTGGGATCTTTCACCTGACTCTTTAAATGAACTCCTGAGTCGCTCATACTACGAGACAACACCGTCTCGCGCGCGCACACACACACACACACACACACACACACACACAAACACAAACAGTCCGGTTCTGGTGGTGATTAACGCATAGCCTATGTGCTGTTTAGCGCTCATAATGGGCCGGGTGGCATGAGTCCATGACGCTAATCTAACGTTCTCTGTCAGGTAAATCAGTAATTAGTAGTAGGGTATAGCCTACAGGGGAGTTGCATTTGAAGTGGTTCGGGGTCCTTCTGTAAGTAATTTTGGGGTACAATTTGGTTTTGATGAATTCTACAAGCAGCAATACCACAGGCCAAACAATCGGCCCATTCCAAACAGGCACATTTTCAACGGTTACTGCACTAGTATGTGTAGATGTGAAATACAACAGAATTTGGTTTTTTTTTTTACAGTTTTTGAAATTTTCAAAAATCAGCCTCTCGCCCTGACTACGGATCTGCTGGGAAAAATGAGTAACTCAAAAAAGTAAAAAAAATCGTAATAATTCTTTTCAATGTTTCCTACCCTTGTTCACGCATTGCATATGTGTAGATGTGAAATGCAACAGAATTTTGGTGTTTTTTCATAGTTTTTGAAATTTTCAAAAATCGGCCTCTCGCACTGACCACAGGGGCATGCTGGGAAAAATGAGTAACTCAAAAAAGTAACAAAAAAATCTTAATAATAATTTTCAGCGTTTTTTAACCCTTGTTCACGCATTGCATACGTGTAGATGTGTAATGCAACAGAATGAGTTTTTTTTTTTTTTTTTTTTTTTTACAATTTTTGAAATTTTCAAAAATCGGCCTCTCGCCCTGACGTGCTGGGAAAAATGAGTAACTCAAAAAAGTAACAAAAAAATCCTAATTCTTTTTCTTTTCTTACCCTTGTTAATAATGTTATTTTTTTTAATTATTGGCCCCAGAGGGATAACCACACCGAATTTGGTGCTTGTATCCACTTGTGAACGATTTTCCCCCTTATCTACTACTACTATTGCAGGACAATTTTGCCATGTCATTTTGACTCAATTTTCCGCTTTATTAGGGCCCGAGCGCCAACAGCGGCGAAGGCCCTATTGAAACTGAAGGAATTCTTTCTTGCAGCAAATTAATCACCTTTTTGAAGGGCTTAACATACTCAAAAGCTCGCCAAAATTGGCGGTCGCATCAGGCCTGGTGAAAATGTATGTATTTTAAGGTTTTCGGGAATAGGCGCACAAAAATGACTCGATAGCGCCCCCTATAAAATGAAAGAAATTGAGCCCCTGCAGTACGTTTAACTTAGATTAACGAAACGTGGTACACATATGTATCATGTTAAGACGTACAAAAAAGCTAATTGGAGCCATACCCTTAACGCAACAGAAAGTCCGCCATTTTGAATTGAAAATTCAAATTCTCCTCCTAGAGATTTTATCCAATGAACTTCACATTTGGTCTGTGCCATCTTGAAACGTTAAAGATGAAAAGTTATTAAAAGAAAAACTTTTTGTCGTAGGGCATGGCTGTGGCGGGGCGGCCGTTTCGCCAACAAAAGTGAAGTGGGTGTAACTTGAGTGTACATTGTCCAATAGACGGGTTTCCTGTTTACAAACATTACAGGGTGCGTGCGCATACCAGGGGCAGAAAGACAGATTGGTGAGCTGGTCCGATAATGCAAACGCATTTTTGTCTCAGTGCATATTGTCTTAGTCCCTTCATTTCGTCATGGTATTTATATAACACATACTCTATGGTCTTACAAAGCTAACGTTTTTGACCGATTACAATTTAATCATTTGTTGTGAGCTGGAGAGCTCTCGTTATGAGAAGTTAGCTATAGCTCTGTTTGCCATTCATTCCAATAGGGAAACCTCGCGGCTAGACTTTTGACATACATTGCATATATTTACACTTTGAATTTCGTCATGGTATTTATATAACACATACTCTATGGTCTTACAAAGCTAACGTTTTTGACCGATTACAATTTAATCATTTGTTGTGAGCTGGAGAGCTCTCGTTATGAGAAGCTAGCTATAGCTCTGTTTGCCATTCATTCCAATGGGGAAACATCGCTGCTAGAATTTCGACATGCATTCCGGTGGCGTATTCCTTTAAGCTTTCCTTATTGTTTGTATATAACTGCTGACTCAATAAAACATGATTTTAGTTGGATCTGTTTGTCGGTCTTTAATTTTGCAGTGTTGCTGTGATATATATGTATGGCTATAATTATTAGTGGTGGGCAGATCGAGGCTTCGTGAAACAATGAAACAGTTGAAGCAAATGTGCCATATTGTGTCGAGGCTTCGAAACAATCCGACACCCGTCTCAACAATGACACCTAGTGGTCACTTACAGGTGTTGATCTGAAACAACCTTGACAATGAGCCATTAAAAAGAAAAATGTATTATTTTATTTTTGTAATATGTGAAGCTGTTAAGGCTTGTAGGCTCCTCACTGTGCATAATGTTATTTTGGTCATGAAAAATGAATATTAATAAAAAAATCAAGCCACAATGTCTCACTTTTTTATAGATTTTTATTCCAAAATATGAATTTCTCTGCTGTGGCTGTTAGCCTACTTCTTTTTTTACACATAATTTCTCCAGCCTTTGAAAAAATCCTCTCACAAGGGACACTTGTTGCTGGCATGCAAAGATATTTTTTAGCAAGGACATACAAATGAGGAAAGATTACTGCTCTCTCTTTCCAGTATGTTAGGGGCTCATGAGTTCTGGGAAAAAACGCATCTTTGAGGTATTTTTTCACTTCCACTGTGGCATCAGCTGTAGCATTGTGTATCATCTGGGTTTCACGGATAAGATCATCAAAACGTTCCCATAAACTGTCCTGTGTTTCTACTGGTGTTGATGTTGATTATGATGGGCCTGATGTTGACATTCGTGGCTCTGAATGAAAACGGAGTTTCCATTTTTATTTCTCTATCTATCTATCTATCTATCTATCTATCTATCTATCTATCTATCTATCTATCTTAATTTATTAATGTGTCACTGTATGTATACTCTATCTGTCTCTAGCCTATCAGTCTATGTGTAAATTTAAATGTAAGCCTAAATATAACTAAACAAATCCGCTATCTCAAAATCAAACTCCTGTCACACGCTGATTCGGCGGACCATGCCACCTGTTGAAACACTTGTTAAACACTCCGAAGCTTCATTTAGCCATAGTCACGTGACATGGGTGTTTTGAATCACGCTTCGGATCAGTGTTTCGAAACATCTACGCTTCGTGATCTCGACAAAGCTTCGGAACGTCAGTTTCGCGTCAGCCATCCCTAATAATTATCATTTTAGGCTAATGTAATAGCCCGTGTTAGCAGCAGGGTTACTCCTGAGTGTACCCTTATGGTTGGTTTATGCCTTAAAATAATGGCCAGGATTTCTGGGAAAAGGTACGATATGTTAGTTTCAAAACATCACTGCAGGTTGATTGTTTTTCGCAGCAGAGGTTGATTGTGGGCGAGAGGGCCATAACACTGTCTTGGTTAGCTCGCCGAAGCCCTACTGCCACTGTCTCGGCAACGTTAGCTAATGTAGGCTAACTATAGCCAATTAGCTTTGTATGTAACGTAACAAAAACCCACCCATCTCAGAGGAGCGAAGCTTAATATTTCATTCAATAAAGTTATGTACAAAATGAGCACTAACGCCACAGGTCTTATGTTGGCAACGTGGACGCAGACGACTGCCTTCGGAGTTTACTACTGTTGATATAGTAAACTCCGAAGGCAGTCGTAATATTTACCTAGTAGGCTAGGCTAACACTGTTGCGCTAACGTTAGCAAAAAATCGGCGTAGCTTTAGCTAGCTGTCTAAACTTGTCTCGAGTCCGGACCTTTAATTGTCTATGGTCCGGACTCAAGTACCACAACCCTGACAGGTAGATATCACTTAGCTGAACAACCACAAGCTTGATTGATACAATGGGAGCCTTACTGCTTGCACATGACCCCAATTTGCCCCTCTTATGACTTGAAGCCATAACCTCCGCCGGTTTTTGGCAAAAGCATGCTTCCCCCTAGGTATGTTAAACATCAGGCACCCATCACTGGCTCTGTTTGTACAATTAACTACGCAACAACTCCTTGGCATTTTGACTTACGCTATGCCTCTGCTAGCTAGCTAGCTACACAAAACACGTCTTCTTTCTGCCCCCCGGTTGCGTGCGCAAGCAGTTATGACGTTGCCGAGAAACCCATGTATTAGCTCGAAACTTCATAAGAGTCCAACCCTAAGGACATCTAGAGACAGAGATTTACTCAAAGTCTTAGCGCCCCCTAGTGGCAACAGGAAGTAGACCTTTTTTTTTAATCATTTTTACCTGCACTTTTATGTTTTAATTTGTTTTTTTTACTTGTTTTTAACTGCTCTTTAATGTTTTATGTAAAGCACCTTGAATTGCCCTGTTGCTGAAAGCTGCCTTGCCTAAATGTCAAGGTGCTATACTTCAGTTCGAAATTTGTGCGATTTTGGCCATTTCCACATGTTGTACTTTAACAAACTCCTCCTAGAGATTTAATCCAATCGACTTCAAATTTGGTGTGTGCCATCTCAAGACCTTAACGATGAAAAGTTATTAAAATCAAGACTTTTTGTCCAACGGTGTGGGCGTGGCGTGCTGGCCATTTGGGGCATTTATTGATGAACGAAGAAGTTGTTGTAACTTTAGTGTACATTGTCATATCTGCCCAAAAGTTCTCACGTTTGACAAGGGTCCAGGCCTGAGGTCATCTATAGGCCAAATTTGACTTTTGGTCATAATGCCCCATGCTGGCAACAGGATATCAGCCTTATATGACAAAAATCATGCACTGTTATTTATTAAACAACCTAACAGTAGATATCTAGCTTCACCTTGTTGAGTTACAGCGTTAATATTCTGCTTACATTATACCCTACTGTTGTAATACACTGTCATAATAATCAATATAAAATAATATAACACTCAGAAACTCTATTCTGCATAACAAGTAGGCTACTTATATTTGTGATACTCTAAGTACATTGTGTTGCTAAGACTTCTGTAGTTTTGCTAAAGTAAAATTTTGAAGCAATGACTTTGCATTGTAACCTACTTGCACTTAGGTAAAAGTACTTCTTTTATGACTGGTCTATTTGCATTTGTATTGGTATCAGTCTTAGTAAGCCAATTAGTAGTCCTGTGTATTTTCTCAGTTTGTAGCTTCAATCCATAAACAACCCATGTTTTGTTGCTATATGCAAAGACATACACATGGTTGGAGTAATGAATCTGTTATTAACTGATTGATACATGTGTGGACTTCCACTGTCAGTGTAAGTGTTACATGTAATTTATTTTTCTTCTTCTCTATGGTTGTGGATAAACATGTAAAGGGATGTTGGTAGTATTAAAGACCACATCATTGCATAAGATTTAAATTTTTTTTTTAACTTTTTAATTGTTTAATGTAGCCTATGTAATATAAATTCAGTGTTAATTATACTATTTCCACCAATAGGATTTGTTACAGTTACAATATCACTTGAATAAGATTTACCCTCAGAGACTAATCTTTGCCACTAGGTGGAGGCATATGCTCACTTAAACCCTTAAATCTGTGAGGATGCCTTTATTGATAAAAATCTGTCATAACTCAAACCCTTGTGAAAAGCAAACTGGAGCAAAGTCTGAGATGTAATAGTAATTGAAAATATAATTGCATGAGCCAGCTTTTGACTTACATTTAGATGGTTCATGTATCTATAATTGGCAATGACATGTTTCTTCCTCCCAATTCAGGTAAAATGACATGCCTTTTTAAATAGTGATATTCTCAAATTAATAGGGTTGCAGTCACCCCTCAGGTGTGGCCTTATAAATAAATAATTCTGGAGAGTATAGAACATGTCCATCTATTTAGTTTTAAGAGCTTTCATCAACTCTCACTTTCAAACTGAATGGAGTCAACTGCAACAAATGCGCTATAATTTCTCTTTTGGGGATAGTTATAATTGCCATTTTACTAACAGACCTCATACAGACAGCTATAGATCTAATATAATGATGCTGCCTGGCTAATACCTCCTCTGTGTGCAGCGGATCATTCAGTGTAATTTCTAATTAACGTTGCTATTTACTCTGTTGGACCATTAGGCCTCATCACAAAAGGATAATCCAGTCAAATTGAGAGTTTATGCTTCCCTTCCACCTTCCACCATGGTGCTGTTTGCTAATGAGTCCTGTTGCAATTATCTAACAAATTAAGACAAATGTTGCCTGTTTAGCCATGATAAATGCATTGCGCCAGCCAGGCTATACATATGACACAGATAGAAGAATGTATCCTGTCACAGAAAATAGTAAGAATTACAGTGGAATTTTGATTAATCATGACTTTTGATATAATTTTTACTTTTTCCTCCTTTTATTTTATTTTGTTAAAATAATGAAATTGTGAAATGTGAAAATGCAAAATATGATAAATGAGAATAAGGGAGCTTTTTAACAAAAATCCTACCACAACACAATATTGTTATGACAGAAAAAGCCAGACTATAGACTATTGTAATGTTCGTGTTGCATTGTTCATTACAGTAAACCTCTCTTGTCAATAAGCAATGAAGTGTCAGGGAGCAG
This sequence comes from Perca flavescens, assembly GCF_004354835.1. Lineage (NCBI taxonomy): Eukaryota > Metazoa > Chordata > Actinopteri > Perciformes > Percidae > Perca > Perca flavescens. The sequence continues at coordinate 22,887,335 of NC_041338.1, forward strand.
CTATTGTTGTTCATATTAGCCTAGTAAAGTAGCATTGTCTGATGCAGGATGTATCTCTTTTTTAAAGTAATACAAGTACTCCAGATCTCAACATAGATGCTGTGGCAGACCCCTCCTTTCATGATGAAAGGAGGGATGAACTTTAGGATCAGAGATGGAAGTTGTAACCTATTTGTGAAGCAGAATCATTAGGAAGGTTCTCCAACCAATTTCCATAAGTGGGGTAGCGGGATGTATTTAGGCTACTCGAAGTATATCACTAATGAGAAAAGACAAAAAGGATTCATGTGCATGTTTTATGCAATCTCTTTCTGGGTGTAGATGAATAATTATTTATGATTGCAAAGCCTAAAAGGGAGGCAAAAAGATAGCAACTGCAAAGAGACTGGTAAAAAATTTAAAGGGGAAGTTAAATGAATATTTAAGGGAAGATGAAATATTTAATGGAAACAAATGAGCAAAACATTTAAAACGGCATGATAAATAGTAGTGAGTGCCATTAAAATGACCCTCTTAATTTGTTCCATTTGCTGCAGTAGCCATAAGGTCTCACTCATAATGGTGCTAACTGAGGACTCCGGCAACTGTTGTCAACATGCCAGTCATTACTGTATATGAGGACATTGTGTCTGTTACCCAGGGCTGACCTCATAGCTGAAAAATACTAGCCTTTGATTCAGTGGAGTTTGTATTGATGCCACAAGGCAGAAACAATTCATGTTTTATTGACCTTCAAGTTGAGGTTAGGGTTCTAAAAAAACACATAATGACATAAATTCTGAATATAGTTGTAGTTAATTTCTCAAAAGACATTCTGCATTGTAGGGTTTACGATAACATCTATGTTTCAGTCAGATACTCTACAGCACATTTTGTAAATGTTCACCTATCAAAATAAATGAAACAAATCTGGAGTATGTAGCAGCACAGTTCATTTGTTTTCCAAATGCGAAAATGATTAAATCAGCAAACAAATAATTATTCAAGTCAATGAGAACAATTATCTCAAAGACGCCTCTGAGACTTGGATGTGCATACTGAATTGATTAATTATCCTGCTAAAGATAATTGAGTTGAGCTAGATCTTTGACTGCTTCCTTTCAACACTCACACAACACACTTGCCTCCATTTTGATCTTGAAGGAATATCATCTTCACCATCAATTATAATATGTGGTCATCACGAACACTTCTTTTTGTGTTAAAAAAAAAATTCCGTGGTGTGATGACATGTGAACGGACCAGAAATGTGGGAAAGAACTGTATTTTAATTTTGCAGTCATCTTGCTGTGCAGATCCTAAGGAAAACATGTCCATGGCTAGAAATCAAGGGCTACTCATCTCTTCTTGAACCTTAGTCCACCTTGTCAGTGACGCTGTGTCATGCCCTTACTAACCCGTGGGCAGACTATTACTTACGTCTGAGCCAGACAGAGATCATTACCTCTGTGAATGATGGCAAGGTAGCCCGGGCCCAACAGCTTTATTTCCCAGCCCAACTTGGCGGACGCAAGCCATCACATCCTGTTAACAATTCCATGGCTCCACCATAAAGATAAGCTCTCTCAATCAGCTCTGTCTGTCTCATTCGCCACTGAAGGGCCATCAGTCATCACTAGGTGGGACAGGAGCCCTCCATATTCACTTGTGATTGCCACCGTTTAGATAATTCAGTCAGAATCACTGGGCTGTTTATTTCGTATGTGTACTGTTTTCTGATTAAGGGACTTCATGAAATGTTTATTCTTGATATCAGCATTCAACTTCATGCAATCGGTCTTTTCACTCTGAGTAAATATTGATGCATTTTATGTGGAATCTTTCAAATGGTAAGATGAATTAAGTCAGAGGCTTTGACATTTTGATCAGTGAACATAAGAAGCCAATTTTCACAGTCAAACCACATGAAGGTCATTTCAGTTGTGAAGGATCTGCTTGCCATAACATTTAATCGTTACATCCTAATGATTCGTTTACATGTGAGATCAGGTTGATATTTATGTATAAGCACACATTCTATTCAAGGCCTTTTATTCTATTAACCTGTCCTGTCTTTATTAGATCCTTTATACGATAATTCCCATTTGGCTTAGCCTTTGATAAATATGCTTTTAGGTCTCTCTAATTAATGCATTCACTGTGATTTTCTTCACTTGTCACCCACTCTTTAACCTCATAGCAGAGGAACAGACTTTTTTTTCAGACTTTTCAAATTAAAGGTCCTCTGAGACGCTGTACATGTGTGAGCTATAATGATGCAGTGCGCTGTACAACCTGATATCTTATCTTGAGGGCCTTGTTGAAATGTTTTGAGTAGAAATTAATTATATGACCTCACTATTATGGAGTGTGGATATATTCCAAGCAAACATGCTTTATTTTATTGTGTCTACTCTTAACTGATAATTCTGACTTTTTTCTGTTTGATTGCCTCGTGAATTGAGTTTATTTTAATAAAGGTTTGGTTGTGTTACGAACAAAATATTCAGCAGATATTTGCTTTGTAATTAGGTTCTCATGGTGGTTGAAATATGAAGTGTTTGTTGCTATATAACATTTGAGTGTTTGATGATTTGTACCAAGAGACTGCAAGTCTTTACAATAATTTGAATACTAGGGGAGAAATGTAATAAAACAAAGCTACATTTAGATTCATGGGCACAGACCAACAAAGCAATGGCCTGGTGTTGAGACAACATTTCTGAAGGGACACAGGAGGATAGCCTCCACTTGCTAAGTCTACTTTTTCCAAATTAATTAAACCAATTCAGCATTTTTAAATGTACTACTCAATTGTTCCTGCCATGTGACCAAGGGACCATAGGTATAATAAATGAGGGGATAAGGTGGTGATCAGCATCCACTCTTGGCTATTTTTGTAACAAAATTTGCTTAACGAGAGAAAGGCCAGCTGTACTCTTAAAGCTGTAATCTTGAAGATTTTCATTAAAATACATGTCTGTTAAGTCACTATCTATCGCTGAGGGTGGTAACACAATGGTGAGTGATTGATGAAAGTATTGCAATATCTATCTGCAGTATTACAAACTGTGTCTGGCATGAAATTTCCTGGGGAAAATTCTGTATTACAGTTTTTCTATAGAGTATACAAACATAAAATGTAACTATGCACACAATTCTTAAAACTTGAAGCTTGTGTATTAACAACAGAAGCTATGTCCCAATGCAGGGGCTGCAGCCTTCGGAGGCTCCAGACTGTAGAAACAGAATCAGATTCTATACTCTAGACTGCTAAACTGCTAAATGTAATTGTTATCACTCAAATACGAATTCTAAATCAATTAGGACTGGAATATTAGGATTTTATTACAATAAAATATGTTGCGTAAGGTATATAATATATTTGCCATTATTTGCAATAAAACTATGTTAGGAACTCCAATGTTGTTTGATTATTTCAGCTGTCATATGTCAAAATGTTGTGATATGGCTAAACAGGAAAAATTACTTTAAAAAGTCACTATAGGATTTGTTGTCTGTTTCTGTGGTAACAAGGTCCAGAGTGTCTGGTGCTTGAGCAGAGTCTTTACAAATAGTAAACATAGTCTTCTCTACACATGCAGAGCAAAGGTTGTTAGGGAGGAACTCAGGTTCTTGGGTGGTCACAGAGAGCGTTGAATTCACTAACAAATAAGACAAATAAGTGAGCATTTATTGACTTTTATTCAGATCGCCTAGAAAAAGCTGGACGACAGATTTTCTTTCCCTAAACAGCCACAAAGGACATCTAGTTTTTTTTCTAGTTTAAGTGTGTAGTTAACTTACTGTAGGTAATATTAATTGATAAATTAGCATATTTAAGAATCCACTCTGTAAACTAACACCATTAGACTGCAGATGTGGGATATGATTATATGATTTCTCAGTATTGTAGTCGCCAGTATTTAGGCAGTTACCTCTGTTTGCCTTGTGGGGCCCCAAACATGTGCAATTACTTAATAAAGTATCAAGTGCATTTATGTCACAGTAGGAATGATGGATTGGTCGGATTGAACCTTTCCGGATCGCTGTCCAAAAGAGAGCCTGATGAAAAACATTTAAAGGGGGTCTGTTTATAAGCTGTCATTTTAAAATGAAGATAAAACATGAACTGAAACTGTACATTTTCTCACTACAGTTTGTATGATGATGTCTTATGATTTTATTGTCACAAGATACATGATTTGCAGCATAACTACAGTGTAAATGTGTGGTATTGTTAGAGGAGGGTCATGTTATTCAGAGTTTAGAGTTTTAGAGTTAGGTAATAGCAAAATGTTGGTCATGTTTATTGTTACTGTTAAAATACTAAGTAATTGAATACTGCCTAATTGAGTCCACGTGGTCCACATTTGTTTTGTATCATATACATCAAGGTAACAGCACTATTGATACAATAACAGGGCATATTCCATTACATTAGGGTCACTAAGGACACTCATCTTAAAGACTCAGTAAAGAGTTATCAAATAATTTAGGCAAACTAGAATTTTGACACTTGACTGAGCTATCAAACAACCTTTAGTACATCCATTGTCAAAATGCCAAGAATCTTTCAAAGTCAAAAATTGATCAATCCCTCAGCCAACATGAAACTCTTTGAAGTATATCCTTTTTATGTAGTGTGTCAGAAAAGCCTACCGGTAACTGTCAGTGAATGCATCTTACATCCAGTGAGTGATGAGAAAAAGCAAAACTTATAATTACTCTTTCTGTCACTTTTTTATGAAAATGTTTAAGTTACCATCTGCACAAAACAATAAATATTGTGCACAAAAGCTGCTATTTTCCCCGCTTTGGCTTCAAGCCCTCTAAAGAATTTATTCACCATTACAGCCAAACATTGTAACTACAAAAATACTTTTCCTTGTCTTTTAAAAAGATGAAATATTTTCTCTGCTATGTAATTCTCCTCTCTGTATTTCGAGAGATACTGACCTAAAAAGGTTGATCAAAGACTGTTGGAACTCTACAGCCTGCAGCAACCAATAAATTGGTCCATTCGATGTTTTGCACTGACAAATTATTCTCCAGAGTACTAACATTCTTGGTAGCAACTCAATTAGCAAGAGACAGATGTAGCAAGAATTCACATTTATGTTTCATAGACCTTTCAATATTTTATTATTTCAGTGCATGTTAGCATGGACCCTTTTATGTCGCAGAAATGATAACTATTTGCTAATTCTCACATAAAGTGATAGTTGTTTTGGTGCGTATTGCAGATTTGTAGGGGAAAATTACACTGTGTATAAATCCCTTTAGGCTTTTACACAATGTTGGAATGGCCTTAAGCGTCTATATGCTTTAAAGTGGCTGTTAAAAGCCAATATTTCTTATTATAGCTGAGGGGAGACCAGTCCCGCTCACTCTCAATGTAAAGAGAAGTGTCGACAAAGGAAAGTGGAAAAATCATACCTATTAATGTAACCCTTTGTGAAGTTTATATATTTAAACTTTATGAGTTCAGTTTGTTTCAGTCTATCTTGTGACAAGATCGTTGTCTTGTTGATAACTGATGGAAGGACTGCAAAAATCCATCCCCCTTATTGCCATTATTTTCAGCAAACAGTTAAAAAAAGAATGCCTTTTTTATCTCATCATATTAGTTTGATAGTTTGAATAGACTAGCTGTAATGAAGGGACTCATCCATTAATTGTCTGGCAATGCACTGAAATCACTGTACATTCATTGTTGTCTTTTTAAATAAAACAATGATTTGCCATCTTCCTGGTTTTCTTTGCACAAGGGAATATAGACTCACATATAGTCATTAATATGCATGGGTCCCTCTTGTCTATGTTTGGGCATTTGATATTAACCCTCAGAAACACTGGTGACCTTTTGCACCAAACCATATGGTTAACAGTAAGCCATCTCCCTGCTGTTCAAGCATAATTTACCTCAGAAAGACACAAAAACAGAGAGCACAACACAACTCAATGAAGATGTGTAAAAGTGAGGAATTCAATTCATTTAAGAAATTTAGATGAACCATAACGCATATATTTTTTATACTGTTTGTATATGGAACATACATAGTGGACATTCTTCAGTGTATTGTGTATTATGGATTACAGAGCATAAACAACATGAATATATGATTATACTTGTGTCATGAAAATCAAACATTAGGGATTACCACCTTATGTTACAGGAACTGAATCCAGTGAGTTATGACGTACTCATACAAATAACACTAGCATTTTTCTAAAACATGCTGAGCCTTTGCATGTGGCGACAGTAACAAAACACATGGTGCACTTTCTGCTAGGCAAATATGAAAAGGAACCAGAGCACAATAACAGCTTTATTGTCTCCCTGTACATTTGCCCAGAACATCTGAGAATACCAGACTGCATAATGAACTGCCAATGAAATGTTCCCTCGAGTCAGTCTTCTGATTTATTAACAAAGTTATTTTTTATTGCCCATTTCATTGTAAGCCAAATTAGATAAAATGACACATTTCTGAAGAATAGGACAATGTATTGTCTTTACCTAAAAACATATGGTCATGATAAATGATATATTCCTCATGAAACATAAAGAATATGATCTGAAATATACTAACTAAATAACCCACACATTTACTACAAGGTGTAAGCCCACATTATTTCAGTGCAGGTGTATGACCTGTTTATTATTATAGGTGGGTATTATGTATTATGTACTGTATATTATGTAAACATAGGTGTTTATTGTCATGTGTATTATGAAAATATAGATTACTGTCATGATGGGCTATCTATAATACAGTACAGGCCTAAAGTTTGGACACACCTTCTCATTCAATGCGTTTCCTTTTTATTTTCATGACTATTTACATTGTAGATTCTCACTGAAGGCATCAAAACTATGAATGAACACATATGGAATTATGTCCTTAACAAAAAAGTGTGAAATAACTGAAAACATGTCTTATATTTTAGATTCTTCAAAGTAGCCACCCTTTGCTTTTTTATTAATAAGAGAATAACTTCCACTAATTAACCCTGACAAAGCACACCTGTGAAGTGAAAACCATTTCAGGTGACTACCTCATGAAGCTAATTGAGAGAACACCAAGGGTTTGCAGAGTTATCAAAAAAAGCAAAGTGTGGCTACTTTGAAGAATCTAAAATATAAGACATGTTTTCAGTTATTTCACACTTTTTTGTTAAGTACATAATTCCATATGTGTTCATTCATAGTTTTGATGCCTTCAGTGAGAATCTCCAATGTAAATAGTCATGAAAATAAAGAAACACATTGAATGAGAAGGTGTGTCCAAACTTTTGGCCTGTACTGTATATATATCTTTATGTCACTGTTAGAATTGATGAAAATGTAATAGTATTAAATGGATTTTTTCCTGAATTAAAAAGAAATAGAACTAGTTGGAGCTTCTTCTTCTGGATTCTTAAAAATTTTTTTTTTATTTAAATATTTTGTTATATGTACAGTATATACTGTATTTTAACATATTTCATAATATGTGGAGCTGTGACATATAGTCGTGAATATAATGTTTTCACCACTTGTTATTGTTATTTTCCTGTCTGTAGCAATTTGATTTCATATAGATGCACGCACTATTTAAGATAGTGTGGTAGAACAATACTGGACATATTATACTTTATTGAATGCAGTCTAGCTGCCTGCAATATATAAAGTCACTTGAGTGGCATTTAAAATGTGATGTAGGGCTCCAACAGTTGCAGAAACGTAGTTGCAGTACTCATCACAGTTTGAGATGGAGTTGAAACTGTTTAATGATTTAGATCAAAGTTAAAGTTAAAAAACTGAAAGCAGAAGGTGTCATTTGTGGCACCACATGAAAATATCTTGCAGCATAGCTTAAAGAAGACAACCAGAGGGTTGATGAGCAGTTGTGAGAACATCAAACAGTTCTGCTTCCTATTGAAGAAATACTAGAGAATTTTTGGTAAGTGAGGCTGTCTTTTTAGCTGGCAGAGATTTCAGAGTGGGTGTTGCTCTTAGCAGCAGGGAGGCACCAGTGGAGAACTACCTGGATAGCTTTCCTAACAACAGACCTCTCCCAGAATGGATCATTAGCATTGTGCCAAAGATGGATGGCAACTTTCTGCACGACTTGCTGGCCGCCAGTGTAAGAGCAGGGCGCAGGCTTTCCTCTGGTCCCTTGGCCTGCCTGCTAACCTGCTCCTGGGTCTTAGTTAACATTCAGGGGGCCCTGACCTGAAAAGCAGGCTTGGCAGCAGAACCAAGGTCCCATCCTCCCTAAAGAAATTAGAGATGGTAATCTTTCAGGGACAACTTGCTAACCTTCCCAGACCATGTTAATGCAATAGATGCAGCTGATTGCCCTGCTTCTGTTTTGCAGCCCCTCTGTGTGTCCCTGTCACTGGCTATGCCAGGTCGTGTCCAATTTATGTGTATTTGACAGCTCAGAGGTGACAAATGATGGCTAGGCGTAAAAGAAGGTTACATTTAAACACAGCACAGGTCAATGGGGTAGATGGCTGAATGCTAAATCATTGTCAGGGAAACTAATGATACGACATTATAAGACAACAGGGCACGGTAAAAGATAAAGTGCAGGATGTCATGCTGATGCTATAATCAACCAATGTCTATTTCAACCGCACATTTATCTTGATTTTGCATAGACATTCACATATTCTAGTCATTGCTGAATGGACACACTGAGGAATTCCATACAAATAGCTATTTATGGAACTGGATCCTTTTGTGTGGCACAAGAATATCATGACAGTATGGTTCCCGGCTACATTTTTATGGCTGGAAATATAATGACCCTTTATACCCTTCTGCCTGTAATACTGTTGGGACTATTCCAGTTCCACTGTAATTAAAACACAAAATACACTTTGTGAAGTATTAGAAACAAATATTTAATTCTTTGTGTCTAAGATCTGTTACACCTGCTGTAGCAATTTCAAAAACACACAGGAAGTGTGAATAACAAACACTGAAAGAGCCTGGGAACCAAAGCACGAGTTGTGGCATCTTGACAAGTCTTTAAGTAATTCTTACAAGAACAAACACCCCAAGGCTCACTTGCTTCATTGCTTAAGTCAAAACAGAGAGTACATACAGCCACTAGGCTGCCACGGAAATCAGATAAGTAATGCCCTCTCTTTCAATAAGAAAATGTAAGTTCTTAAATGGTCATCACTGAGCAAAATATGGGCTATGCTGTTATTGGAGGGTGTAAACTCAATATGAATCTGGTTATACTGACATCAAATTACAAAAGCATAATTGTGTAATTATTTGGATGTATTACTGGGATTGTAAGCTTACCTTTTTGTTATCTTCTTCTTTTTTTTTCTTTTTTTTTTTACAATTTTCTTGTATGTGATATGAATACACACCAAACATGTTATTTCAGTAGGTCTATGTGTTTTTTGTTTTGTTTTTTATTAAAAGGAAAATACATTGTAGCAGCTAATAATAACCAGTACCTAACTCCATGTAGCTGGAGGTTATGTGGACATGGAGTGTCCAGGATCTCAAGGACGGCTCACACTCCCAGATTAAACAACATTCACTCTCTGTCAAATGGCCAGCTCCCAAAACTGCCAAGCTAGAGGAAAATGAGCCCCCACACGACCCTCGATGTGGATGACAGGATAAAACACAAGACAATTGTGCCTGAAGGAGACTCTGGATAACGAAATAATCTTTAATCTCTGTCCCTTCGAGGCACTTTCAACACCTGTTATTCTTGATGGCATTGTGAGAGAGGGCAGCTCGCAGAGTCATTTTAAGCCTGGTAATTATTACACTAATTATTCACTTCGGTGTGGGGTGATTACCAGTCCTCGTTCAGGTGAATACACGTCCGCTTGCACACCAGCTGAGGCCAGAGCAGCTCGGTGGAACAGTTGTTCCACTCCTTTTTCCCTTGCAGATATTTGACCTCTTGTCATGTTTGCAATCTGTACTTTAGGGGGAAGGGAGAAAAACAGCCAGAAACTTTTAATTGCTCAACAGAAACAGGAGTGAAAAGCACAGATTTTGGCCATCTGTTCAGCCCACACCATCTCTTTAGCAAAGAAACTTCCTATTTAAACAGGTTGCATGGTATCCACCATCCTGTGTGATGGATCTATTGGGGCATTTCTCATAGCAGAGTTGTTGCTATGCTGTTCTACGTAACGATGAGACATTATTTCTCTTAAATTAATGAGTACCCATAGTATGTTTTTTGTCTTTCTCATCAATAATTAATGAATCAAGATATATTCTTTTCATTTAATGGGATGCATTTATAATCAGAGCTTGGGGGGTTGAAAGCCTTTAAGACAAATAGTTCTGCTCTTTGACTAGATTTAATTCAATTAGTAGAAATACAACATCAAATACTATGCCTCCATTAACAGATCTTTCATGTTAAAAATGAGTATCATGAATATTACATCTGTGGTCATATGAAAACAATTATTCTCTCATACTGTGGAGATACAGAAAATGCATAAGTAATTTCCCTATATTGTGCAAGTAGTGATGAGTTTTAGATCTGACAGATATTAACTATGGGCTGTAATGCCACATCATCACAGGCTGCAATATGAAATATTCAATTATAAGATGATATCCAAAGAATCAAATGGCAGTGAAAACAGTGAATTTGAATATGACTTTTAACTTTAGGTTTTGGTGGGAAATGCGTAATGCCAAGATCACCTCCTCGCTAATCATCGATAATCTATAATTTTGTTGTTGTCAACAAATCCCTGAAAAGATCAAAAATAATAATGTTAGTTTGTCTCTCATTACTTTCCAACCTCCCCACCCTGTCTGTGGCCCTCAGCCTTAAGCCCATTCATTTCTAATGAAGAAGTAAATGTTAAAAAAGGGTCACAAATATTTACTTTCACTGCTAAACAATTTGCTAAAACTGCTGTGCTATGTACGGTAGTTTATAGCAAACGTTACTCAAAGCTTTCACTGCAGATTTGTTGTGCAAGTGACTATTTACGGCACAACAATGGCACATGAGGGATTGACTCAACATAAACTACAGTCCCCATGCTAATTGTAATAAAGGAACATTTTAGCAATTGCAACAATGCGTTCATACTTGTTAGTAGGATAAATTCACTGTTAGTTTTAGTCTTTTCATGGAGTTTATCGACAATGAGAAAAATGCACAATATCACCAGACTTATTCTTCCAGCACACAACCTAAGACAGGGATCTAGAGCTTATGTAAAGATTTGGATATACAGTGGTGTTAGGAATTGGAGCATAAAACATCCACAGGTAAAAGAAAGTCAAGTGTGAGGAGGGGACATGGGCAGTATGAGCAGATTTTAGAGCTCACACGATTTTCCTTATTAAAACACTGTCATAATAGAATTCAATCATAGCAAATTAACTGATTTAATCCATCAGTGATGAGGGAGATGATGATGCCATGGATACATTAAAACTGTAAGAAGTTTAGTGTCATTTAACATTTATCCAGATAACTTTGCATCCATCTTCAAAAGTAGATATATCCCCCCATACATATGATGCAAATACAGCCATCAAATTCATTTGATATTGTATTTTATTCTCTAGCTCTTATAAATAAAGAAAAATGCTGAATGTTGTTACTAATATTGTTGGTATACACACTAAATACATCATATCACACCCACACATGACACAACTCACATACCTACTGTTAACCTTAAAGAAACTCAATGACAAAAATATATTTTTAAAGTTAGAAAAACCTGTGATAAGAAATGTAACTCTTTGCCGGGCCTCCTAAAGGTCAGGTTTCACTGTCTCTTGAAGCACCGCTAAAATATAAATGCGCTGCAACACTGTGTCTGCTGATTGCTTTACTCTCTAGGCAATGTCAATTTTGTGAAAGTACTTTCAGATTAAGTCGGCAGGACGTCAAGGGCCCTTATAGAAGCTGCTGTCTTGTCTTAGCGAAGGGTCCGAAAGCCCTTGTCTATTACTGGAGACACCCCAAGGACAGATGTTTTAGGCTTAGGGGGGTGATGGAGAATAATAGCACATTAGATTCCTAATGTCTCTCGGATGCAGGACTCGGGGGACACAGAACTCCTGGGTAATCCAAATTCATCTTTCTCTTTCCCTCTGTCTCTCTCTTCATTTCCTCCTTTCTTTCTTCTCTTTCTTCGCTCTAACCAGAGTTGGGTCCCGCTCTGCCTCTTGAGGTGCTGAATCCTAGCCCGAAGCTACAAGCTACACAGACCATTCATCAAAAGCATGACCCTCTCCAGTGAGGAACAGGATGCTATGGACTAATGAACTCAGTGAATGGTATGAACGTATGTGTGTCACATCTCTGTACATAAGGGAGGGAATCTTTATTTGTTACAGGTCATCAAAAAACATGCATCATATTTCAATATAAAGAGAAAAGTCCACCTCCGTCTGATGTGCTTGTCCTTGTGTTGTTTGTGAAATTATTTCACTAAAAACAACAGTGAAAGGCTGAATGTCATTGTGATGTGTCAAGTGTCATTGGTCTCAACAGCTGACATACATGCGTAACAGATGGATGTTTATGTTTTAGTGTGAAAAAGAACCTCAGCAAGGCTTTTCAGCTTGTTAAATATATTACAATAAAGCTAATATGTAATGAACAGCACTGTGGTAGTATTCCCCTCTGGAGTTTTTTATTGTCATACATCATATGTAAATTGGGAATAAAGAGACTTTTTTTGTGCCAGCATGAATGTGCGGTGTACTAACACACATGCTAGTGATATGAACCCCCCCTCCCTCCCCCCACTACTAGCGTGGAGCCCCCACCCTCTTCTCCAACCCCAGGCCAAGGGTACACCTTGATGAGTGAAGAGGGAGGCTAATTTTGTCCTCAGGCTTAATTAATCCTATGTCTTATTTGATGAATGGCTCCCAAATTGTGCTGTAATAGTGGTATTTCTTTGTGGTGGGGGCTGTGGAGCAGAGTATTGACACGAAGCTAGGAGAAAGTCAAAGTCGGGACTTCCGAGAGGCTGGACTTGGGGCTTTGTTTGTAAAGTTGTAGTCCTCTGTGGACAGTTTAAGCCCTGTCCTCTGACGCCAGGCTGGCTGCAGAGAGTGATGGTGCACTGCAGGGAACATGTGTTTATGGATTTCTCCTCGCTAAGATCACTATAGGAGTCCACTGCCTTTGTCTCACGCTGGGTTTGTCAGTTTTGAAAACATGATTTGTTGTCTGTAAATACACACTGTGGCCTGCGACGTTCTTTCTCTGAATATCTGCCTCAGGGGGGCAACACATTACAATGATAAATCCCATGTTTGACTTTCTAATGAGAGGTGCCTAAACTATTGATTATAATGAATCTAAATGTGACGCTAAATTGTTCAGTGGTTTGACCAAGGTTATAGTTAACTGAATGAGGTACCTGAGATTTGCCATATGTCTGACTTGAAAGTAAATATAGAATTTTATTGAACATTTTTACTATTTTAGGCAGACTCCCAGCACAACTAATATAATATCATTATTGTGATGTCTTTTTTCTGTGCTGTAGAGGTGCCTCCAGGCCATATGATATGAGTCTGCCCACATATTCAGGACTCTTGCTTTTGCCCTGTTTAATTTTAATCATTTTGTCACAAAGGGTTCTGCTTTACGTATGCATTGTCATAACAGAGGTAGCACTTAAAACTAACGATGTCATAAATTTTTCTGGCTAATGTGGCAGGCGTAAAGGGAGCTATGGCGGGTGGGGTGAGGGTCTGGTGATTTGAGAGGAAGGATGATGAGATTTGGTGGCCTAGCCCAAGCAATGAACTTGATTAAACTAATCTCATCTCTATCAAAGCATCACTCGGATCCCTCTTGTCCCATTATTCATGGCAATGGGATAATTACACTGAGATGCATGGAGCCAGACAGACAGCACTGTGACACTGGGCCCTCAGACTCTGGGCTATGCCTCCACTACTACGTGGCCTGTTCATTTTAAACACAGATTAATTATGGTCAATGGGATGGTTCACATCTGTCACTCTTAGTGAGAAAAATGGAAATGATTGCCCTCAAGATGATAAAGGATGTATATTAAGTCATCTGCTGGTTGGACGTTCAATAGGGATGAATACAATCAGCATTTTGATTTTTAAAATCATCACCATGAGTGTCAGAATAATGTGGAAAAACTGCAGTAGACGTGATAATGTCAATGTTTACAGCCATTGTACCAGGAAACTCACAACCCCGTGTCCTAAAACCAATACAGAGATCAGTTCTCTGAAAAACTCAGACTGACATAGACCAAATTCCCCTTATGGTCGGAAAAAAATGAAGTATTACAGCTAATAGAACTCTTTTTACTTCTAAGAGAAACCCCATGCATACTACTATTTCTGTTTTCTCCAATACTTAATTGTTACTTGTGTTTACAGTATGTACTGCATTGAACAGACAACACCATTTATTTAGTCTTATTGGATTTCAAACTTTATTTGGGGTAATTTCTTACCCTAAGCGTGAAGAATGATAATATCTGTTAATGCTGCTAAAGCATGATATATTAAACAAATGTTCTGTGATTCTACTAACAAATATTTTCTTTTTCAAGTAAAATGTTTTTTAAAAATAATAATACATAAATAATTGAGTAATGCAATATTTATGTAATCAACTCAGAGGTGTTTGTGGTACAGTGCTAACGCCTACACACATCACTAGTTTATACTGTGCGCAATCTTTTCAGGCGCTTACATTTGCTACCTCTGAGTGCCTTTTTTATTTATGGAGACTGTAATAAAAACATTTACACAAAAAATGTATAAGGCCTTTTTCTTTAGTTCAAAATAAATATGGCAGCTTAATTGTACAGAGTGTGTTTTAACAGGTTTTGTGTCTTTACTTAATTTTTGTTTGGATGGCTGCATCAAACACACAAACAATACATTTTTGTTCAGCAAAGCAGTAAGAGGTGATTTCAGTGTATGTAGGGTCCCCCAGTGCCCACGCACACACACAGTCCAATACACCCCCCCCCCCCCCCCCAAGGACTTCTGCGGGACAATAGGGAGGGATGAACAGACACGAGCAATAGACACCCAGCCAGTGTAATTGTCTCCTGTAGTCAGTGAGCTCTGGTCTGCCACGGTCAGAGTGTTGCCCTCGGTGCTCATCTGCAGGTTGTTTTTAACCACCACAATGATTGGGCATCTTCCCCCGAAAGCCCCAAGGATGTTTTTCTCCAGTTCAGCCTTTCAACTGTGTCCCAGAGGACTAACATCGAGTCACTGACAAGTGACCATACCCCTTGAAACTAACAAGATTATTTAGTTGCACAGTGTACTTGCTTTCATTTTCTGTCTTCTTATTTTTGAAGTCTCCATTACCTGAAAAGACTTGCAAGAATTGCGTTGTTGTTAGAATACAGATCAAAACCTGCTCCAAAAGAATATGTGACTGTAAAATAAATGTTTATTATAATAAACAGGCCATGCCCAGATATGTGCAGACATGTTTATTTTCTTCTTCAGGGGTTTATGTATTGAATTAAAAGTGCATATTAATTAACATCCCTCTCTTTGTGCAGTAATTCTTTATATTTGGATTTGGTCCAACACAGTAAACATGCTCTCAGATGCAAATGTTTATTGCTGTGTTGTTTGTAATAGTCACCTTTCATTGAACCAGCATTTTACATGCTGTGACACAACACTTACAGATTGCAAATTAGGAATATTTTAACTGCAAATACAGGAAGTTTAATTTAAAGGAAAACCCCACTTTTAATACAACCTGGCTCTTATGTTTTGTAGTTTTGTCACCATATTGTCTATTTTACTCACTGCTTCAATTGCTGAGATGTGGACACATACTGTAGCCGCATGTGTCTAGAGTGTATTGGGGCAGTAGTCAGATGGTTGTAAACAAATCCCAGTTTTTCCATTTTATCCAAACAATTTATTTAGAAGTATTCAATAAGAATTGAAATTAGCCCATTGTTTTCAATGCACCAACCACTTAATGGACATGGTGAGTTTATAGCCCCTTTGTTCTCACTGTTAGAACTTCACTACACTTCCTACACAGAGTCAGGGAAAAGGTCACGCTCCAGCAGGTAGTGAAGAAGAACCTGAGGACTTTAAACCCAGTGTTTCTTGGGATTTGACTTAAAACTTGCTTATGGTTCCACCTTGGGTTAGTAATACACTAAAGTTTGAGTTGAGAAAGTTAGGGAAATACAAGTCTCACATGGCTTTTAAACAGGTTAAATCTCAGACATCAAAAGCAGTTTCTTGGAGATCTAAATGAAGGAAATGGAGTTATCTACCCCAGTATACATTAGAAGTGTGTTTCATATTGCAGAGATACAGTACTTCTGTGTTTGACCTGCAGATTGACTTGATGTGCATCAATGTTTTGTTTATATTGAGACATGGGATGTGATCAGGGCGACTAAAAAATCAATCAAAAATCAATTTTTTTTTGTTATTGTTTTTTTAAACAGGTGTGTGTCTGTGTTTTAATAGCCTCATTGGACTCTGGAAAGCTGTTTCCAGTGGATATCATGTGTCCCCTATATTCAATGTTGTGTTTATCTAAACAGTAGGTATATTATATGAATACATAGGCGACCAAAACAAAAGTTGTGTTTCCATCCAATTGTCAAGCAAATTTTCAATTTCAAGCAATGGAAACACGACTTATGACGTTGTGTGTCAAACATCTTGTCACGCAAGTGGAGACGCATTCAAATGCCAGGTGTGGACTAATGTACGTACAGCTGTCCACCTTTGATTGGATCACCCAAGACGCATGTTAATGCCAGATCTGAACTGGGCCTAAGGTGTAATTCATGCTTTTAAAAGGATTGACTAGCACTGCTGTTGTTCAGCACTGAAGGTACACTGTAGAAAACCGACACAAGTCTGGCACAGGAAAAGTGTAAAGTTTCTAATTTCATAATCCACACTAAAACAACAAACTCACCCTCAGAAGACAGGGAGGTCATGCTACATTGTTTAACATGAAGACTATGCATGATGAACCCCACCTCAGCTATGCCAGCATATACAGTATGCTTTTTTGGATGGTTGAGTGTGCTTTACAGATTTTTACTTGGACCGAGTCTTAAGTAAATCAATATGTCTTTCAAGCATGGCCATTAACAGCAGTGTCCTTTCATTCCCCTTTTCTCCATCAAACCACACTAATCCTGATTTACACAGTTTAAAACCTTGGCCACATCCCTTACCTTCCAAGGAGATAGGGTAATTAAATTGGTACTTTTTACAAGTCGTACTCAATAAATCTGAATAAATTAACAAGGCATTACTAAGACTGCTACATTAAATTTGCATAGTGTGTTTAATGAATATGCAACTGCAAGTGAAAAGGTCTGCTATTGTGAACTCTTGAAATTAGCATAACTACTTCCAGCATGTTTCTTAAATAATGCTCTCATTTGCACATCACTGAGTTGGCTAATTCTAACTTCAGTCAGTGTAGCCTCATAATTAAGACTCTTGCTTTAATTTTTAATGAAGTTTATGTTACATCAATCCTGACAGTAATGAGAGGGACATGGAAACAAAAAGGCTGCTAATAATTAAATTCACCGACCAGTTTGAGGCGTAGTAATTCCTGAGGAGAAATTACATGACTAATTATTAATTTGATATTCATACCATTCCATGGGTAGACTCGCATAACTGCTCATCCTGGTGCCAGTTATGCTGAAATGCAAAATGCCTTTTCACTGCCCCCATGACTGGGAGGTCTCACATGGATTTTAGTGCACAATTAATCATGTTGACACTCACGATTAAATGCTTTTTATTGGTCCCGATTTATTAGGCCATATTACCTGAGTTGGTTTAACGCCTGTTGAAGTCTGTCAGTGAGATGAGGACATAAACAGAGTAATGATTGAATAACAGTGCTGATTTGAAAGCAGTTCAGAACTGGAGCTGACTTTCAGCACTTTGATTGAACCAAGAAAATAGCAACTGTAAAGAAAGACTGTCTCTCGCTCCCGGTCATGGCTATTAACTTTCAGCATTACGAAGTTTGCTTAAATATTCCCAGACTGTGTTTGTACAAGACTACATGACTTACAATTTACAGAAAACTTTGCACACCGAGAAGGGAAGAAAAAAAAGACACAAGTCTAAAAATGTCGCAATGAAGAAATTGAATTCAGACCTTGTTGTGAACATTTTCATTTTAGTCAATTACCATGTTTACCTTTATTTTCTGGGGGTTTTTTATGCATTGCTTTTTGCTGTTTTATGGTTTGTCAATTTTGGGGATGTATTTTCTGATTGACACTTATTATCTCCCACCTGTTGTCCCACATATCCCATCAGAACACTGAATGAATGCATATAAAAGTCAGGTCTGTTATTTCGCTGTTTGACAATGGCTAATTATTCACTGCATTTTGTCACAACACACACCTACAATACTTAATATGGAAATTCATTTTTTTTAAATTGTTCATTTTTGCTTTTTAAATGGCACTTACAAGAAAAGGGAAAGTTTGTATTTTCTCTTAGAAAATGGAAGTGGAGAGTCAGGATATGAATTGTGGAAAGTTATGTAGTGGTTGTAATTTAGTGTAAAGACGCAGATGCATTCAGCTACATTAAAATGACAACCTTTCATAGAGAAAGTGGACACATTTCCACCAAAGCTCTGAATTTGTTATTGAGGACTTTTTGAGATCAAAACATGATAACAGTGAACAAAGTGTCATTATCATCTGGTATCTGAGCCCAGTTGAGTATGAAAAGACTCAGAGGTGAGAAACAGAGATATTTTTGATCAAAATTGTTCTACATGCAGACCCTCTCATCTTAGTTGTCACGACAACTGGCTATCCAGCTGAAAGTTAATTATTTGGGATTGTAATAGCTCTGGTTTAGGCAAGGGAACTGAACATTTCCCCAGCTGATAAGGCTGTTAATACTCTGTCTGTGCCTACATTCGCTGTGACCGATAAAGATTTCTCCTGGCATGCAGCGGTACTTGACATTTCACAGGATTCTACCTGTGCTTTTCCATCAGTGCATTCTAATAGCGTAAACCTCAAATCCAGATTAAACTTGTTTAATAGAAATGTAATTGCATTCTTTTGTGTGCGTGCAGTCTGTGTGTGTTTCCCATCTACAGTATAATTCAAATGCTTTGTCACATCTGGAGTACTTGCCCCTGAACAGGTCAGTCAACAAAATTATTTTTCAAGTGTAGCCCTTAAGGGTGTAGTAATCAACACCACAGTTCATCAATTCTATTACTACTATCCTACGAAAATACATCTGCTCATATATTAGCTACAATGCTGCTTCAAGAACCTTTAATCAACAGGATTTCAGACACATAAATACATATTTCTCTCTAGATATTAGCCATGCTTTCCAAGGTCCTTGGCCGGGGTTGCATCCTCACCCTGACAGTGTCAAAGCAGTTTGGTGGAATAATGATGCCGACTCTGCACTGTGCCCTTCCTTATGAGCATGCTTTTATAGACACACAAATATTCAAGCCTCGTCTTAATTAATACGACAAAATCCTTCTGCGGGGTTACTTCTTGTGCCCTTTTGATTAGCCATGGATTAACAGGACCTTTATGTTTTCCTCACTGCACCCATGTTTTCAGCTCAGGTTAGCTCCCCTATTACTAAACAAATGAATTAGTGCCTGGAAATGTGTCATGCATATTACCTTTCAGCAGGAGGCACATTGAGCTGGTCAACCATAAAGAAGCAGTGCAAAGCGGACCATGCAACATTGCATTTCTCTTTAAAGCTCTTTTTCTGATTTACTGTGAGGCTTGTTTATGCTTAGCAATGCAAATGTGAGTCTTACAGCAGCATATATCACACACCAATTAAAATATATCAATAGAAATGGCACTTGGTGATTGGTCATTGTGTTAGTCACCCAGGAGCAAAGGACCGAACACTGCTTGGGTGGCTGCAGTCTGGTCTTGTAAAATACAAATACTAAGTGACATTAAAACAAAGGACACTAAAATAAGAGAGATGTAGGTCAGAAAGAGCAATTTAGGTTTGAATATGTCTCTCTTCTGCTTTGACAGCTGGACATCCACACATTGCAAACTTTTTCATTAAAATTTCCTTTGACATCTTTTCATTCCGTTACCTTCCCCGTGGGTGTCCCCAGCATCAGCCATGTGTTTTTTGTTTACGTGTGTGTTGTAAACACTCCTGTATTGCTATTGTGTATTGTGTTGTTCTGGTCTTTGGCTCCGTTAGCCACATCCTTGGAGACCAGGCATTTCCCTGATGTATAAGATGAAAGACCGAATAAAATGCCCCTCATTTGGTCCCAGTTGGTTAAGCGTGTTCTGATCACTGCCAAGGTCTGGATGAACATAAGCCACACAAAGGGCCGTGCCTTCCAACCACACAAGCTCACAATAAAAAAAAGCATTTGCCTCAGTTAGACGTCTTACACGCTAACCCCCAAAGGAGAGATGTGTTGGTGGCGTTGCTGAGAACATGCCTAATAAACAACAATGTCAACTTTCTCTGAATTGATCCCAGAGTTCAAAGCTTTTCACCCCTCACTATTCCAGTATTTATATAGTAGTATTTCTCTAAAGTGGCCCAATATATTAATCCATTTCTTTTCTTCAGTTACACCTTTTATCTGGGTGTGTTGTGCATCAGCGTTTAATGACACAACACAGTTCAGCTTTAAAAGCCTCCCTCTCTAAACTTGGTATACCTCCAATAATATTACTTCATCCAGTGATCCTTGCTGCACAGATTATTATCCACCTCAAAGCCTTCCACCTCATTTTTTATCCTTTGTGAAAGGTAACTCTTTGTATATGATTGAATTATGTTAATTCATACTTCTTTTTTTTGCATTATAGCCCTTTTATCTTCCTGCTTCACGGTGAAAGTTCACTCTTCTGTTGAGTTTGTTGTTAATATATTATGATCTGACATTGCTTAATATTGCATTATTCTCTCATTTTCAACAATATATACAGTAACGGAGAATTATTTTTCATATGGCACCAGTTCATTATGCAGTGATACATAGTGTAGTAGTGAGGGCTTGTGCATTTTTTTCTCAGTATTGAAATGGACTCTGTCATATTGTTATTCTGTTTTTTCCTCTCATCTTTTACACATTTACATTTCTTCCTGTCTCACCATCTTTGCTGCGACTTTCTTCTTGCTCTTTGCTCCTTCCCTTTTTTATCTGTCAGATGGCTAAGTATCATGTGTAGTTTAATAGGATGATTTGTTGTTACAGAGTCATCTGTCACCAAAAGCTAAATGATAAAATGAGAGTGTGAGTAGCACTGTCTTGTCTGTAATGAATTATGCAGTGGGTCAGGGGCCTCTGTTTTGGTTACAGTCGACGGCACAAACACGGACCTCAGGTAGTACACTCATCAGTCCTGCTGTTTCTCACCATATGGAGTCAATGAACTGGGACAACCCTCCTACACACACACACACACACACACGCATGCGCGCGCACACACACACACACACACACACACACACACACACACACACACACACACACACATTGCACCTGCAAATACAAATTCATAGTAATACAGTAGATATCTGAATAGATGTGTTTTATATTGTCCAAAATTGTCATTTTGACTCTTCAAAATTACAGTGACTCATTAACTATCAATTAGCTGTATACTTCAGAAAGATAGATAGATAGATAGATAGATAGATAGATAGATAGATAGATAGATAGATAGATAGACGTGTTTAAGTGTTTAATTGGATGAAACAATTCACAAACAAATTGAATTAGATGTTCCCGCCTCTGTACAATTGAGATATCTGTTACAGATGATGTGCCGTATAATGAATGCCTAATTTATGTAATTAGACCATTAAGCATAATCCGAGCATATGTTGTAAATGCCCTGAGGTCTTCTTCCAGGTACTCCCTCTGATGTCACCCAGAAACAACTAATGGAGCGGGCTGCTGCGAGGACCATAATAATCCCGCTGTTTGATCAAATAAACATTCACCATATTATAATTTCGAAGACAGAGAATTTAGTCTGATTTCCTTTTCTGGTCAAAAAATTAATATTCAAAAGGCCAGCATGTGAAGATGACCTTTTAAATAGTGTGAATATCCTGTCATAGGCTAAATTTGCGATTGAGGAGGTTCTTGTGAGAGCCCTCTGTCTGCTAATTAACTGTCATCTTGCTGAATATTCATACCTTTTCATCAGCGCGTCCTTAATTGCACCGTAAAACATCTCTGGGGGCTGAAATCACCAAGGACTTAATTAGCAGCGCAGGCCTATTGGCTGGGTTGGAGAGTCACAGTTTGCAGCAGACAACAAACTATGCCTGCTTTGACTGAACGTGTATTTAAACACAGAGACCAGGTAGATAACAAGTCCCTTTAAATCTAGAGGCCTGCTCGTGAAAATCTGCGTGACAAAAATAGAAAAGTGCGGTAATTTGCACTCATAATTCACTGGGATTATACATGTTTGTTTTAAAGATGCGAATTTGTTCACCTCCAGCAATGATTTGTCTATTTGGTTGATTAGTGGCCTAAATATACATTGCCTGCAGTCAGCAACCTGCGTGCCTTAGAACCTAAAAAAGGGAGAGAGGGAAAACAGAAATCAGCACAAAAAAATATTTCAGTGTCCAAAAAATGTAGACCAACATTTCTAAAATATTAAAGTAAATTAAATGTATTTTTATTAATTAGCCTAATAGTAATTTGAGCTCACCCCTGGGATAAATGTTTCCCTGTGTAATAATAACCCTCATCTTTAATTATCTATAATAATTTCTCTTAATCATTCCCTGAAAGGCGGATTTCTTTCCCTCTCCGTAGGTCTGGGTGGCAGCATATCTCAACTCGATTCAGTGTGACAATATTGTTTGGCTATCATTCGCTGCTTTAGGATGAATGGCATCGATCCTCTTTTAACAACATTTGTTTCCTATTGTGTTCGAGGGTGCAGCAGAGGAGGGCAGACGTGTGAAAGTGGCTGTTTGATTCTCTTTTTCATCCCCATGACCTCAGCTTTTGTGTCTCGTCACCCTGGGAATGTCACGCCTCACTACTCTACTTTAAGATGTTTCAGAAAGTGCCCTTTGTTTTCGCTCCTCTTTTTTTTTTTTTTTTTTTTTTTTTTTGAAAGCTCACACAAAATTGTTCTTGGTCCCCCTCCTGCTATAAAGGATACTTCAGGCTGAGGCACGGTTCACAAGTGCAATGCAATTTGGCTTATCCCAACCTTTGTTCGGGTTTCTACAAATGACCAAACATAGTGCAGACTTGATCTACTGCTGCTTGAACTCAGGAGTTTGGGAGCAGCTAAAAACCCTATTCAGATTCAGAGTCATGGTGGTATTTTTTGTGTGTGTATTCGACGGGGACAAAAGGTCTACCAATATCCCATAACCCTGAAGCTCAAAAAGCCACACCGTCTCTGTGTGTGTGTGTGTGTGTGTGTGTGAGAGAGAGAGAGAGAGAGAGAGAGAGAGAGAGAGAGAGAGAGAGAGAGAGAGAGAGAGAGAGAAACTCTTCCTGCTCCTCTGGTGCTCGGCTGGTTAATGCGAGTGTTGCAGGTTAACTTGCAAGGCACTAACTTGGCGTGACAGCCAGTTTGTAGTGCAAACATGAACAAATAAAAAGTGCCAAATGATTTGCCATTTCATTAGGAATATGTAAGATTAAGAATCGTGCGTAAACATTCTGAACAGTCTGTGTGGCATTCAAAGGATTTGCTGCATGATTCAGTGTTTGCAGTGCGATTTTAATAGCTCATTTTAATCACAGTTCACAATTATAATTTTGCACGCGAATTATGTCTGGTTGCCTTGTACGCGGACATATTAATCTGAGGGAGACCCAACAATATATTTTTAAATGAATGAATGAATGAAGGCTGCTGGATGTCAGAAGATGTTTGGCACTTGGCAGTGTGTTGTCATTATCCGCGGTGATGGGTCGACTGGGCCACTTCCTTTTGGACAAAACCTTTTCAGCTGAACATTAATGGGAAATGGCAGGTGTTAAAAGGCACTTTGCAGGAAGAAAAAAAATCATGAAACTGCAAACTGGAAGTTTTAGGCTACACTCTTGAAACTAAATTTCTTTTAACTTTTTTTCTTCAATATATATATATATATATATATATATATATATATATATATATATATATATATATATATATATATATATATATATAGGCTAATGTATATATAGGCTAATGTATAACCTCCGATAATATGAAGTATTACATTAATTACAATAATTAGATAATTTCTATGGAATTTCCTTTTTTCCTTTTCTTTTTTTTTATTGATTCAGGGTTTTAGATTGTTAAACCGTGCTTATACAGCAGGGAGGACGCTCTTCTTCAGCCTGCTCCTGTTTTCTGGGTGAAAATAGCTCGGTGTCCCCCGCAATGCGATTCTTTTCGTAATCCGTCAGACTGGTGATGGGGTGCATTGTGGATTTATGGGGGGGAAATTAGCATAAATTATGAGCAAATCTGTGTGTGCGTGTGTGTGGTCCCTGGCATTGCAAACCCTCCAAGCGGAAAGGTGGCCCTGGCCAAAAGCTTGAATAGCAATAGCTCAAAATAGGCTTCCCATTTGGTTTTCACATTCATATAATTGACTTATGGATATTTTATACAGTTTTCACCACACCATCCTCAAGGGTTTATTTGCATTTCTGAAGTACTTTTGAATCTCCTTTACATAAACACAATAGACCTGATTGCCTCATGAAGTTTCAGTTTGAACAGCGTTGTTTGCATTGTGTTGATGTTTTCATATCGTCTGCTTCCTCTGCGCAGCTTTGGGCAAAATTAGCTGAGAAAAACTAATAGTCGGCTCATCAACAAACTTGCTCATGGCAAATTATTTTGTATGGCATTTCGTAAACAACATTAGGCTATAATTAGGGGGAGACGGCGAAATGCATTTTCGCAACATTTTTATCTGTGAATTCAGTTTTCATTCAAATCCACATCATAAAAAAATATTAGCAGAGCATAAAACACTCAATGGAAAACTACACTCATTACACACACCGCTGCACAAAGGAATATTTTAAATAAATGCACCTTTATGTCAAATACAATAGGCTACACATCTGCCAACAACAGCACAGATATAGTTAAAAGCAAATTTGCGACACGGTATCATTACGTTACAATTTGCCAAATCATGTTCGTGTCCGTTCAAATTCCATATATTCTTATGAATTGTAACTGTAAAGTCCACTGAAGAAGTATTAACGCATACCTTCACACACTGAGTGCCATCGCAGTTCAATTCCGGTTGCCGAGCCTTTTCACCCCTTTTTCTGTCTTCAAATGGAAATGATTTCCATTGGCCCAAGGTGTCCATGTAAATAGGTGTAAATGAAACCAGATTATGCCTTCCTCCCAGCCCCCTCCTCCCATGGCAATTGTCATGTGATAGCAAAGAGGTGGCACATTAATGGAGCGCCTCTACAGGGGTCTTTTCTGCTCATGTCACTACATAAAACTATCAGATGGTTAGAGGAAGGCCATGGAGGCATCCACTTAGCTCGTCGAGGACGCCAAATGATATTCAGCTCTGCTAGCGGGACAAGCTGACTTACTTTGCAAGAAAGACTTACAGCAGCCGTCACTCCATAAATGTGCACCGTCCGCCCGCCTGCACACTGCAGAGGCGCTCGACCTGGCTGTTTTACGCACAACGCAACTCCTGCATTGCCGGCATTGAAACTTTCCTCAGCGGTTGTTTTCATGAAGAGCGACAAGCTTTCGTCAAGGAATTAAGGGAGACTACTTTTTTTTGTATTGCTTTTCTGAAAATATCGAGGATGCCTCGCCCAGGGAGAAACACGTACAGCGACCAGAAGCCACCTTACTCCTACATCTCCCTCACTGCCATGGCGATCCAGAGCTGCCCGGAGAAGATGCTGCCTCTCAGTGAAATTTACAAGTTCATCATGGATAGATTCCCTTACTATAGAGAAAACACTCAGCGGTGGCAAAACTCTCTGCGACACAACCTGTCCTTCAACGACTGTTTCATTAAAATCCCCCGGCGCCCAGATCAGCCAGGCAAGGGCAGCTTCTGGGCTCTGCACCCCAGCTGCGGGGACATGTTTGAGAATGGAAGTTTCTTGAGACGCCGCAAAAGGTTCAAACTGTTGACTTCATCTGATCATTTGGCCCCGAGTAAGCAGTCGGATGCTGCCCATTACCTCCAGCAGCAAGCTAAACTGAGACTGAGCGCCCTGGCAGCCACTGGCACACACCTTCCCCAAATGTCAACTTACAACCTCGGAGTGTCTCAGTCCTCAACTTTTAAGCATCCGTTCGCCATCGAGAACATCATCGCCAGAGAGTACAAGGTCCCGGGGAGTCTGGCGTTCTCCACCATGCAGTCCATGTCTGCCGGGTACCCGCTCCACAACCAGCTGACGACCGCCTGGCCCCACATGTACAACACCAGCATGATTGACACGTCGGCCCCAATCTCCATGGCGAGCGGCGACTACAGCGCCTATGGCATGCCCATCAAGTCCCTGTGTCACGGGGGTCAGTCGTTACCGGCCATCCCTGTGCCAATCAAGCCCACCCCGACCTCCATGGCCGGTTTCTCGGCGTTACCTCCACACATCCCCGCGTTTCTATCAAACTCTCCACAGTCTCTGAGCCCGACGTCCCCACAGACAGCAACGAGCCAAAGCAGCCCTGCAACCCCGAGCGAGACTCTGACGAGCCCCTCCACACTGCAGTCTGTGGCTGTGCACTGACCAGCGACACTCTGCCCAGTAAACGAACTGCTGGCCGGCTTCCCAGGCCCCTTTACTAATCCCAAAGTTTATATTTTCTGTCGTCGGAAACTATCAAGGCGAGTTGCAGTTGCATATCGAATTATTTGTGTATGTGTTGAATGTGTCGCTTTAAATTGTGTCATAGAAGCCCAGCACAGAATCGCACAGCGAAGTATTGCTCTTGAAAATATAAATTATTTGATAGTTATATTTTTCAGTTTATTGTGAAATGTGAGTGTTGAAAGTGGAGCCACTGATGGGATCCAGGGGACGTTTTGTTTTGGCACCATCAACTCTGATTTGAAGTGCTTGCAATTCCCGTGGCAGTTTTTTCAGTTTTATCAAATAGCAAAACTTTTGCACCGTTTCTGTGTGACCACTGTTAATGTCAATGAAATTGCGAGGCAATGGCTCTGTGTTTTTTTTTTTTTTGTTGCTTTTTAATACTGGAATGATGGATAAGGGTATACCAAATAGGACTAGGATTTAGATTTGTTCTTACCATCCCTGTAAAAAAAAAAGAAAGCAAAATGAGTTATCAAATCTTTTCAAAATGGAAAAGTAGTATTTGAGACGTCCTCAAAATGCAAGATGTGAATATTTGCAAATAACTGATACTGAAATGTTGTAAGATGCACTTTTTAGTTTTATGTTTTAGATATCTATTTTCCAGAAAATGTTCTGTGAAGCATTTAATTTAAAAGGCTGTGGTGACCATGTGTATCAGATGCTGTAAATTTGTACTTTTGTTTTTTAGGTAAAAGCATGCATTCTAAAAATTTGTGTTGGTACTGTTGTTGTTACTGTTGTTTTTTGTTTGTTTAATTTTTGCAAGCATGCGTGCTTTTGAAAAGTGTGCAAACAGTCTGCAATGAATTGGAAAAAAAACAACTGGTCATCGAAATATTTTCTCATTAAAAGTGAAGTAAACAATCAAAAATGTTTCTGAAGATTTCATCTAAGACGATGTCACATATTATTGTTTATAATATTAT
This sequence comes from Perca flavescens, assembly GCF_004354835.1. Lineage (NCBI taxonomy): Eukaryota > Metazoa > Chordata > Actinopteri > Perciformes > Percidae > Perca > Perca flavescens. Next base: position 22,915,110 of record NC_041338.1, read on the forward strand.
TATTATTATTAATAATATTTTTATCATTATTATTATTATTTTTACAGGTCTCATAAAGTTATTATTCAATTGGCAGAACATCGTTTTTATCGGATACCACTTACATTTTTCACAAAACAATAATATTAAATAATAATAATAATAATAATAATAATAGTAATAATAATGACAATGATAATAATAACAATACTTTGATCTGTCTTGTATCCTGACTTGAGAGTGTGAGAGTTAGAGAGAAGCAGTGGGGAGAGAGAAATGAATCGTGCAGTCGATTAGGATGCATGGAGTTGCGATGCCATGGTCACAGCGCAGACAACTGGGCTCATTCATCAAGCTGTAGGCTAAACACAATTAAGCCCAACAATAAACATTTAGAAAAGCTGCACACAGTGTCCGAATTAATGCCGTTGCATATTTTCGACTTCAAATGTCACAGAGGGCAGTTAAATAGCCTAGGTGTCCTGTTGATTTTTTCGACTGTTTCGACCTTATATTTACATCTTATTCTGGGGAACTTTATTCAACAGGTTTACAAATAGGCTACAGACGGAGAATTTTTAGCAAACAAAGTGCAAAATTTAGTTTTATTCTTTCATTCGATTTGTTTGCCGGATTAAAAAAAAAAACGCGCTTAACTGCCTCCCCTATAGAAAGCAACAGCCTATTTCGGGGTATTAAACAAATACATTAGAATTCCGTCACTATATGCAATCGAGTAGATCAAATAAAGGGTCTCGGGCCACTTCATTCTCCCTCATTCACTTGAATTGAAAGTGCAAAGAATAGCAAACTTAGACTGGGCCACCAATGTAGATTTAGCCTTTTTTCAGCAAGACAAAAAGACTGATTTTTCACAAACACATTGCTGACTGGGGAACTAGGAAACGAGCTGCAAGACCCTTTTGGAATTTAAATCCACCCCTCCCCCATGGACTGTTTGGACAACAGTGTTAGTTTTTTTTCGCCCGCTTTGTGCATTTCTGTGTGTAACATTAATTCTGACTCTGGATGATTAAATGTATTGAAACTGCAACGGCAGATTACAAGATTTAATTTTGGATCAGATTTTATTTTTCTGGCTGGTCATTACAATTACAATTTAAACCACATTAACACACATAGAACTTTTTCATTGAGCATATAGAAGCAATGACATCCAGCAACTGAAAAAAACTACTGTTACAATACTATATATATATATATATATATATATATATATATATATATATATATATTTAATACCCATTTATGCTTGTGCAATTGTGTTCTCTTCATTTGGATTTCAGTGTACTTAACTTTGTCCTATTTAGTGTGTATTGCCCTGTTATTAATAAAATGTTAATGTGATATATATATAGATGAATGTCTGAAAATAACTTCTGTGAATAAGAAGTCATTCATTGCGAGAAACATCCTGTCATCCTATAATTATGTTTAAAGACACAGTGCATGTTCCATGGAAATTACTGACACACATCAATGGTATGAAGTTTGCCTAGAAAAAGGGCGTTGTTTGTTCCATTAATAATAATTCAGCTTTTCCAAAATGTTCAAATGAGCAAACCAATTTAACCCCTAAGAGAGAAAGTGTGAAACCACAGGTTACAGGTGGGAGGGAGAGGAAACCCATGTTACACCTCACCAACTCATCTGACACCTGACACCCATGAAGTTATAATAAATAGTGTGGAAAACTTTTTTTTTTCTCTGAATAAAACCTTTAAACATTAACTGTTTCTGACACTACAAGCTTTTTTTTTTTTAAATCTGCAAACACTGCCCCAGAGTTTTTACTTCTCTTTCCTTCCAAATTTAAATGAAATCTCTTCTTGTTGACAATGTTTCCATATTTTCAGCATCAGTATGAACTCAGTTGTATAATCCAAGTCTGCATTGTCCTTGTTCTCTTAACTATGTTCCACTTAGACAAAGAAGAAGGTCATCTTAGGCAGGGGATGAAATATAGACAACATGCAAAACCCCAATGTTGTAGTTTAATTAAAATAATTCATTAAAGTGGAGGCCCAAGGTAATTAGCATGTATAATTTATTTTTTGCTTAATGCATGCATGGCAGTGGCCTCCGCAATAAACTCAACTTAACCTCAAGTAGGAAAGTGATACGGACAGGGTGCTGTTATTTACTATGTGTTTATTGTTTGGATATTTGTCAAGAGGAAGCAAGTGTTTCATAAAACCCTGGACGTTATCTGGCTTCCACTGCACACAAACAACTTATTTGTTTATGAGTTTATCTTGTGGATTTATGCTCCCTCATAAGAGAAGCTGTCAGGTTTGTTGTGAAGGAGAGATATTGGGAATTGCCCTCACTTTTCTTTTTGGCGTATGTGTTCACGGTTATCCTGCTGGTCACTATAGTTGTTGGAAAGTAGTTTATGCTGGCTCTTTGAGCTGACAGAATGAGGACATGGACAAGCACCACCAGGTAGCTCTGCTCCTCTCTCACAGCAGACAGACTGTCAGCGCTGGCTTTTAGAAGAAGCAAAATAATCAGTGATAGACAAAACTAAGCAGCATTAATTATGCTCGGCAAATGTGTCAATCCTTGACAAGCTATTTGACATTTTCAAACATGGCTAGTGGCTACATTTTATTATTTCTTGCAAGTATGTGTAGTTTTTGTCTATACAAAAACAACAACGTAAAACAAATATTTTCAGATGGAGCTGTGGACCATGGTAAACACATTCATTTTAGTGGCAAATAGAGCAAAGTGGTGCTCTCCTGACGGGCGGGAAAGGAGCTAGGCTACTGAGTTAGAACCCTATGTCTGAGATAATATCTTGTCTTTTAAACCTGCAAATCATACACAATAAGATCAGAGTGAATCTTATCATTCGTAAGATTTTGTCAAAGATCATCATTCTGCATTACATGAAATAAAAAATAAAAAATGCCACAGAGTGGGAATAATACTCTTCAAGTGAACTCCTCACAGTGCACATCATCATTATGAGACTATATGGTTAAATCATCAGTCACAATGTGTGACTCCTAGGTTAAATACATTACATGGCTGTGTCGGAGGGCAAAGGGCAGGTAATAGTGGGCAGCTGGAGGGAGAGGCACGGGGATGCAGCAGTGCTCAAGGCTGGCTCAGCCAAACACCCATGTGTGCATGAAATTAGAGTGTCAACATCTGATTCATGCTGCTGGGTGGTGACTGTGAAACAAATTATGTCAGCGGGTGGCAGTGGCGAGATTCCACTGAGCTGCAGCGGACAGCGGCTGCGTGGAAGTTACAGCAGGCCGTAGATTATGTTTTATAAACTGTGATGACACTTTTTTTATGTGGTAAAGTTAAAGGTTCTCACTTCATGCTCAGGCTCATCGCAAAAATGAGTGACAATATATTTTTTAAGAATTGTGTTTTTTTTTAATGTATTCTTGAGCTGCAGACAGTGAAATTTAAGCTCTCTGATGGAAGTGGGTGTCGTAAAGAGGATCTAATGGTTCCAGGAAATGGGGTGATAATTGTTATTCAAGATAAGGATGCATGTTGTCGCAGGCAGGGTGTGAGGTGCAAATGAAAGAGTTCCTACTGACACTGTCAGCAGCGAAACAAGGTTTTCATAGATAGAAATGTCACACGCAGCAAAACATTGAAATTCTTTCAAATGTAATTTTAAGTGGAAATACATTTTGCAAACAGTAATCCCTCCTCTGTTGCTCTTGATGTTTCTTCCTTCTTCTTTCTGTTAAATGTTTCTATGGAGTCTTTCTCAGTCGTGTCTATGGATAGACCATATGTTGTACAGATTGTAAAGCCCATCGAGGCAAATTTGTGATATTCAGCAATATAAATAAAACTGACTTGACCAATAACATTAGATGTGATATTCTTTCAGTGGGGTACTGGTTTCACAGTGACGTGACAGTCACTGACAGATTTTCAGTTTACAATATGTGATGCAACATTTGGCATGCCTCTGTACATGGATGGGTCTCTTGTTATTGGCTCCTGAGTGTTGGGCAGGTTGAGACATGGTGAGACAGACAACCCAGAGAAACTCATTCATCACCATTCAGGCTCCAGCCTTGTCAACCTCAAACTCCAGCCATTACATCTGACATCCATCACACAAGTACTTCTTCATTTCATCGTTAACGTGGGGGTCAACAAATGGTTAAAATTAGTAAGTTTTTTTTTGTTGCTGTGTCCACATGTATTGTGTTATATTGCTGATACATCTATTTTGACTCTCCAGTGTTTAATTTGGCATGCCTGTGAAGGGTGTGTTCTGAGAGCAAAAGTGTGCGCTGTGTCCCAGGTTGTCCTGTCGAGTGTTGTAAATCTGTTGCACTTGCAGGGTATTAGATCAAATATTTATGTTTTAATTCAAAGACGTCCCACAGCTAAGTTTGACCAAATGCTTGTTCATGCAGAACGTCAGTGTGGGAAGCAAACTAAATACAAACAAGCTGCTTTAATGAAGGTACTTAACAGGTTTGACACTACAATGTTTTTGCTTCTCAAGTGCTTTAGCTGTTAGGTGTTAGAATTGTAACAGATTCTGTGGATTTTAGCAGGCTGCTATTTCCCCTTTTTAAAAGCTAATTTGTCACCTTTCTTTGGGATCTTATCGTACCCTCTCCAGCCATAAACTAACACTTACTCAGGACTTCAAAGGTGTGCTCGGTAGCAGAGGTGAGAAAAGGGCCTACATCCACTTGGGGCCAGTTCCTTCCAGAGATGAGATGGAGCTGATTAGCAGGAGTGTGCAGCGAGCCCCGTGGGGGCAGCAGCTGGAGGAGCAGGGAGAGGTGTGAGTTTTGACAGCTCCTGTTTCTCCCCTCTGGATACTGCAGGGTCAGGGCACCCAGAGCGGGCGCGGGCTCTGCGCTGCATAGGAAGTCAGCAGTAATTGCCATTCAGCCAGTGGGACAGAAACAGAGGCAACAATAACCAGCGAAGAACACACAGCCGTTTCCTCTTTGTCTTGATGTGTTTGAGGAAGGATGCTACCTCCTCTCTGACAGAACAAAGCCGCAATAAAGTCCTTGCAATTGAAATACCATCTTGCAGAAGTTGCAGAGGAAGACGCGTCTTTCTGGTGTAGCTGTGCACATGGAGCCCTTCCATACCCCAGAGAAGGCCCAGATGGCTGCTTGTTATTGCATAACAAGGCTGTATTGTTCTGTTAATGTAACTTCATCTGTCTTTGATCTAATCTCATGTTGTCATGGCCAGTGTGAAAATCCCTATCAAGTGCATGATCCAGCACTACGCTCATTGTGATTGTGATAATCTCCTGCATTGAAATTCCACTTTGTTCCTTTGTTTCTTTGTTAGTGGACACAATGTGAGGTTAATTAGCAGCCACTGGTAACCTCTGCGTTCCTGGATCCTTCATCACAGCTGAAGTGTACTCTTCACTGGGGCCGCTGGCACTGACAAGACCAAACACAAGGCCTTGAGCCAACTGAAAGTAAGCAGAATACAAACGCAGCAGTAACTTAATCCCTTTCAGACTAACACACAGAGCCCAAATGTATGAACTGTAATTGTTTTCTTCACGTCATTAATTGCTCACGACATTGTTTCCTTGCTTGGACTGAAAACACACAGAGGAGGAATTGACTAAACCAGCATAGAATTGGGATATATTTGCAGAAAAGGTTGCAGCGATCACGTTTGTCTAACATTAAAAGGCTTTAATGTGGTTATTATCTGATACCAATGTGTCACAGTGTAATGTTCTGTTTCTTCTGTGGTGCAGAAGCTCTAAGCACAGTGCATTTATCTGTAATATTGCCCTTCCGCCACTTCACATCTCCCCATTCCCTGGTGGTCTAATTTATGTTAAGTCACAAACCTCCCCTATGGCTGTTTTGAAATGTTCAGAATGGAGACTGTGTGCTCCAGGTTTATGCCAGCACCACAATCCCCTGTATAATTGTTCTCTATGGGAAAGCACATCTCAGTGAAACCATCTGCAAGTCCATGGGGCAGTTTCCTAAGAATGAGTGGACTTCTTAGGGGGTTCCACTGCAATCCAGTTTCTCTTGTGAAGCAAGTAATTAATTCAAATCTCAGGAAGTCAATAGCTGCCTGGATCAGAGGCACGTAGCACACAGCTGCTGATACCTCCGAACACACTGCTTGTCTTCTCAGGAAGTCGCCAAACAAAAAGGTTACAATGGGCGCACACACCCATACACGGCTCAGATAACACTTGTTTTAAACTGTGATTTTTGTGCACCCTTATCATACGTTTGCACACTTTATTAATCTAAATTCTAGTGATGATAAGAGTCACAAATACTCTTGGGAAATGGGGTTCTTTGTGAATGATGTAATGTACTGCCATTAAACAAACTTTCAAGGTTCTGTGGTTCCTCTAGCTACAATTATTTTATCAAGGGTTGAATAGTTTTTTCATGAAATCAAAGTAAAGAAACAGACTATCGATTTAACTTGGCAGGGTCTTGGTATTCCCAAATAGTTGATATCATCTTAATATAGAGTTGAGTTTCCCAAAATTGTGTGCAAAGAAGTATGTGTGGCAGTTTTTATGATGATGCATTGAAAAAGTGATGCTCCTCTCATTTTTTACTTTTTTTTTGGGTCATTAAATTCATTAGCAAAAGCACAAAATGATGAAATGTGATGAAAGAGCCAGGGCAGCACTTTAAGAACCACAAATGAACATCTCTTGCTTGCTGCATCCATCTTTCTTTTCTACTGCAAAGTAGAGCAGATGAGAGGATTGAGTCACTTTATTCATTCTTAAAGTTGACCAGTTCTGTGTCACCATATCTCTGATTTTGGAATCATTTCAAGTGAATAACTTGAAGGTGTCGGAGTGTATTTTAGAGCAGAAATCTAACTGCAGTCTCTTCCACTTGACAGTATGATCTCCAAGCTGTCGGGCAGAGATCAGCGGGACAGGAAGGCTCAGTGTGTGGGAAGTGAAAGTTTCTGATTCACAGGCAGTAAACTTTCCTCTCCCCTTCTTCTCAAGACGGGGCAGGGCCGGGCTAAATGCCTCGCTGGGCTGCTCCCTACAGCTCATTGTTATCCAGTCTATGGAGGAAGCCACTGCTGTGCTTCCAGCCTGTCTCTGACAACAAGTGTAAATAAGGATCTAAATAACAAACAGAGGAATGCAAGCCTGTGTGTCACAGTGAGCTTCAGAGAGCTCCGCTTTAGCTCCACACTGGCCACCTTAATGACTTGGTCAAAGGGAGCGTGCAATGGTCGGCTAATTTCTTTTCTCTGGCATCATTAGATGGCACTGTATGGACAAATGAAAAGCAAGGCCAGTATGTGTATGTGTGTGTGTGTGTGTGTGTGTGTGTGTGTGTGTGTGTGTGTGTGTGTGTGTGTGTGTGTGTGTGTGTGTGTGTGTGTGTGTCTGTGTGTGTCATGGATTACTGACTTTGGCCTTGTTGTAAAGAGAGCTGGAGAAGAAAATAAAGCACAAGTAACATTTTTTACATATTATGTGGTGTCTTAAATGTGGTTCACATTGTGAATTAGGCTAATATAAAAATTTAATTTAATTTTGCAACATGTTAAGCATTTAAACACCTTTCTTCCAACACACAACACACTTTAACAATGTTGCTTATTCATACCAGTTTAATGGTAAACATCTTGTTGAAAATGCCTCAGTGCAGAATGATTGACACTATGTCTGGGCCCTGCGGCCGGAAATAATTATAAGCCTTATTTACGATTCACGTGTTAAGTAACTCAAGTAAGTAGAGGTTGTGCTAGGTTCATAGCTTTGTCTTTTGTTTCATTCTTTAATGGAGGACTTGCAAAAAGAGAATTTGTACTTGTGTTTGACATGTCCAAAATTACATGTCCAAACAACATGCCTTTCTTGCTGCCATCAGCGGCCCTCAACACCTAAAGGTAAAATAGGCATAAAGCAAAACTAGTCATTGTTGATGTTTCTCATGAGAGCAAAGTAAATACTTTTGTTTGCATATGATTTTCCGACTGTGACTAAATCCCCCTGTTGTCACCCGAGTTTCCTTCCACTTGACCTTTGACAGTCAGGAGCCCTTCTTCTTACTTCATCGAGTGTGTGTTGTGCAGCTTGATTGAGAGTCCTCGAGCATATCGGCTAGTTATGAGTCTCCCTCCTTCTGACACCCTCTCTGGTGTGGCGGGAGCGTTGTGCAGGGCCTGGAAAAAAGGGCTTGCCCTTCTGGCCACAAATCAGCCGGGGAGGCAAGCTTGTATCTTCAAAGGGTGGGCTTCCACCCGTGATTTACAGCCCCCACAGAGACGAAGTTAGGCACGGCCACTGTCTCTGCACCTGGGCCTTTATCAAGCAGCCAGGATGAGCTCTTTGCAGAAGACATTCAAATGTACAAGGAGCAGATTAGGCTGACTCAATCTTCTTTTGCTCGGAGAGAGAGAGAGAACAAAAAAAGAGAGAACCGGCTGACTTCAAAAAGACCTCTTTCCCTCTGCTTCTTGAATGAGTGAAAGGAGTTTGGGAATGAAAACAGCCTTGTGTATTCAAAGTGCTAATTCACAACTTATTCCTCTAATACACTCATGAAGCACTTTTAATTGTGTTAGTTCGCATTCCAAAGACATGTTTGTAGCTTTTAATTGGAGGTCTCTTTGAAATCATTGAAATGTATGACTTGTGGGGCCAACTTAAACAGTTCTCATGTGCTTGGCTTGGAGGGTGGCTGGCTTTAATTCCCAGGCCTGGGTGGTACTCAAATATTGGCTTTTAGAGTAAAAATTATCTAAATATAAAGTTTGTTGTTTTTATCATGATCATTACAATATCTAAGGTAATTGCATTTCTGACAGAAATGTTTGGGTTATTATTGATGGTAATTGAAAAAATATATACAACCATTTGTTTATTTTGACCTATTGATTGATCCATTTGTTTCTTTCCTCTTATTTTTACATGCCCATTTAAATTGTTTGTTGAGGTTTAGAGGCAATAAAAGATGTTTGGCTGAAAATTGTAATGACCCTTACAAAATGAATGAAGAAATTACTTTGTGTGCTAAAGTCTGACAACAAGTGTAATATAATCAATAAATTACATTTTATAACTGCATACAAATTTACAATTGTGATAAAACTAATTTCCTTTCAGAGGACTTTAACTTAATTGTAATTTATTTTTTTTATATTTTAATTTACGTGTGTGTGTGTGTGTGTGTGTGTGTGTGTGTGTGTGTGTGTGTGTGTGTGTGTGTGTGCGTGTGTGTGTGTGCGTGCGTGTGTGTGTGTGTGTGTGTGTGTGTGTCCTGTGGTGGTGGTTGGGAGGAGTGAGGGCTGTAGCATATTTCTCTGTCAATCTTCACACATGTCTACAGTGTTCAATACACTTTGGCAACCTCTACAGGTCTCAGTTACTTTTTTCAGATAAACTATGGACTTCTTTCTCCCTGAATGAATTCTTTCTTAAGCCATTCTGCCTTCCTCTCCTGAATCATCCTTTAATCCAGAGAAAAGGCCCCGCGAACTGGCTGTCATTTAATGCTGCCACTGCCAGGACTCTTAGCTTAAATAAAGTCAGTGTAGCATGAATCTAATTCTGTGGATGTATGGGCCTGGGACGGTGAATGTTGCGTCTGGAGAGCCAGTCCTCCTCAAAAACTCTGTGCGAATGCCTGGCGACTGCACAGTTACCCACAGTGAAAGGACCACCCACTTAGGGTTGAGAGGGGATTTGCAGCTTTCCTGCCTGCTCATTCCTTTCCAGGCCTTTCTGATACTGTTTGCAGCTCATCCAATTGTGCCACTCGTAACGTTACTCTATAGCTGTCTGAAAGCAAGCTTCAACTGTCAATCTTTCTTTCAGGATGATATCCATGCGTATGTTGATACATCTTAAAGGATTTCCTGTAGACATTGAGTATACTTTATTAGATCTTGTTAATAGTTAAGTTCAAGACAATTAGAGACTTATCAAATGTTGAATTTAGACTCTGTGCTTTCATTGTTTGCAGCACAAAACATACAATGCTAAGCTGCACCTTATTTTATGTCTGGTAAATGGTAAATGATTGTTGTTGGAAGTGCCAAATGTAAGAGGGAGAAATGAATTTCAGACACTTTACACAGTTTAAAATTTTGTAAAAAAAAATTATATTATTATTTCACAAAAGCACATCCAGAAATCTCAACATTTAGTGTCAAATGTATTTTGTCAGTTTTCTCAGTGGCTCCTGTATTTTGAATTGTAATGCTCTCTCTCTCTCTCTCTCTCTCTCTCTCTCTCTCTCTCTCTCTCTGCTTTTGCCAGTTTTCTTTGAGGTCTTGTATATTTGGATTTCCCGCTTCACTGCTCCACCCCAACATGTTCATTTCCAACTGCCCATCTCCATTTACAACCTGTTTTTATCAACTTTTTTCACAAAGCACAACAAAACAGAGGGAGGGGAGCCTCACTGCTTGTGGGGCGCTAACACAGCCAGGAACATTGTCCATGAACTTCTCCTCATCTCCATCCCCAGTGTTATAGACAAACAATCCTTTCCATATGCAGTGGAAAGGGTCATGGCGTTAACACAGGGAGGAATTCTTTGGGGAGAAAATATTGTTCAGCAATGACACAGAAGTAATTTGGGTCTCACTGAGTGATTTCATCAGGGCCTTTTGTTGCCTCAAAGTGTTTGACCCAGAGGTCCCTGTCAGCCCTGTTGTTAATGGGAGCCAGAGCAGAGTGACAGCCCCAGAAAGTAAAACATTTTACTACTAATAGCAGGCCTCCAGAGGCTTAGGCATAAATATTTAAGCTCTTCTCCCTTGTTCCAAATACTGGGGGGTCTCCATGGTGCATTTATCTATAATGCAAGAAAAAGAGCAAATATATCCGCTAGATGCTACTATAGCGGCTTGTCGGTATTTCTCAGAGTTGTTAAATGGAATAAGAGTTAACTAAAAGTTTTCCTTCAGCAGGAAATTGCAATAGTACTGTACGTTGTTTTTAACCCTCATCAAGCTTCTCGGGGCTTCATGACTAAAAATATATGAACTTCCATCATCAATAGGGTCTGAGAAGATGTCCCTAACATAACCTGGCATGAGGAAAAGGTACTAGCTCTGGCCTATTTCTCAAAGTAAACTTCATTAAAAAGGCTATGTGGCTTGTGAAGGTGGTCTGACGTGCCTTGAATGATGGTCTCCACAAACAAAGCTGCTACACAAGCCATCGAATTATCTCTGTCAAACTTTGGCGTAATCTGAGCTGATCCTCTTAAAAATATTTAAATGAAAACATTTGCACATCAATGGGCTCCATGGCAACGCTGTGTGTATTCTTCTTTGGGGTGCCTCTTTAACACTGAGCTTTAGAAAAGCACATCTCCTCTGTTGTGTTGACAAACAACAAAACAAACAATGTTAAATGGAGGAGCTGAAGTTTTTCACATCGTTGATGGATAGAGGAATCTGAAAGGCTGAAGGAACCCGAGTTGAATGAACACTCAAGTTCGAGACACTGGTAATTATATGATTGGTGCTTGGGATGTGTCGTTATACATGGGCTATAAACCAGAGTGAGAGCATTTTGAATAAGATGACCAAGGTTGTGAGAGTGAATCTAATGCAGGGCTCTTCATAAGTATTCACTGAGCCGCCTCATCAGTACTTTATAGCTGCATATTATTGCTCTGTTAGGAGCGCCTCTCCCCCTAGTGGCCGGAAATAAATCCGCCTGCACGAACTCAAAATCCTCTCCCTGCTCAGGTTTTGCCCAAACAGCTCCGACGCCTTCTGAATACATTAGAACAGAAACTCGGGCATTTTCGCGGGTGACACAAAATGTGATTATGTTTGTGAAAATAATAGTGCTTCCGTGGTACTTCCTCTGCATTCTGGGAAATGGGCAATGTATTAATATAGCTTGTGGCTTAATTGGGTTTTGGATGGTAGATTAATTAATTTGTGGCTAATAGGCACAAACATGAGAAAACAAACTTCTTTACTTTAAGCTCAGGCTGTACATGCATCTAAGTAAGTAATGTAAATTATGCAGACTGTGTTGATTATTCTGACAAAGAGGTGCTTTAAAAGATTACTCCTTCCTGGCATTTTATCAATTGTACACTTCCATAAATAAGTTATGCTGCAGATTTGAATTATTAGTCTGCTTTGCTCTAACAAATATTGTGCAGTGATTAATGACACGGCTTGTTTATAAGTGAACTAATGTCATCAATTTTGCAATACAATAGCTTGTAGACTATATAACATACCGCAAACACACTCTACAACAGAGTCCTACAATATACAATAAATGAGTCTTTACCAAAGTACTAAAACTGTCACTCTTTTGTAAGTATCAGTATTAAGACTGTCACACAATCCAGAACTTGTTTTAAAAGCTAATTAAAGATTTTCTGTTCCCTAAATCTGCAGTTTTATCTCCTTAGAAAAGAACTGTATCTCTGATGCAATACAGAAAAAGATCTGGGGTTCAGCTAAGCCTTGTAACTCTGCTGCAATCCATGCCTGCAAACTGATAGCTTACAGAAATAGAGCCCCCAACCCCCCCGGTCCTCAGCATAAAATGTGCTGTAATCAGCAGAACATCAATTAACAGTTAGAAATAAAATGTCACCTTGCCGTTTCAGGGGAGAAGACTTCTCCCCTCAAGCTTTCGTTTAGAAAAGTTTTAATTCTTTCTTATGGTAATTTGCTCATTGTGCTGTGTGCTAATACCTTTAATACCTAATACTTTCATTTACTTGGGGTGTTAATTATATTTGCAATGTTTTAGAACTCAACAAAGCAATTAGAGCCAAACAGTTGTATCAGAATATGTCAGTATTCAAATAGGTTGTTGTTAATCTAAATTTTGCATTAAAAAATGTTGACAGAGATATTCTTTTGACACAGCCAAGATTAACAAAGACAGACTAATTAGAAAGTCTGGACATTTTCATGTGATTTTAAGGGGATGTGCATAAATGTTAGGTTCATGTTAATCTGATGCACAAGCTCAAGCAAACACACAATCTCTCTACAAAGGCAAACTCCAGTTAATTGCTTATTGGGCAAATTCAATCACAAAATAACAAAATAGATGACGGATCATGAGATCATTTTCACAAACAAACTTAATACCACAAAGATCATATTAGTGGAATTTCCATCATGTTCAGTGTAATACAAATTGCATGCACATGTATTTGTCATATAAAGACTTTAGTGCAAATGTTTCAGGCCGCTGTATCCACTTTGTCTGCAGATTTGGGTCCAAATAATGGCTTTGGAATCCTAAAGGCAGGATGAATGTGAGACAGTGCTGAGGTGGGACTGTGCAGCATATATCAGCCGAGTCCTGCCTATGTGATAATTCTCCAAAGTTAAACAGCCATAAAAGGCTTGAGAACTCTGACCTTCACAATCTAACTAAGCAAGAGAAGCCAATGATGTGGAAGAGACCCATCGCAGCACTCGCATGATGATAAACTATGCTCCAGCTTTGATAAAAAATAACTGTATGTCTTTGATGACATATATAGCGGCAGCATTTCAATACGATCCCAATTTATTTTGCACTAAAATGGTTTATTGTCGGCTATAAAGCATATGCAGCAAGAGGCGGAAGGACGAGGCTGCTTCAGTGCAGCGAGTGTGTCTCAAAGGCATATTGTTCTCTTGTGCAGCTCAAGAGCACATCTCAGTGATGTGCCTCAGCTCCACGAGAAGGCCGTAAAAACTATCAAAACTTATAAACCTTATCATTAGCCTGCCTCTTGTCACTCATTCCTGCTACTTTACTCACAGCTGAGCTGTTTTTCGACGACTTTCTACAAACTTCTATCATGAGTGGGAATTTTGGCACAACAAAAAATAATTTGATCTCATAAGAAGTGTTTTATAACAACTCTCCCCCCCACCACCACCACCACCACACCCACCACCATCGCACACACACAAATTCAATGAATTTACAGATATTTAGACTCTCGAGCGGTATTTGTCACTTTGTGTCAAAAAGTTATCATAGAGAATAAAAGAGGAAAAAAAAGAGGTTTTGCTTGTTGTGAGACTGGTGTCTTGATACGGGGTCATTTACAATCCTATAACATATTCAGACACTGAGCAGATAAGCGAGCGATACATCTTTCACCATGCCTGCCCTTCACACTTGTCATAGCAGCACCATAAACAGCATCCATAACAATAGAGCCCACAGAGGGGAAAAAACTCCAATATGCAGAGGAGCCTGGAGCTAGGGCATACTTTGCTAAGAAATGGATATGTTTTTCAAGTCGTTGTGAAAATATGAAAAACATTGTTCTTGTGACAAGCGATACATTCTCAGCAGGAATTTTATTTTGCTGCAAACAGCCCTATAATTAATGAATAATGTATTGTTTAGTGAGAGCGTTCTATTATTTGTATACTTGGTAGAGGGAATCTTTATGGGTATGTAATTAATCATAATTAAGAAGATTTTGACAAGAGCTTGGGGACAGAGCAGACAAAGCCCTCTTTCTATATTCCCAAGGAGGACACTATGAAATGATGGGAGAGGTATGTAGGCAGCTAATGAGATATGTTTCCACCGTTGTAGGTCTTGTTATGATCTTTGGTTTCCTCTGTGTTAAGGGAGATCATTGAGGGTTACAACCGCTGGCTGGAGAAGGGAGGATGCACACCTCCTTGTTTCTCTTAACCCCCTCCTTAGATCTATTACAGTGCACTTCACAAGGCTAAGTACCATTTAATTTAGACACCCTCCCATATTTATCTTCAGCTTGTGATTTATGGCGTTCGAATCTATGCACTGGAAATGTAGGGTATCTCTTTACTGTGTCGGCCCGCAGATGTTGCATAAACAGCTATTCTTTCCTTAGATTAATTGTTAGTGGAATTATTAATGGGCGTCATGATAGTTATTTACAAATTATTACAAGCTAGTTTTTGTGTATATTTGTGTTGTTTCTGGTGGGGGATTGAAAATGAAGCATGGCAGTATAACATTAACACAGGATGGTGAAGTCTGACCTCTGACCTCTGTATATGCTTGTTTCATGTAGCACATTGTCTTCAGTGATTCCTTTGCATTGCCCTGCACATTACATATTTACACTTATGATTATTTATTATTACATTACATCTTGCTTTTTTCAACATAAATTCAGAATGTTTTTCTTGAACTTCGATCCTTTATCTTTCTTTCCTCTCATCATTATATTTCACTCTTGTCTTTTAGCTGCAGGAGAATGTCACATTGCATTTCACTACATCATATTACTTGTGTATGTGACAAATAAATCTTGGAGACACACACACACACACACACACACACACATCTTACATATCTTCAATCTTCTCCCTGAATATCAAATGAAACTAATTCTAAAATAGTTCTGATGAATTGGTATTTTTCATAGTACTTTTAAAATGTAACACTATTGCTAATAATTCAGCTAAAGATACAGTAAACTACTTTAGTGTTATTGAATTGTAGGTCTTATTCATACATGAAGTACAAGCATGCTCTGTTGTACTTAACAGCAGAAGGGAAGTGTAAACTACGGTGGCCAACCAGAGCAAACGCGCTATAACACTCGCAGAAACATGCTGCAAATACAGAAACGAGGCAAAGTTTAAAAAAAAAACACACAAACGCCAAAAACACATGCAACAGAAAAATGCTGAAAATACAGAAATGATGCAAAGGAAAAAAACAAAGTTTGGAAGTGAGAGTTTCTCTCATCCTAACTCCACCAGTGTCTCCTTCTATTAGCCTATTGCATTAATGGGGGATGACCTAATAGCTCTAATAGGCTACATACATGTCAGGTTCTATACTGTAGTAGATCCACTTTTTGCAATGATATCTTTGCTGCTGCAGCATTTATGAACCTAAAAATGGTTATTGTCTAATGGCGGACCTCTGTGTTGCTGACACCCCCACGCACAAAGCTCCAGAGAGCCGGCAGGCCGAGCAGGCCGGGTGTCAGATTTGTGCACAGCACCTAAATCGACAGCTCAGTCGATAATCAGACAATGATAACTTCCAAAACATTCACTTCTAGTGTTTTTTGTGGAATGAGAAATACTTTAAAAATAATAATGTTTAAAAATACAAAAATGACACAAAGTCATACCACACCACTGACCCTCGGTGTGGAACAAATACACTTTCATATTCCTGAGTGCTGTTAATAGTTAGCTATTTAATTTTCTATTTTACAAAGGCGAGAAGGAAAATCAAGTCCTTAATTAATGTAATCTCTCTGCAATGTCATCTGCCGTGTCATGTTGTAAATTTGGATGGCCTGGATCCGTTGTGTTGACTGAACATGCAGCGTTTTTCTGTTGCATGTATGTTTTTCCTGTTGCATGCAAGTTTCTCCTAATGAAAGTGTTTTAGGCCATTGTAGCGCGTTTGCCTTGGTTGGCCACCGTAGCTAACACACTTTCAAATGATACAACTTGAGAGAGAAACAATGATAAGACAGAGGTCAGTGACCTCAACATGGAGAAAGGTTCCTGGGGGACAGCAGCTTGTCAGCACCTGTATTTACCTGACTGTGTGTTAAAGGTGTGCAGAGCTGACAGATGAAAGTCCTGAAACTCTTTAAAGTCCAAAGAGTGTGAGAAGAAGAGGCACCCGTGTGATGAATCACCCCGTTCCTCGCCCCACCTCTCTAATTTTCCTTTTGGAAATGAAATGAGCTTGTCTGTGTCTGCGCTGTTGCTCAATTGCTCTTTTCACAAGCAGCGGCGCTGAGAAAGTGAGATGACTAAGTGAGCATACCTTCTGCAGCAGCTGCTTACTGGAGGCTAATGCCCCGAGAGCACGCATACTGTCCTGACACTGGCATTTCTCACTCTGCGCTGCTCCTCCGGTCAGGAGCAATAACACCTTAGATGAATAATTTAGCCAGCCATCATCCACAAAGACAGCCTGAGGAAGAATTGCCTCAAGGTAGCGTAGTTCACACATGTTCCATTTGGTTTGGGTGCTGTAAATAAAGAAACGGAGTGAAAGATCAGTAAATCGATTACTAGCTTTATGATAGTCGAGATGACAGGAATATCATACTTTCTGTAATAAGATCATTATGAGCAGGAAAGAGTGGAGATTTGTTGAGTGATCTGGAGAGCTGTCCCACTTGGCAAAATGCTGAATTGTGTTTGATTTCATAAATAATTGCAGTCATCAGGGACACACATTGTTTTAGGCTTAACCGTGTTGTTTACCCATGCCACATGTCTGAGGGAGAGACACTGTTGTGGATACACATCGCCCTCAAGGAATCTTACCAAGGGCCCACAGTTGGCAAGTGTATTAAAAGCTTTTTCCAGTGTGTGTGTGTGTGTGTGTGTGTGTGTATGAATAAGTGAGGAAGAGAACTTAAAAGGGGAGAGAAAAACAACATGCATCCAGTACTTGAGGTATTTAGGCAAAGCTGTAAGCAAACACATCCGTAGCTAATGAGGCCTGGCATATGGAGTGATGATTGGAATTCATCATAGCTCACTGTTGCTGCAGTGCAGGAGTGTTATGCTCCATCACTTATAGACAACCACTAAAAGACAAGTAAAAAAGCGTCGTTTTCCACCCCAGCGTTAACAAATTAACCGACACATATGTGGGCCAAAAAGAAAGTTGAAAAGGAAGGTGATTGATTGTTCCCTTGTTGCCTTCTTGTCAGCTTGGTTTCTGTCAGCAGAGGATACATGAAAGATGGAAAGCATCAACGCCTCTGGCCCAAATCCCACTTTGCACTCACAAACGTAGAAATTCTTCGAAAATAACAAAAAAAGCAAGAACTCATGACCCCAAGAGTTTTCAGAATAAAAAGGAAAAGAGACATTTTTTTTTGGAAGAGGTATGGCTCTCACTTCTACATTAGTTCATCAGAGTCTTGTGAGGAAGTCTCTGTGGTGGCCTGTGTGTGTTCAAATGTGTACACTTTCATTTGTGTGTGTGCTGAAGAGAGCTGACAGGTAGAGGCATTGGAGAGAGAGAGAGAGAGAGAGAGAGAGAGAGAGAGAGAGAGAGAGCTGATTAGGAATCAGTGTTTATGCTTCCTCTGCCGAAGATGAAAGGGAGTGGAGGTGGAGGTGTGGGTGCAGGTGCTTGAATCTTTTTCTGATTGTCTCCCTGCACAGCGGAGGGACTGCTATGTCCCTATTATGGGTTAGAGCAGCGATCTCAATAGTCCCAGTCAGCCCTCAAAAACAGCAGCGCCGTAAAACAGGCACGGTGCCAATTAGGATGGAGCAAGCAAACATATTCCTCTTTGAAAAAAAAAAAAAAGAAATCCTGATGAAAGTGCATATTGATGTCATAAATTAGAAGAGTACAATAGATTGTTGGCTGTTTGTGTGTAAATGTTTAATTAACCTGCTTGCCTACATCACTGCTGTGCTTTGCAGCTAAGGAATCAATCTACTTAGCAACCCATTTAACAATACAAGGCCTGCCTTGTGTGACACATTCATTGGGGACAGCCGAGCAGTTGTTAATGTCTTAAAATTAACAAAGCCATTAACCCAAGTGATAACGGTCTGTTTCATGTGTATGTGCAGGTTGTCCAAGGACGATAACTCTGTATAAAACCTAGGTCTAATTTTCTTTATGGCTTCAGGTGAATTATCTGTATTCTAATGATCACAGACACATTTGAATCGGGATGCTAATGATCGAGGATGAGTTCAAACTAACTGTGTTTAATCAGGAATGAAAAGGGGAAGTGTCACATAGAAATGTTAATAATAATTCAATATTCCACAGTGTGAAATTGCCATTTATTGTTCACCCTCAGCTCTCAGTTTTCACTAAATCAAATATTTATCCGGCATACTGCATGTGAATGTTGTGGACACGGAAATCTTTAGAGCAATCTTTTACATTTTTTTCAACAGTGGTACATAATAGTGAGCAGTCTGCACCCCCTCCCTTTTTCTGCAGAGATCACAGAACACAGAGGGGGCCATGATGACCCCATCCCAGAGGAGCATGCTGTTTTGCCTGCAAGGTAAAGAGCTGCGATGCAGAGGAGTTTTTTGATTTAATCACCGTGCTCCACACTGCACAATGTGTACTAGGAGATGGCAATTATAACGCCCGTGCCGGCCTGCTGTCCTGCCCGTGTGGTGATGCATTCCCTGGGGCGTCACAAGGAGACAGTGGCGGGGGGCACCGCTACCATGAAAGAGAGCATAAATCCCCCCGAAGAGACACCAGGCTTATCACTCTGCACTAAGAGCCAATGACGAGCTGCATCATCGGGGCGTGCCACACTTAGTTAGTGCCTCCGTTTGAGCAGAATAAACACTTCCAAACAAGGTGCAGGGTATTTTTGTGTCTTCTTTAGTATGTACTTTTCTGCCATTCCACAAAATCCCAGCAACACACTGACCTATTTACCTTCCTGCTTCAAGTCGATTTGATTACACAGCTTTGTATACAGTGGTTTCACATTTTCCTTAATCCTCATATTTATGCCATTCTCACAGTCCAGATTTAAAGTACCCGTTTGATTGTATTGTTTCTACTAAAAGTAGAGGATACGGTATTATGATACAATATTGATATTTCCATAAATAAGTACTAGTGCCAGCTCTACCACATACTGCATTTGTCAGACTTCTTCACACTGAGAGGAACTAGCTCAACAACTTTTCATATTGGATCAATCCTACAAGGAATATTGTTGTTTATTGGCAAACATCCTGACACATCATCATACACAATATAGCGGGCATGAATAATTAATATCCTCTCATACAAAATATTCACTCGCACTCCAGTGGTGTTTACTCCCCTGCAGACATCCATGCTGAGGATAACCTCTGCTGTTTAGAGGAACTCTGCGTCTCACTTCTCTGCTGCTGAATACTGGGAAGTTACAAGAGACACAGTAACAACATAAAAGCAGCGAGAAATAGATCAGTAAATACACAGCAGCACTGTTTAAAGAGTGGCTCGAAAACACTTGCGATTGTGTTTTTGGAGCCAGGAAAAATATTGCAGTGCGGCAGTGAGGCCAAGAACAGGTGACTGCAGAGAGACTGAGGCTAACCTGGGTAGGGTGAGATGATAAGGAGCTTCATCTGATGTCTGGCATTTAAATAAAGAGAGTTTTACACAGGGGACACATTTATAACACACTGAAAGGATGGTTTGTTTAGCCCACACAACAAACCTTGTTTGAATTTGTTGTTTGATTATAACGATTGCTTTCTTTCCAGTTTCTTGCACATTGGCTAACTCTGGCCTATCTTTGTTTGGTGTATTTGTTCAGGTTTGGCACCAGCTGTTAGCACATGTTTGGATTAGGTTTTATTAGCTCCACAGATTTATTGCCTTTCATCTTCAGGATTTCAAATGTTGCTTAAATTCATTTTCTGCCACATGAATTATGCTCTAGACAAATTACTGTTGTAGTTCATACTTGTGCTACATTTGAGCACATTCATATTAAAGTTAGCACCTCTGGTTTAGACTAAAAACCAATAGACTTACAAGAGAATTTTGTATACCTTAGCGAATGTAACCCAGTTGGGTCCTGTAAACCGTGTACAGCTGAATATTAAGCTGGTGACTGACTGACTGATGGAAGACGGTGCAGCCCTGGGGAGATGTCTTTGTGGGAGAAAATGACACTCCCCTTGTAACTGTCTCGGAAGTCAATGCTATCACGCTGTCAAACTCAGAACTTGCTTCCCGCATTTCTTTTATTTCCCCACATCTCTGCATTCGAAATCATTCCCACAGCCTACAGCTATGAGCGCAGACTTTTAGTGCACGTCCGCTCTAGACGGGAAGTGTGGGGGACGGGGCGCATCCTGGGCCACCCTCACCAGGGAAAGTGACAGCCTGGATAATTGGCACTAATCAAGTGACTGCTTGTATTGAGAGAATGTCGCTATCTGCACAGAGAGCGGAACAAGTTTGACCCACAGAGGTAGTGCCCAAGGCCCTTACTCTCCTACAATAGATTCCGTCAATCTGCAGGGTGTGACAGTCATCGTCTACCAGCGCAGTCCCTCTTTGGTCAATATGCAAAAAAAGAAAAAAAAGAAGTAAGTCAAAGATAAAGAAAGAAAGAGAGGGGGGGGGGCGAGGAGAGGGAGTAAGAGAGACGTTTCCTATTTCACATGAAAACTAGGATGTTATGGAGAGCATACTACATTATTCTTTTTTATAATTTCTCTTACAGCTATTGCTTTGAATTACAGAGGACTTTTTGTCAAGAGCGAGAAGGAGATGAATCAAAAATTCATCTGAAGAAGTTCTGCATAGGGCGAGGCGAATATACCTCTGGTGGAACCAACATTTGCAAAAGTTCTATCTCCTTAAGCAATTATTAGCGGTGATAGTTTGACATGTACAAGAGTTGTCAACAACTGACTTTAAACAAAGTACAAAGCAGAAGTAAACAGTGCCTTGGGCAAAATTAACTTGGGGGACTAGCCACCTCATGAATTATAAATGGCCATCTATTACTGCAGTGAGTGGTACTACCAGGAGGCTTCGTTCATTGGAATAGACCAACCTATTTTCAACAAATCTGAAAGTCAAGTGACAGCGAGGCGCTAAAGAATGCAGTTCAGGGAAAAATGAGCCTGTTATTTAGTAAACGAGTTGTGTAATTTCTAAATTGTACCAAACTAACCATGGAATACCCTCGGGGTATTGTGTCATCTGTTATACACGTTTGCCTACTAACTGCCATTCACTTGCAAATTAATTCCCTTTGCAGAGCGCATTTTAATCCATCTAATTAGCAAAGTGGCCTATACATAAAAGCCTATGTTTTATCTTTTTAATCCTCACCACCCTGATGCTGCCTGGAAATAATTGAAATTATGTCAACTAAGATTATATCGCGTCACAATGATTTTGATAAACTGGACTTGTCCTCATTGAAGAACCCTGTGAAATGAACACTGTTGTGTTTGAATCTCAGGAGAAACAAAATTTGAACTCATCAACAGAAAATAAATCCACGGGTTTAAAGTATTTCCTCTTTACATACCTTAAGAGTATTTCCTTTGTCACAATTCTCAAGGTGGAAATGTAGTACATCTACTGACCTGAGATGACAAAGAAGAGGGATTAGAGAAGCTCCCAGATGCAGCTGTGCAGGAGCCACGAGGAGTCTGGCTGGTCAACATTGATAAAAGACGCCAGCCTGTCCTAACCAGGGACTCGTGCCTGCTTGTGCCTTGTGGGCTCTGTCCCAGAAAAGTGGTGAGACGTCTGGATTGGCACCTCTCTGGATACACTGCTGTAACCACTGGAGAACTGTGAAGCCTGAACTGCTGAGGCTCCCTGTACAGCAAGCCGCACACCAAAGGCTCCTCTAGACATGCAGAGAAAATAGATGCTGAAAGTCAATTAAACAGAACACTTTAAAGTATGAGACTTATTTCGTTTTGTCAATCAGAAATGTGTCACCTTTTTGTTTCGGGTGACTTACAGAATCTTTATGATGACATTAATTGTCAAATCTAGAAGATGCTGGGCTCCAGCTGCAGAGAGTGACGGCAGTTTCCTCTCCTGACAGATAAGCATAAGATGATGAAGTTGCACAAAATCTGTGCAACCAAAGGGTGGGAAAACTTTGTCTGGTCTGACTTTCGCACATGCACGCGCGTGAGCGTTCTCTCTCTCTTTCTCTTTCTCTTTCTCTCTATCTCTCTCTCTCACACTCTCTCTCTTACACACACACACACACACACACACACACACACACAGTTTGCTTTTTCCTACGCCACATTCCTTTTTTCCTTTTCTTTTCCTTTTTGCAATTTGCGAGTCTTTGCACAGCATGTGCAGCTCCGCCTCATCTTCAAAAGACCAGTAAATACAATCCTTTTACACCAGTGGAAGTAAATACATAGCTGAATACAGAAGGAAAACAACACTGTGATCTGGCTCTACAAACACCGTGATTGGCAGGTGTATGGCACAAAGTGGGATTCAAGCACAGCTTCACACATTAATTGTAGCTGCCGTTAAAGGATGTTAACCAATATATATTCAATGTTCCCTTTTTAGACTCAGTTCTGAGGAGTCACTCTTCAAGCATGGCAGCATTATGTGAGCCGCACCGCCGTAGATTTCAGGAGACTTGAAATACCTTTTTCAGTCGGAGCGTCACTGCAAAACAACATTCCCCTCCAGCTGTTTATTGGCAGCAAAATAAACTAAAATAACTTCAGTTTGTTTTGAATTGAAAGTCTTCATAAATGAAAATAAACAGTGCTGCAGCTATGTGCTGCCGCATACTGTATTCTTTCCCATAGAAATGAATATATATTTACTTTGTATACTTTGGCACATCCATATTTCATTTTGTCTTATTTTATTTTGATTGTTTTGATAAGGTCCAGAATTATTTATCACCCTGGACACACCCAGGCCATTGTGCTTTCTGATTAAGGCCTTCAGATACAACTCTATGCTAATCTGAAGAACACAGGATTTGGTGAGGAACTTTACAGATGAAAGTAGCTGTGCTCTGATAAAAGGACAGTGAACACAACACTGCATAACATTAAGGTGGAGTTACTTCTACTGACTCATAATTGTCCAACATGCCTGGGAGATACACAGATGAGTTCACGGGACCCCAAAAAAAAAAAATCCTCGCCCCTTGTTTTGCATAATACTCAGCTTTGCATGGCAGCAGGGAGGGGCAGGTGTCAGTGATCTTCCCAGTGTCTCCAAGTCATTTTGTTTATCATTCAAATGCAAACCTTGTTCCATTATCCATGAGGGAGCGGGAGTAACGTGTTAATGTCCCTTACTCATGGCTCGTCTTCTGGTCTGAGATGACAGCACCGCTCATGTCACAGATGATGAGAGACAAAGGGCAGACAAAGGGAGGCAAAAACAGGTAATTACTTCATACCTACACTTTTATAAAGGCGACTCCCCTCAGCATCCATTTTTCTGTGTATTATAATTAGGCCAACCAGGCCATGGTCTGGGGAGGCGTTTGAGGACACACAGACTTGGGGACTTTGATTAAATCTGAGATGTCAAGCAGACATGAAGGGACTCCACCACTTGTGCCCTTCACTGTTTCTTGTGTTTATGCTGCATGCAGTAAAATAGTCTCCTCATAGAGATCCTTTGCCTTTATGCTGCTCTATGTGATTGATTATTTAGTGGAGAACTCCACAGCTCAAATCAGTGTGAAGCCAGCAAATAAAGTCAAATAACAAGGGAGAGTGCAGGTCTGAGGGAGGGAAAGATCTCAAGATGTTTTTGAAGCGAGTCAGAGTAGCTAAAGGGCAAGTAGATCTTCACGCTTTCGTATCCCCCCTTTTTAATATTTCTCCCCCGTTTTAATGATGTGCTTCCTATCCTTGAGTAAAGTTCTTCATAGCCAGTCTTTTTGCCAGAGAGGTTTTTTTCTCTTTGAAATAAAATGTAAGTATATATTTAGTCTCCTAGTTTAGAGGCTTACAGGCCAAGGAAGAAATTCAAATTTGTGCTTTTATGAATAAGCATATTGATGGTTGTCTGGCTATTGCCAAAATGTTAACAATATATTAATAAACAGTGTGTGAGATCTGTAAAGCTTTGCTGGAGGAATGTGAAGCTTCAGTTTTAAATAAAAAAAATACTACTAATACTACTAATTATTATATAAAAACATATTTTTGTATGATATCTGTATGAGAAAACACTACTTTACTATAACATTACTTTACTATACTAATTAGTATAAAACATAATTATTTTTTCCACGCCTTTAATCAATAGGACAGCTAGGTGAGAAAGGGGGGAGACATGCAAAAAATCATCTCAGGTCGGACTCGAACTTTGGACCTCTGCGTCGAGACATAAGCCTCTCAGTATATGTGCACCTGCTCTACCCACTGAGCCAACCCGGCCACAGTACAAAACATAACTTATATGTATAACTCAAGAAAATAAACTGACAGGACTAAGTGTGTATGTGAATGAGGATGTATATACTGTATATGGGGACTTTGCATAAAGAAAAATCAAATATTGATGATAGTGGAGAAACCGCCAACAGAAAAAAACAATGAAATCCAAAGCAGCAGTGTCTGAGGCCCAAATATCAAAGGAGCCCTTTTGATACAACCAGTCTCACAGAGGTCTGCTCTCCTTTAACATATTTATAATGAAGGCATCTCATCACACACGGTCCGTCTCAATTATCAGCCAAACCCTAAGGCTGAATGAATGTACCTGCATGTCTTTTTCTCCTTGACTAAAATACACTGCACATGAAAGGACTTGTAGCCAGGAAAGTTGGCATATGTGACATTTCTTAAAGCAGGGGGAGCCAGCAACCCGTGATGTTGAAATTGTGAAATCTGTAAGACTGCACTGTTGAAGTCAATGCATTGCCTGTTGAAATACAAAAGACAATGGTAAAGAGATACACTATACAGTAACTAAATCAAGATTATAGAGCTTTAATCATATTACATGTTTTGACAACATCTAGTTTATGAGCCTTTTTAGAAACTACAATATTGACCGTTACAGCTCAACAATGAAGAGTTTAACTGTTGTATTGTTGAACCTATTTTTCTGTTACAAAATATTAACAACTTTCTGGCAAAGATGTTGAAAGGGAAATATGTATAGAACACCCCCCTTTCTCCCTGTCTTAAGGCAGAGATAGCCATTGAAAAGTGCTGGTTCAGTCTCCCTCTGTCTCTGGGCATAGCTTTGATCAGTCCCACCTCAAGACTTATCCTGGAGGGAGCACTGCACTCCTATTCTCCATGGCTAATCATACTTCCTGTCTTTGTCTTTATGTGCTTTAGACAAGCGTCAGATAGAAGCACAGGAACAGATTTGCCCCGAGAACATGGAGAAGAAAGCCTCTGGTTGTGCTGCGGCTTGTCTTCTCCAGCGGATTTCCTCATGAATATTTCCACTGTTTTGGAGTGGTGGATTTCAACCCATTGCCTCTTTAAGAAAAGGTGTTTCTGAGAGAGGAAAGGGGGAAAAAAGCCTTTCAGAGTTCAAGCTGCCAGAGTAAATGCACTGTATGTCACCTGGCTGTGTTGGATAGTGTATTTTTAGCTATACATACAGTTGCTGATGACAAAGCCAGAGGTTAGAGCCTGCTGTACTCTGAACCACGGCGCCTTGCTAACCAGAAAAGAAGAGACGCAAGTATCGAAATGGTTAACAAAATAATTTCACATGCACAGCATTTTCTTTGGGCTCAGGCAATATTGCTCTGCCTGCCACCAGTGGCACATTTCACCAAGACACGTGCTTTGTGTATTTCAAGCAAGTACAGAAAAGACCATTTCTGCCAGGAGCCAAAAAGAATGAAAAGAAATAGACAAAAATCTTTCTTTTTTTGCAGGGGGAGCTGAAGGCTATGAAAACCATCTTGTGTTCTATTTTTGAGCTGATTTCCATATCCATAGCCACCTGAGGGAGGTCAGACTGCCCCGGCCAACTTCCTCACAGGGAGAGGGACTAACGGTGACAGGGACACAAACCCAAGCACAAACCGTATTCCATCCTTTCCAACACCCACGCCACTCACTATCCTCACTGGCACCACCAAGACTCTCACACGGATAAGGAAATGGATCGCCATAGAGAAACAGAAAACAACAAAATTATATATTTTTTTCTTTTACTTCTTTCTTGCTTTTTTTCTTTTTCTTCTTCTGCTTCAAAGCCTGCAACTCTCTGCTGCGCCCTAGGGTTAATTAACATGAACCAAACAGTGAATGATCAGAGAGAATGGGAAATCTCCAAAGGTTAAGTGTCACATGGGAAACGTGTTGTCAGAAGTAGAAAAAGAAGGGTGTATTTTTTTTTTTTTTTTCAAATGAGAGAGTAGCATTGCAGAAGGAAGAAATTTGTAGACACCTTTCCAAAACTTTGCATTTCTCCTGTCAGAGAAGGCAGAGCTTCATTCTGGCTTCAAACAATATCTGTAATTCCGTGACATTTTGATGAACAAAAGAACTCTGCAGTTTTCTCTAACTTGCTGATCTTTCAGTGGATTTACTCCCCTTTTTTATATAATATCGTACAAGTACACACAACACAATTCCATAAAGTGATAAGCAAAAGCTTGCAGGAAAAAACACATCCATCACAAAGTTAATCACTGCTTTTAAAGACCTACTCATTGAAATTGTGTCCCCTCTTGGTATATCCCTGGAGGGAAAAAAAGAAAATGACTTCATGAGCCACAGATATCCTGGATAGCATGTCGTGCAGGTGAAAAAGTATGATTTCTCTCTGTAATAATTAACACAGGCTCCTCTTCTCTCCCTGTGGCTTGTCGCTGACATTTGGTTCATGCTTGAGTGTCTGCCTAGCTGATTTCAATCTCTTGCATGAAGGGGAGGCTGTATATGTGTGTGTGTGTGTGTGTGTGTGTGTGTGTGTGCGTATAGGGGTCCAGTGGCCAGTCTGACAAGGACACTGGTGACAGGGCCTACCTTCAGATGGGATTAAGCATCATGACGATATGAATTAGAGACCCACTCAGTCAATCCCAAACCTCCATCAAGTTAGAGGTTGAAAGCCAAACGCTAACACACAAATGAGTCTTCTCAGTGTGTTTGTGTTCTTGCAATATTGCATCATGTATAAGGTCATATCTCACTCACTTCTGAATACATATTTTGACAATTCCCAAATTAATCACAGCGATCTCTATACATTGTGTCTGCGGTGACACGCTGTATTGATTTACACTGTGCTCTGAGGATGAAAACACCTCAGAATAGTCACCTCATCCACCGCTGCAACAAGCCTTATTTTACATTATTACATTATGTATGCAGGCTTGAGTATGGATAATGGATGAATCTAAAGCAAAGCAGTTTAATTACCCACCATCATTCTGTCTCACATCGCTGCGGAGCACCCATCTTATTAGCCATGGTGTAAATAAACATTAATATGCCACCCTGATAAAGACTGTCCTCCTCTTGCAGTTTCTTGCTATATTACCACCATTGCTGCAAAGTACACACACCCAAACTGATCCAGTGGCATGTGCAAACAACGGAGGAGCTGCTGACGCTGGGGCCAGTCCATTACAACCACTTCATAGAAAATTATCATTAGTGCATCTGGCTGGAGGCCACGCAGCCTCATCAAAAGATTAAACTGTACACACACAGTATGCATACATGCATCCTGTATATGATGTAAAACAAAAACCCTGCGCTTTCTATGTCAGACATTTGATCAAACCAAGTGGATCACAGCAAGAAAATTCTCTTTTGTATGTTTGGCAGGCCGGCAAGTGGCAGAATAGGCACAGGGGTTGAGGGCCGTCTCTGTGGGCCAACTGAAGGAAGGGAGACAGTGAATATAGATAGAAAGCGTGTAGGTTAACCAGCCACAGGGTATTCTCATTCCTTCAGCATACGGCAATAGAGAGGAAGCTTCAAGCAAAGAGAGAAGTCAGCATCCAATCCAGCCCTGAGCATTAAATACTGCTGATCTGATAAACTATATAGAAGTCTGGTTATGTCTCCAGGTATGCTTTTTAACAAACTGGATTGTGACTAGTATCAGACATGACTGATTTAATGTACAGTTAATAACTTTATTTTTTATGCAAACTGCACCTTATGTGTAAATACTGTATTAAACAGGCAGAAGCCAAGCCGCAGATTCATAGCTTTCAATCAAGTATAACCTTCTTGAGAATCCTTTTGGCTTCACAAGATGACAGAAGCTGAACTCTTCAAAGACATATATTTTGTTGCATGTACACAAAGCTCTTTTATAAACTTCTCGCTATGTCTTTTTTTTGTCTGCAGATGGACTGACTGCAGCCAAAACTGAAGAGGAGACAGGCCTTATTCTGCTCTCTTATGTTGTTTCAATTACCAGTCTACTGTACAAAGGAGGCAGCCTGATGGCATGACGAGTGCACAGCGCTGTTGTCTCAGTTTGAGCCTCATAAAAGGAAGCGGGCCTGACGATGCCAGAGGCGGAGGATCTGGCTCTTCGGTCTGCGCAGAGAAACATCAGCAGAGTGCCATTCTTTAGAAGGAGATGTCCTTCACTGTGGTGCCAACTCTCCCTGGGGCAGCAGCATAAGACACAACCTCTTATTTACCATATACAGGATCTCTCAGTGCCCTTAACGAGCCAGGATATTCAGCATCACAGAGACAAAGGCCGCGCTTTCACTGAAGAAACTGTGGTTTTGCTGAATTAAATAATGATAATTAAGAAAATATTAATCAAACTCTGGCTCTCTCGGCTCTGCAGCTGTGTTGAGGGAGCTGGTCCTCCAGCTTAGCCTGTAGGAGTTCTCATTTAGAGTAGGCCTGCGACCTATAGAGCTGAAGGCAAACGCACACACACACACACACACAGATGCGCACAATTAAAAGAAGACCTTGGTGGCCTACTACTCTATAATTAAACACCCTTTGGTGCCACGCACAAAGATTCTGAGCTGGGTTCACGTGTCAAGGAGAGAGAGATGAGAAGGAACGCTAAGAAGCTGTCGGTTCTCTAACTTGCAAGTTCTGTTCAATGCAATGAATTAATAAAAAGCACAAACTAATACCTTCCCAACGTGCAGTTGGTATGTCTGGCGGGCCGGCAGCAGCTATACAGCTGTACTGTGAAACTTTAATGCTGCTGGATGCCTGCAGCGCTGCCTGGGCTTTGTCTCTGAGGTGAATGGGGGGAGCTTTCCACATGTTCAATCTAACTGGGACAAGTATTCAAAAAAGGAACAGGAGTTGTCTGACCTTTCAGGCTAAAACCACCACAATTCAGCAGCCTGACAGCTGGGAATGGTCCTTATCAGTAAAAAAAAAAACTAAGTAATCAGAAATGTCCTCTCAAATTCAAACCTTATTAGGTGATTATATGGTATTATTCTTCACCTTTTAGGCTTCAGAGTGCTTGTCATTTGGCTCTAGTTGTTATGGTAATGCAAGGTATTCCATCTCCTTCCCAGCATGCTCTGTGTTTGACATTCATGGGGTTAAAGTCCTCTGAATGATGAAGTGCCAGCGTTTGGGACAGTAAATTGCATCGTTTCAATTGAGAAGAGAGTTCCCCTTGGGTTTGCTGGAGGTCCCTACGGGCTGGCCTTGAACAGAACAGCATGTTGTACATCTATATAAAAAAGGGAAAAATATGGTGGTACTTTCCTCTTTATGATGCAGAGATTAATCTGTCACCACATTCAGGCATAAATCTCACTCCTTGCTTTGCAAAATACTGTTTTACCTTACTTTGGACTATATTTTATTTTTTTATTGCCTATAAACATAAACCATCACAAAGGGCTAATGTTCTCATCAATATTATTACAAAATGATCATAAATCCAGTGCCTTGTTAAAAGTTAAAGCCATTTCTCTCCTCAGCTACTCAACCAGTGAAAATATTAGACAGAAGCATTATTTTATAAGGCAATTTCTCTCCCAATAATAGATTATCTTCTATCATATTTGAGCCGCAGAACACCACTTTGTTTTCATTAAATTATTAAGTCTGTGCACTTTTCCTTACATCCTTTTCCTCATCGCTGTGTTCAGCAGTACTGATCTTGCCTTTTGGGGACATTTCTTATACTTCAGTAGAAATGCCTTGACAACACTGTGGTGGTTATTTCATCCTGAGAGACCACAAACTAAACAGCAGAAACACACTGTATTGAAGCTTGTTTAGTGGTATGCAAATCATCTTTGCCGGAGGTAAAATTAACATTTTTAATTAAAATATTAGCACCAAACAAACACAGAAAAACACACTAATGATTAAATCATCTTGATGGAACCGTATAGTGGAAAATGAGGAAGATTTTATAATTATTTGTATGAAAAGATGCTGTACATTACTGTGTTTTCATAGAGTCATACATCTTCAAGTTTGTACAGTTGATGTTTTGAATTTAAATGCAACAATTTTAAATACTATTTTAAAATGTCAGAAACTGAATCTTCAGCCAATTGTAGTCCTCTGTATAGCGGTCTTAATTTATTTTTACTTGATTTACTACATAGAATAATAAGGGGAAATTATGATAATGGAATGTCAAAATGTAATTTGAGATCAAATATTTCATTATATTTAAACATGTAAGATGTCTGCATTTCTTCAGCAGGTATCAATAGTATGAGGCCTGAGACACAGAGGAACTGGAGCTGTCTGCTATTAATGCTACTATAGCGCCCTCTAATGGTTATCTATGTAAACATCAAGTAAGAACAAATAGGTGGGATGCAAGGAAAGCAAGGAACAATACTCCAACAAAGCAACTTTATTGCCATTTTGGTATAACAAAAGTAAGCTGTTATACAGATTCTTCATGTGTCAAAAAGATAAATGTATCTCGTTGAATGTTGCATTCAAATGTCTGCAGAAAAAGTAGGGTGGGCTTTTGCAGCAGAGTTTGTTCCAAGTGTAATATTTATAAGCCCCCCTTTTCGGTGGTGGAAAGTGAGGACCTTTTGATACTGATGATTCATTTTTACTCATCTGGTCCACACAGGCTGAGCAGCGCCTTCTGGTAGTCTCCCTTGGTGTGTTCCTGCAGAAACAGAGGCCGTTAGAGGGGCTGCATGACAGAACAAGCCTTACTGTGAATCAGTAATAGGCCAGGGGCAGCCTGTATAATTCACTCACTGTAATAGTCTTTTGCAGAGACTGTCCAAAGTTGGTCTTGTATTCAGAACAGATCTTCTTTAGGTCCACCTCGCAGCGTGACACAATAATTCTGGTCACTATCTTCTCTTTGGCTCCTTTACCCTGAACAGACAAGCACAAGTCAGCACTTACTTTAAACTTAACTACAGCTGCTGATGCAACGCTGCTGTAAGATAACTTCTGCCAACTTTGGATTCTGTGTTCCTGCAGCAAAATTGCACTTTCACAAGCAAATGTACTTCTTACATCTGTTCCATAAAAAAAGAAGAAAAAAAGTCGGGCCCTTAAAATAGCCACATTTCAACAAGAAGAAAGACAACGGCACTGTAACTACCTTCATGGCTTCATTCAGTTTGTTGGCAAAGAACAGCGGTTTGTTTTCAAAGCACTTAACTGGAGCAAAAAAAAAACAGAATTAATATCCACAATAACACATCTTGTATTTGACAGATGATTTTCTTTTGTAATTTTATAAGTGATTCATACAACAAAATCCGGCCTACAGGGTGAATATTCACTTAAGAGGATTAATAATCAGTCTAATGTATTCATAATAGGAATTACTGATAAAAGATATGTGTACCTAGCACCAGGAAGGACTTTTGCAAGTCTCCTTTAACTTCCTTCACAATGCTCTCCTGCATGTCGTAGGGGCTGTAACTCTTGTACCTCTGAAACACTAACAGAGAAAAACATGTAACTGATTGTTAATGGGTATTTTACAATTTTTTTAAGGAGAACTAAAAATTAACACTTGACAACGTGATACCAAAAGAAAACATGGCATCTTACCTTTCTGTAGGTGGGGTACACTTCTCTCAGACATAATGGAGATCCAGGTTGGTACATCAGTTCCTTTTATCATTACCCCAGCCTCAAAGAGTGCCTGAGTGGAATCAACAAAATATCAATGAATAATTTGTGGCATGAGAGGGGTGTCACTCCTTTTAGATATCAAGGTACCAAAATTAAGTATTATCTAATGTGCACAAAATTGTAAAGTGTACAAAGTTTTACCAAGTTATCCAGGATTTCCACACTCATTTTGGACAATTTTGTGGATTTTTTAGAATTAGCATGAGGTATTGAATATTGAATTTGATGCCAAAATCAATTTACTTTAGATTCCACAGACAAAGTGAAAATGGGCAACATACTCTGGCATCCGCATCGATCTTTTCATAGTCTACAATAGCCGTTGGTTCTGCTCTCTTGGTCTGCACAGAAACAAGACACAAACTCAGGTCAGCTTCAACTGTATGGTGTTACATAAATCAAAAAGACAGGCACTAACAAATCTCACCTGCACCAGAGCCAAGAGCAGCTTAGCAAAGTTCCCAGAGGTGTCACCTGCCACATCTTTCTCCAGTTCCTTCTTGAACACTGTGGGAAATAATAGTTTTCATTCAGGCATTTTGCTTTCCCTATATAACCAGAGTCATCTCTCGTATGGCTGTGGAATTTCTGGTTCAAGAACATTTAAGACAGGGCACAAGACTTTTTACAGACAGAGAGCCTAGGCTGTACAATAGCCTAATAGCGCATGCAAAGCACCACAACCTATAGGTGAGGCATTATACAATGTATTTGCAGCCCTTTATGTGAATGCCTGGGATGTTTTGGACCTACACTCCTTGTAAACATTCTTGATCTCCACCAGCTCATCATTGCTGCGTGAGCACAGAACCTCAATTAGTGTTTCTTCATCTGTTCCTGCACCCTGAAAGAGACAGAAATCTTTACTACTTCATATATACTATACTATATACACAATTAAGTTAGATTGGGGTGTAGCAAAAAAGCAAGTTATGTAATTTGTCCAGTAGAGGGCAGTATCGCCCTTCAATCGAATCCACT
Source organism: Perca flavescens (assembly GCF_004354835.1). Taxonomy (NCBI): domain Eukaryota; kingdom Metazoa; phylum Chordata; class Actinopteri; order Perciformes; family Percidae; genus Perca; species Perca flavescens. Next base: position 22,948,572 of record NC_041338.1, read on the forward strand.
GATGCTAAACACGCCTCTCATGCAATCTGTGTCCGTTACCTTGATAGATCCTCTGATCTCTGAGGCATCGAACTGCGGTGTGCTCTTCATCAACCCAAGGATCACTGTTTCCAGAGAGCCAGACAGCGCTCCCTTCAGCACTGAGATCATGTCCTAAAAATACAACAGTGTTAACCGAATGTGTCCCTTACTGTTACAGCCACCACATAATCGAGCTGTGAAGCCTTTTGGATTGTCTCTCCTGGCCTACTGTACCTTCTTTGCCCTCCTTTCATATGCAAAGGCGATTTCTCTCCTTTGTGCGTAGGTCCGCTTTGTTAGGACGTCAATGATGGTCTGTTCATCCACTCCTAATGTTTGAATGAAAAAGACATAACAATAATATATTTACACAAATATATCCAAGTGCAACACAGCTGACTCTATATGTCTTAACATTGACGAGTTCAGAGGAATAATTAACAGACAAACAAAAAGTATGACTCAAATTTGGTTGTGTAAAGGTTTTGCCTGATTTATCTGTAATAATTCTGACATCCTTTGACATTTGGTGCCTAAGGAAATTCAATATGTAGAAAACAATATTCAACGCGTACAGTAAGAATCTGAGCCATGAAACATTCTGTGGGCTAAAATGTTACCGTACATGGTGAGGGCCTACAAATGCCGTTTAGCATGTTTGGAGTCATTTGAACATACAATGTGTGTAGATTTAGCTTTAACTACTTTTAAAGTGTATTTTGAAGAATATACAAAACTATAAGAGGGCCCGGCAGCTAAGCTAGCTTGCTTTAACACATGATGTGGTCACAAGGTATTTTTCCCCTCAAACCCTCATTAGCAAAGACACATCACTCCACACACATTACAAGATTCTTAAAATGGTGGATTGTTGAGTTAGCAGTAAGACTGTTGCCAATGGCTCCCAGTCAGTGGCCAGAACAGAGCTGTGCCTGCACTGAGGCACAGACTTGGAGGTGTTCCCAGTCAATATGTTTTAAGCCAGGATGCTGACTCACAAATACCAGCTACTTATCTGTAGCAACCAAGCACTGATTTTTTGTATGTACTGTACTGCATCTTGCCTTTGGTTTTGATAGCAGTCTCTATTCTGGCAGCATCTCTGTCAGGGTCAAAGTCCATAGCAGGTACCACGGTGGGGTATGTGGGTTCATTGGCCTGAGGGTCCAAAGCAAATTAGAGTGAGATAAAAATTGATGCCAACTTATTTGTAAGTATTTAAAGTGCTCATATTATGCTCATTTTCAGGTTCATAATTGTATTTAGAGGTTATATCAGAAGAGGTTTACATGGTTTAATTTTCAAAAATCATATTTTTGTTGTATTGCACATTGCTGCAGCTCCTCTTTTCACCCTGTGTGTTGAGCTCTCTGTTTTAGCTACAGAGTGAGGCATCACATCTCTTTTCCATTTTTGTTGGCAGTCGCATGTGAGCATTAGCCGCACGAGCAGTAGCTAGGTAAGGACTACTAGCCAGTCAGAAGCAGAGTATGAGGGCGTGCCACGCTAGCAGCTAGGCGAGCATTATAAACACGTTACAAAGTGACGCACGTTCATCTCTGAAGTAAAGGCTGGACTACAATAGAGCTGTTTGGAGCAGTTTGTGATCTGTGTTTTCTGTTGGAATTGGTAAGGACTTTGGGCTTTTTCACTTTCTAAATCTATAACGTGCACAAAAAAAGATATATAACACAATAAAGGGAAAAAGCATAATTTGAACACTTTAAGGTACATCATGTATTGTAGGAAAGTTATCATAAAAATATAAAATAAATACATGACATTACCCCGATGTTGAGAGACAGCTGTCCCAGAAACTCTGATACCATAGCCATTTTGACTGTCCTGGAAAAAGTGACAAACTATCAACACTGTACAATCTTGTAATCAAAGCTCATTGTAATCCTATCACCAACATGTCTGAGCTGCAACGGGTCATGTTTGTTTCGTCTCAAGATATAATCATTATCACTTGAACCATTAAGGTCTTCTAAACAGAGACCGGGAAACTTCATTAAAGTTGTTGCTTTTGGTACAACCGAGTCACACAAATCACTGCAAGACTTTATCCATTTTATTTAGTTATTCCTTTGTTTTCATTGCTTTGCCATATTCACATTCAGAGCAGTTTCTAGTAAAGAGGTTAGATACTACTGACAAACTAGCTCTTTCAAATCCTTGTTCAGTTTGACACACATCCTTAACAGAAAGCACATAGAGACACACCCTGGAAAAAAAATGCAACTATACTCAAGTCTGGAAAAACAACAGAGCACAGAGTTCAGACTGGAGAGCAGGAATGTATTCTTACTTAACTCCTGCAGTGTAAAGTTTATCGGTTAGCCCACATTAAAATACATAACTACATTGAACTTACCTAGGTGGAGATGCAGCGATATGTCCAGGCGATGTTTAGATGGAATGGGTGTGGAAGTTCAACTTCTCGGACAGAAAAAGGCTTCCCCTTCCCATGCACTCATGACTCCACCCTATTCCACTGGACTCTCCAAGTCTCTCTCTCACACACACACACACACACACACACACACACACACACACACACACACACACACACACACACACACACACACACACACACACACACACACACACACACACACACACACACACACACACACACACACACACACACACACACACACACACACACACACACACACACACACACACACACACACACACACACACACACACACACATTTATTTTAGAAAAAAGTTTATTGGTGCTCTGTTATCACAAAACATTTTAATTGACAAAATATACAAAACATGTCTCTGAACAAAATTAGAATATAAAAAAGTATATTTTCTATATTGAGTGCTTTAGCATTCACATTTATGTTTAAGGTCATAACGTATTTCCAGTATAAAAATCATAGATACTGTCAGTGGTTTCCTTTCCTTTGCAGTACAAGTCTTTATCCGACTCACCTAATATGAAATGAAATGATATTAAATCCTTTGACATGGGATTATTTAAATGGACTTCTGAACTAGCTTTTTAATATACTTGTTACGCCTGGCCGCACGTTTATTTTTCTTTTTCTTGGTGTTGCCGCCTGCATTCAAGTTGTTCTTTGACTGCCCCGCTCCATGGTTGTTGGACTGCGATGACCCAACTTTCGCTGTCTGGTAGGATAAAGGAAGGTAAAAAGATTGTATCTTTAAATAACTGGGGCTAAACTGAAGTAGCGTCATACATTATAGACTCAAATAATTTGTTTGTCATTCTCAGAAGTACAAACATTAGTGACAAATCCAAATGCCCAGTTGAAAACTTATTTTAGTTGTTTTCTGTACATACATACAAGTTAAATAAAAATGTTGATACGTGGAATTTATACAGGCATTCAATACATGTCTCACTCTACATCTCTAACACTGTTGAGCTGTTGTTGATATGGCTATACTCTCTATTGTCCATGTTGTTAGTTTTGGGCTTGTGCGTGCGTGTGCGTGTGTGTGTGTGTGTGTGTGTGTGTGTGTGTGTGTGTGTGTGTGTGTGTATGTGTATGTGTGGACTTTCTAACCATTAACCAACACGTCCTAATAGTTCGAACAATCTTTCATCTCATTGCCATCACTTATCCGTTCATGACCTCCAGTGCTATTATTTTGTTTCACAGTTACTATGGTGACGTAAATCAAATACACACCTTTATGAAGGGTGTTGGTGGGAAGGTGCAGGGGACACGGCTGTGTTTCTGGTGGAAGGGCAGGACCACAGCGGGATCAACAGGTATCCAGGGCACGAGGCCGGGGGCCGGGAGCTTTGGGACTGAGCTGTGGACCTGCTGCAGGTTGTATGCCCCCCGACTCACTTTCCCATTAGCCGCTTTTAATAAGGTCACAAATGGTTCCCCTGCCTTGTGCGCAATCAGGTACTGTCCTTCCTCCAACCTACAAAACCAAATTAAGTCATTGAGGGTGTGTTAAAGTCAAAACCCACAGACTGAAACGTGTTGAAGCATTCTGAAGGGTTTTGTTCTTTCCAGCCAAATGATGGAGGTGAACGGAGCCTTAAGAAAGCAGAAGGTGACACATGCATTGTGTGTTGTTGAGTAATCGATTGCGTAACCCTCCAACACAACCACAAAGGCAAACTATCGTCGTGTTTTAAGCCCGAGGCTGTCAGACATCATGACTGTACAATCGTTTCATCATCTTAAACAGAGCATGAAGACAGATTTGCACACACAACTCATCTGTAGATGTTGCCCAACTTAACAATAGAGTTTAAGAAACAGCCCCAACCCCTCTCAAATCCTGGACTTCAATCAAACCACATTCATCTATGCATATATGTCTTTTGTTTGTTTTTACACATTAAATACGTTGTGTGCTCTCTTTAAGACCATTAATCAAAAACTGTTACTTTACTGCATTAAATCAAAAGCTGTGAAGACAGCCAAGAGTAACATTATTTCTGCAAAAATAATGAGATCAAGCTAATGAATGTCCTCATCAACTTACCCAGTTAGCTTTTTCAGTAGGTGCTGCAGTATATTCAGCGAATTGGAAGGCCTGTGGATGGAAAAGAGATATCACCAAGTTTCAGTCTGATTACTTTGGTAGGAATCTAAATTCCAACACTAACTCAGTTGACAAAACCAGAGGCGATGATAGCTACCACTAATGAAAAGGCATGGATTATTGATTAACTGAGTGAATCTCAAGTTGACAACATCTTAAATGATATAATCATACAGGGGTGATAAGGTTAATCCTAATCAACATCTGTTGCATCGACACTCACTTGAACCCACAGGAGATGTTCTGTTTCCAGCCGTCGGGCAGCTTTCTCAGCACAGCTACTTTTGATGTGTGCGCATTGATGTGAGCTACAGAAACAGAACGGGAGGGTGAAAGATACACTGAGAAAAGAACAAGAGCTTCTGTGTGTGCACATCAAGAGCTTCACTTCATCATCAATGCCATTCCTAGTGCTTACAAAGTAATTAGTCTATGTTGATTTGCCAGCATTGTTACAAGCTTGTTTGTTGGTCCGGTCTCCTTTCATGACTCCCACTGTAGCATGTAATGCCTGCTTATTTCCACACGGCCTTCCTTCAACTATGGACTTTGCTGGAGCCTGCATCCACAGCTATAAATACACAATTGGGGAATGCCACATGATAAACCACATGATTAACTACAAACCACTAAGCAAAGAAGGAAGTCTTTTATCAGTATGTCTGTTGCAGAATGACATTAAGTGGGAGATTTTCTATAGGGTTTCCCATAGCTTGAATGTTAATCGCTTTTTCTCAATGGTTATTTCTGTTCTCATAATACTAAGACGGAAAGGTCCAACAATTTTTAAACTGTATCCTCTTTCAAAACATCTAGGGTCTCAGGTGCCTGATACAGGGTTAGATTCACTTTTTGGCAAAGCCATTCATAGTGAACCTAACCCATATACAAGCTTTTTGTACAGACAGTGAAGCTCATGAAAGGGGAATAATTTAGAGACTGCTCTGCCAAAGCTCTACATTAGACAGAGTAAAAAACTAATTATTCTTTGTAGATGGCGATGTACTTTCCCAGCCAACACCTATACAAGTCAACAAATCAATAAACTTAGTACAGAAAAAGGATTGGAGTCTTTCCCTGAATCTTGAGCTACAGGTTAGCAGAATGTGTAAGTCAACAATATGCATTAGGGAATTTACCTGAAGTTCAAAACAACATTTAGCTGAGCTTTGCACACTGTAATTCCCCACAATCAAAATGTGGCTGTAGTTATAGCAACAAAGTAAACTCAATCCCTACACACAGTCACAGAAGGATGGTGAGTCATCTAAAGACTATGCCATTGGTTTGTGGGAAGATCTGCCATGTGGACTCTACTAAACCCTCTGAGGGAGGAAGAAGTGAAAATTCTCTTATTTTTAGCAGCATCCATTTTACTTTAACTATTTTCTTGGCAACTATGTTAAAACATTAAAGACTAAAAGGGACACTCCACAATACACTAAAACTAAGAGCAATTTGGGAACATTTCTGTCTTGATTTTCACTGAATTTACAAAGTTTAGGAATGCAGGTAAAAGTAATACATTTTTGTTTTTTACCTATGTAGGACACCGTGCTAGAGTGGAGCAATGTCTCAGTCCACAGCTGGCAAGCCTCACTGCTGCTTAGACACTCAACACCATAACTCAATTGGTACTCCAGCTTGGGCAAGACATGCACTGGCACATACTATTGGGGGCAGAAAACAAAGGACAGAAATGGGATTGCATATATATTCATTTTATACTTAATATGTGAAGTTACACTATGGAATTCTGTAGACTGGTATACCTGGTTTTGGCTGTTTTGGCCTACTTTTCTGGTATGGGTCAGTGAGACAGAGCTGCATACCATGAGCAGCAAGTCTTGCAGACTGTAAAGCTTGTAGAGCAGGTTGCCTTCCTCTGGAGCCTTGTAATCTTGTTCATCCTCAGCACCAGCCTGCAGGTCTTGTGACAGTATTTCTGCATTGGGGGAAATAATGTGCTAATGTTAATTAAGCACATAGACACAAACCTAAAACCACATAATGAAAATCAATTTGACACTAACTTTTGTGCTCTGTAGCAGTAACGTTGACCACTGGTGCAGATTCGTGAGAAGCAGCGCAGGTCTCTCCATCCTGGTTCGGTTTTCTCTCCAAATATGAGGACACACAGGCCTTAACCAGAGACATTGGATGAGAGTGAAGTGAGGGTGCCGTACCTCGGGTGGGTGAGTTGGTCTCCTGGGATATGGCCGAACACTTGGCTGTGTCACTTGCAGAATTGAACATGGCTGTCTGCATGCGCAGGATCTCACCCAGCTGGTCACCAGATGAGTTTGTTTTTTTGGATTGTCGCCTCTGCTTTGTAACTTTTTGAGGGGAAGAGGACTCTGAATTTACAGGTGCAGACTCGGAGACAGGAGTAATTGGGGAATCTGCAGAGTTTGGAGTGGTCTTAGGCTTATGTTGTTTTGTAGGTGTTTTAGCTAGAGACACGGAGTCATCAATTACCAGCTTCTCCTCATCGGAGTCTCCTATAAAAGGCAGCTCTTCGTCACTTTCCTGAGCAGGGTCCGTTCTCATTTGTTCAGTTTTTGGCGCAATTGCCTCATTCAGAACTGGCTGAGTTGTCTCCTCTGTTATGGGATCCTCCACATCGGTCAATACGGTGTCAATATCTTTGGTCTTACTTAAAGATAGGGAACTTGAAGCTTTTTTACTTTTAACACATGCATCCTGCTCATTCTGGGTCTTCTGCATCTTGGGGGTTTTAATGGGTGCTGTCTCTCCAAATGTCTCCAGGTCAGTAAAGTCCACCTCAAAGTCAAGACCATTGTTTTCAAAAGACACTACCTTTCTTTTTGAGCACTCCTGATTTAGAAACAGAAAACATTATCATTGTTCTGATTAAAGTAGAGCACATACATCACACCCTGTATACTTGTGCCACTACGTACCGGTGAGACTTTCTGCTCATCTTCAGGAAGCTCTGTCATTAAATGGAACACATTTATACTTCCATTCTTCTTGATGGAAAGCTTCAAACTCTCCTCATGGTAGATATGACTCCTCTCTCTCACGGTCATTTCAGTCTTCAGAAGAGGTGAGTCTATGTACACAGTCTTCTTCCCACTATTGCCTGTAAATATGACACATGAAATAAAGGATGTGTGAAACAGTGCCCCCATGAGGCCATTCAATGTAATTACACACTGATTTTTCTCAGATATCTTTACTGCAGCAAACTGCATTTCATTCACAAACATGGAGTACAAATGTCTCAACTCTGAAAAACTATGTTGCAAAATGCCAAAGTGAAGACTTTTTTTTGTAAATGTAATCTATGTAAATGTAATGTATCCTTGTGTAAATGTAATACATCCTTAAATTCCAAAATTGCATGAACTTTTTTTTCCTGTTGCTCTAAAAATGTAAAATCACGTTCAAAAAATGTCTCACCCAATAAAAAAATAAAAGAACATTATAACAGTGAACTCCTAATTAACCACTAACTTCTCTGTTAGCCAGTAAGCACATCTTTGGTGCATTTAAAATGTTTTTTTGTAGTTTTTGTTGTGAAGACTTAGGTTACTGTATGTTGATTATTTAGAACACAAAGATTCATTCTAATATCTGGTTTTAATATGATAAATTAGGATGATTATTTGGTGGCATGTTTGTCATGCTTTGATTGCTTAAAGTGAACAGCAACACAAAGTGGAGAGAAAAAAAGAAAGAAAGATGTTTTGTTCTTTAGTATTTTTACCCATTGAAAGCAAAGCCTAAATTTGCCCTAATTAAACTAACAGCCTGAGTAGATGGTGCTGTACCTTTTCCTGGGTTTAATTTGACACGAACGGGCAGTTCCCATTGCTCTCCAAAGTCAGGGCCATGGTTGTCTAGCAGCCTGACGAGGGCATCTCGAGTCAGACACACATGAGGCTCATACCGAGCACACAGGTTCTCGGCATTACTATCACTGCTGATCGTCTGTAGAAACAGACAAAACTAGGTCACACTACCAGAACATCCACTGGATCAGTCAAACAAACACAGGTAACTTCACAACTGTCTACAATTAACTGGACTTTGACAGTACGGTGTGAGACCCGGCATCTTTCAGAAACACAAATAGCGCTGGTTTCGCTGAGCAAGACATGAACACCCTCTGGTGTCTTTTGTGAAAATTGCAAGAGCTGAAATGGAGTTACTATAGACCTGCGGTCATGAATCCCATTCTAGCAGTGAACCATCTTTGTGACTTACTTTATTGGAGTAATTAAAAAAGAGAGACAATTGCTTACAGCGTGCATGTCCTTGGCTTTTTTAGCTGGAGGATTCTCTGATGAAACACTCTGATAATCCGATGCAAGCTGTGCATCAGCAGGCACTATCTTGTGGTCTGTAATATCCACATTGCCCTGGAGAAATAAAGGGTACAAATATGGAAATAGAGCAAGTGAATCAACACCAAAAGACTGATTCTGCAATTCAACAATTCAAGATGTAGAGGTTGAACAGAAAACTGGACGATGGGCATTTTTTAACACATAAATGGGACTGGAACAGCTTCAAAAGTGAATTACCATGATCAGCAGCTGTTTCTCAAAGGTCAGCTTCAGCCCTGGGTTGAATGTTCCCCCTGTCAAACTAGTCATTTCATGGATCTGGTAGAGCTCAGGAAATGTCTTAATGCGCTCCAAACACCCCCTGAAGAACTCCTGAAAAACAAATTAGGGCTCTAGGTTTAAATACTTGTGAAAAAAAACATCTCACAGAGCTGATGACAGGTACAATCCTTGGAGTATTAGTACCTCTGAATATTGCATAGCTCCCTGTGATATGAAGTTGTAGTCGTCAGCACATATTTTGGCCACATCTTGCAGGTACCTCATGAACTGCATCACTTCATTGTTGACTCGTGCCTTTAAGTTCTGAAATATTAGAGCCAGTTATTTTAAAGCGCCCATATTATGCTCATTTTCAGGTTCATAATTGTATTTTGAGGTTGTACCAGAATAGGTTTACATGGTTTAATTTTCAAAAAACACCATATTTTTGTTGTACTGCACATCGCCTGCTGGTAGGGGCAGTAAATTACAACTTGATCCAATGTCACTTAACTACGGTGCCGTCAAGTCTATACTCAATCCGATCTCCGTGATCTGCGTAACGACAGTACAGTGGAACATTTGCCTTTAAAAGAGCGACAGTAATAACGTAATATACCATCATTACTGAGATTACTACATTCTCGGTTATATTTGCACTGAATAACGCATTCAATAAACAGAAACATAGCTCTTGCAGCGCACGTGAACAGATGCATAATATTAGCACACACATAAAATAGCACCCTTGTGAACTGCCTACTAACTTACATTCATAAATCCTACATAACATCGTCCCGTATACGGGACATCAGACTTACTTATTGATGCACGCACACAGTAATGCCCACAAACTTAGTCCAATGAGGGGAGAAAGGAAAGTGTGATAGCGTTCCACGTTAACGCTTTTTCTCTCTCGCTTGAGACCGCTGCGTCCAAGCCGAGGCGCTTCAGTAACTGAAGCGATGGTCTTTTTCACAAATAGGTTGCACGCTTCCACTTAAGGGGCCCTATCTTGCACCCTGCGCAGCACAGCGCAAAGCCCAACGCAAGTGTCTTTGCTAGTTTAAGCCGGCGCAGTTGTCCATTTCCCGTCCAGCACCCACGACTAGGATTAGTGTGTGTCTCACAGGCACACACTATGCACGATGATATCGTCCATCGGCACAACCCTAATATCAGCTAGCTGTTTAAACTTTGGTCCGTTACAAGGCAGGATTAGCCGGGAGACTTCTTCTAAACGAGGGCGCACTTCCAACTTTGTGTGGAATACCTGCAGAACAGGGACATGTAAGTAGTTCTTTTGTAGATTATGGTGAACTAGTGTGTGTTGTAGCAATGTTTTGCCGTTGAGAACGAGCTAGCATGCTGGATACTGAAGGCAGGATACATTCAGAAACCCGTATCTCACTCAAAACAGCATGGATGATTTTTTTCCAAGTTTGTATATGTGTGGAAGCACCAGAGAAAAAGTGATTTTTTCATAATATGGGCACTTTAAGAAGCAATGCAATAAGGACTGGCAGGATTAAAATACCATTAAGGAGAGAATGTTAGTACCTGTGGAGGATCTCTTGTTTTTTTACTCATCAAAATGCCAAGATACGTCTTCTGTTCTTTGCTGGACAGGCTGGACATACACGGGAGGGGCAGTCTGGGTTCAGGGTAAACAGCCTCTGCCTCATTCTCAACCTGCTGACATTTTACTCTTGATTTTTCAGTATCCTTAAATTCTCCTACATCTCCCCCAGCATTGTCTGAACACAGATCGTCACTGTCATAGCTGTCCCAACAGGACTCGTGCTTGCTGATGAAACTGTTGTCTTTAAACGCTGCAGCTTCTTTTGTGAAAGGAGTGCAGGAGGCTTTTGCAGCCCCACAGTCCTGTTTTATGTTCTCTACAGGACTTGGGGATGGAGAAAACAATTAGGGAAAAAACATGTCAGATAAACATTCACTAGTTAGCTTTTAAAAGCACAGTAAAATGCACCTGAACTGATGTATTACATCACATCTTAATTGACATACCTTTGGAGAAAGGCCCACAGTTCTCTGATATTGGGTGCAAGTGAATATTTGTCATAGAGATCTTTGGTAAAGAAGGGAGCCTCAGGGACTGGAGGGTCCTCCCTTATATTAAAAGGAGAAAATAAATCATTGCAGAGCCTGTATTGTACCCAAAACATTCACAACCCTGACCCTAAGACAAATTAACTCCAACAAATTGACATCACCAATAGAAAGTTAATCTTTCAAACATTAACAATTTTTTTATATTTAATTGTCCAGAAGACATACTATCAGCCATAGCTGTTATTATATTATAGAATATGTCTGCACATTTCTTTTCTTCTATGGCTCTTATATCAGGCATTAATGTTTACCACTTTCCAAACAAAACAAAAATTCGAATTGCATATTGGGATAAAGAAATAAAATTATACTGTACACTACACACATTTATTTATCGTATTGTTTGTTTATTACACATTTATTGGATGAGCACCCAGTAAACATCCAGTAAGCAACAGCTGTGCGTGGGCAATATATATTTCATGTTTACATGTTTTAATCGACAATTGTGCCATTCGAGGTAGTTCGTTCCTGATTTGTTTGAAATAGCAAAAGGTCTTTAGCTGAATGAAATATAACAACAACAAAATGTAACGCTTCTGTGCTTACTGACTGAAGGACAATCAATGGCGTTATGATGTACATAAGTATGCGAGTATAACTCATAAAAGGGTATACAAGTGCAGTGTTACTATGAAATTGACCTTAAAGCTAGATAAGATGACTCATCTAATGTTCATAATGTTATTCGTGATAATGGAGTAGCCTAACTAAACTAGCTAGGTTCACACGACCTGTAGTAGTCGACTTACGGATCATATGCGCTGCATTTGTCTGGTGCTAACGTACACAGCATCAAGTCAGGTAGAATAACGTTACATATCTTCCTGTTTCAACCTTCAAAATACAAGCTAACGTTATCGCGACGTCGTTATGATTTGCAACATTTTAGCGTTAACATCTTAGCTAATAGGATAACGTTAGCTAGCGTGCTGAAGCAAGAACCCCACTGTAGTTAATGTTATAGTTAACGTTAAGTTAGTAGAAAATAAACATCCTGTCAAGAAGAACGGGACAAAAGCGCTGTCCAATACAATAAATTAATTGTTGTCAAGCTAGGTTAGTAAGAACAGGACATGTAACGTTATATGGCTTAGCTAAAAAATAAAATCTACGCTAAAGATTTCGTTCGACTAAAAAGGCTCACACTAAAACAGCTTGACTGTCAGGTTAGCATGGTGCAGGTACAGACTCGTGTTTTAAATATAACTACAGTAACGAATAATAGCTACAAGAACTGTAACATATTTTCCGTTTAAGCGCACTTTTATTATACAAGTAACGTTAGCTAACCTTTGGTAAGCATTGGAGCTGACAGTCTCAACACGACTCTGGGGCGCTAACTAGCTTGTTAGCTAACATTAGCCTGCCCAAAGTTAATGTAGGTTAGTTAGCTAGTTGAATTGCCTGCATTGGCACAAAATCTACCACCGACATTCGGCAAATGTTTGCAGTCATAAATATTACTTACCATACCAGCTCCATTATGGTCACTACCAAGCGGTCTGCAGGAATGACAACATTGAAGCTACTGTAAATATATGAGCTAACAAACCTTTGACAGGTGACATTCTTCGTCTGGTAAAATGATGTTGACATTAAAGCGCCTTGTGAGCATTGCTGCCCCCTTCCGGACGTTGACTATACTCGATCTGCCTATTTATTACTTTGTATTTGAATCATAGACTGTAAAAAATAATTAAATCTGGCTTTGCAGGCCACAATATCTTACGTCTGTTTAAGATAATTCTCTTTACTTAGCTAAGTTATGAAAGGAACTTGTCCAGCACTTTTGCTGTAGTCATTCTCTTCTCAGCGAGTGATCCCCAGCTCCATGCAGACACTTTCTACACAGAGGCTACCTGGATCTCTTGCATTTTACACCCGTGATGCTATGCACAACTGGCTCAGGCCTCAGGTTACATGTAGGTCTACTATTGTTCTGGTGAATTCTAATGAAATATAATTCTCCAATAATAGCATTATGAGCATTATCTTGACACAAATAACTCAAAACCTCTTATTGGTCTCATCTTGCTTGGAATGGAAATAATGTTTTTTCTTATGCATTAGGCTAACGATAAAATTGACATATTTGCACATATTTTAAGGAGATGTACATGTGGGAATTTTGAATTATTTTTTTATAACTTTATCACAACACTTCATCAAATTGGGCATGGTATCACATGCATTAATAATTCGTGAAAGCTTAGAAACTACCACTCCACACTCCCATTCACCTGCAGATTTTACATTTTGAAGTTAACACAGATTCCTTTCATATCACTCTAATTGGAAATAATTGCTCATTGTCTCATCAATAAACACATTTTGATTGATGAATCTAAGAATATTGTTTGAATTTAAATGTGATAGACCACTACAATCAAGTTCTCATATTGCTTAAATGGTTCTGCAGCTTCATGTGTATATGGCCAGGGATGTATTTACACTGTTTAAGTACTTCTTAGATTAAAAAAAAGTCTTTGAATATGTTTTCTTAATAATTTTTTTTAGTGTGGGCTTAACATGTTGTCATACCTTTGTTCAGATTTTCATAGCCAGCTATACAAATTTAGATTATTCACAGATTTAGATTTGTTCTCAGAATTTAGAGAATACGTGCCAGGAGTGAGGCTACCACCAAATATTGAAACATTAATTTGAGCTGTTTGGCATGATAAAATTACTGTGAATCAAAAATTTTCAATTTGGTTAAAAAGTGAGCTAAAGAGAGAGCAGACAACAGAGACAGATAAAAAGTCAGGAAATAAAAGCCCATTACAAGCGGTAAATTTTATTATGGGATAACAGCACATAAAGCACATCTAAAATCGATGTGTCCAATGCACTTTTAATAAAGGTAATATTAAAGGTACAGTTTCTAAGTACAATATAACAACATTCATATTAGAATGAAAAGTATTTAAAAGACAACATTAAATTTCTTATTTTTCTTTACAGCTGTATTTACAAAATGAATCAAAATACTTATTTTCATATTTAAGAATCAGACGAGAAGGAGCAAAACTACGTTTGTGAATAGACTACCTGCTAAAGAGAGTTCAAAAGAGCTGGATAAAAAGGTACATGATCATCTGTCCCCATTTTTATATCAGTAGCAAACGTGTGACTTAGAAATTTGTGACAACCACACACTAGTTTCGGCTTTCCCATAATTTGCACTGCTTTTACATGGAAAAAAAGAATCCACCCACCCTTCATTTTTAGTTACCCCAACCGACTGAGCACACATTAAACACAGAACATTAAAGAAATCCAGATGTGTTGTATGCCTCTTTTACAAACAACTACTTGATATACAATGCATTAGTAAATCTCAGTGAAATAAAAAAGCTGATATAAAACAAACAGAAAGTGAAGAAATGTGGGTTACCTGTTCAAAAAAAGGTGAACTTTTCTGTAATATTGTCTGCGAGCATTTATTTGACCATTCTAGATCAACATGAAACAAACTTCAGTTATGTTTCTCAAAAAACAAGGTGAGGGGTGACATGTACACTCTAAACGGACCATCTATACATTGAAAACCTTTAACATCAACCCACATGAAAATGATTAACATCACAAAAAGAAAGAGTCTGAAAAAACATTTGAAGCATGTGTGAGTTGAGAATTAATCCTCATGTACAAAATACATTGTCACTTCATTACACGTCTGGAAAACCACAAAAAAAGACAATCAGAACCATGTATGCATCTTGTTACACCGAGAGGCACTCAGTGTGATACGTTGTGAATTATTGCAAACATATTCTCACTGATATTTGCTACAGAGTGGAGAGAAAAGGTCAACTTTGTCCTCAAATGGCAATTATTTCATGTAAATTTGTAACACTTCATGTGGTGCAAGAGTTGTATGCTACTGGTCTGAAGAAACCAGTTTCAGGGTAGTCTAAAATGGGGAATAACAAAAGCATACTGAGGCTTTATTAAAATCCAAGCACCACTTCCCTGCATCAGGTAAAGCAGACACAAGAGAGGTAAATATTTAGTATCTTAAAACCTGACAAACTATAGCCTCAGTGAGTGGTTTTTACAATCAGACAAAGAAAAAAAACACAATACTGCTGTTTTAGTTTTAATATTATCATTTTTCCACAAACCAGAAAAGCAACCTTAAATAGCTTGTTAATTAGCAGATACTAGCTTTGCTATAAGTCAGAAGGAAATAAGTGCCTTATCCCAAGACTAGCACACTGATACAGGTACTGGCTGGGTAATTTTACCACTATCATTTTCATTATCATAATTATTATTTATTGAGTCCTAATATTAATAATACATTAATATGCAATGCAATTAATGGACTAATAGGGCGGCCAGACTTAGGAATCAATACTTTGTTCACAAAATGAACTTACCTAACACCACACATCAGGGCAACACAAAATAAATGTCAGCACACCCTCTCTATCAAACTAATCCTAAAGGAGGGAAGCAAACTAGTAAACAGAGTTATCGTACAATATGGTGTAATTGATAAACAGATAAATAGATTCACTGGGTAGGCCTTAGTAGCAGTATTTTCCTCTTACCTATACTGACAGAAATAACAAAGCTACCTTTATACATGTGATCAATAATAACATTAAATATGGTGAATGAACAGCCGAGAATGAGGGAGAGAGAAAGTGAGAAAATAAGATTTACAGCATACAGGCCATATCATAGTTCTTAGTTCTCCACCTGGGAACAGAACTGGTCAAATATACAGATGAAACATAAAAACATCCACGAAATCAACACAAAATAAACCAAAAAGGTGATAAATAAGAGGTGTATTTACATGCAGATGTTCAAAGACTATTATGCACAAAAGAATCAAAAACAATACACAGACATATATTATTGCTTGACATTCGAATATGGCTAAAAGTTGCTTTTATTTATTTTTTTAAACTATATCCTTAAACGTATTTTTAATCATAAATCCTTATCAGCTGTGCTTTGGAAAATGAGTTCTGTTAAAATGTGATGACTGACTCATAATTCTGGATAACACACCGACACTCCAGCACAACTTTAAGCGTGACATAACACTGATCTTCACAATTTATGGCCGAGAAGACTCATTTTCACAATTTACACTCCAGAATTCATTACAGCTCAGGCCGTGGCTGTGCTGTCCGAACTTACAGCGAAGCATGTTTTCGCTGCGAAGCTGGTCAATGTTGCCTCACAGCATTCTGCAACCTATGAATTGTTGAAGGCGTTATGTCATGCTTTTAAAACCTACACCTATTATGGATGGATCAAGCTCAGCATTTCCAAAACCTTTTTTTTTTATTTTTTATAAAGTCCAAAATAAAAACCTTGTCCACATAACCCTATTCCTCAGTTATTATTAAAGCCTTGTCTGGGGTTTATTTTATTCACACACTGTGAGAACAGACATACACACACACACACACACACACACACACACACACACACGCACACACACACTTTTGCTTTTTACAAACAGACAACAGAGCAGAGACAGAAGGACCAGCACATTTTACTGTATACTATACACTGATTGAATAGCACACTTAGTATCAATCCCTTACTTAAATCGGGATATCTCAAGTGAGAATATACAGAAGGACATCACTCTACAGGCCAGTGTGAAGGTGCAGTTTATAGACACAAGTATCCGTGTGTTTGATGACCATTTTCTGCTATCCTGCCATTATCAATACCAGTACATAATATGAAAACAGAGCAATGGGGCAGTTTTTTCTAGACTGAGAGTAAACGTCATCAGTTTGAATCAGCTGAATAAATAAAATCAAAAAAGGATGATGACTGCACTGTAGAGACCCGTAATTGTAACACAAGGCATATTGCTTGTTTTATATTGTAGAACACATTACATGCCACTTGAATGAAAAACAAGTTTTCACTTTATAAGAAAAGAACTGTTTTGGTGGTAGACCTTAGCTGATCATGTTTGAGAAAATACTGAATTGTTTTATGTGACAATCAAGCAATATTACAACAGTGGAATCATTTTCAAAAAACATCCCAATTTTTTTTTTTTTTGCAAATAAATAACAGGCTATCAGCCAAACCTCCATCTCTTAATTGCTTTCTGAACAGTAAGTGCTGTACTGTATGTTCAGTGTGCTAGGCCTCATCCTCTCATCAATCAAGTGCTTTTACAAGACCTCATAAATTCACATAAGAGCTAATCAAATGCTCTGCAACTGTCCAGAGGAAAGTGAGCTGCTTCTTCGGTCTACCTGTTACCTCCCTGAGCGTTCACACCTCATCCTCTTTCGCTGCTCTTGGCGGGCCACTGGGCCTCTCAACCTGGATTGTCTAGCAGTGTTCCAGACTGGGTTTCTTTTGCTGGGAGACTGAGGTTTACTAGTCGTAGAGGGCTTGTGCATATCCAAATAGCATTGGATCATCATAACAGAAATTATTACTTAGGTACAGCATATCTACTACAACCCAAACACAACTGATTTAGTATTGCATAAGAATATTTGGTTTATCTAACAAAGAGGGTTATCATTTTTAAAGACCCTGATGACACCGTTTGAAACCTAAACAGATTTTTGTGTGACAGGAATATGCTGTGTTCTAATAAAACTGCGATTTGTAAAAGTGATGGGGTTTGTTGCTTTTTTTTTACAAATGAGATTTTCTTGAACTTGACCGCAGGGGCGCAGTGGTTTTTGAGTGGCTGGAGGCCCCCTAAGGACATCCATAATGTAAAATTCTGATGAATATTCAACTGTTAAATCTCAACCACTTCTGATGGAACATCCCTGACAAAAACACAAACTAAACCTAATGAGTACAAACAAACGTCCTCTCAAACAGAAAGCGCAAAAGAAACTCTTCCCTGAGGGGTGACAGCACAAGGCATTAACGCCTTGTACAGATTGCACGGCAGAGGAATGATAAGTGTGCAAACAGAAAACAAAAGACAAACAACTGGATTCTATGTTACGGTTGGTGACAGATGTATCAACATGCTTTGTTGGGTTTCTAAAGGGATATTTTTTTTTCTTTCTTTTTTTCTCTTTTTTTTAAAGATATTTCTAAAAGCCGCTACTGAGATTGCTGGAATGTCTTAGGAATCCATTCTACACATTATAGACGAGTAGACTGGGAAGCGGAAGCAACGACTACTGTTTGGCACATCCAGGGTTTTTTCTACCACTTTACTACCACACTGACAAGAAAGACACACTCAACAAAACAGAAGCACAACAACAAAGCATTCTGAAAATAGCACTTGTCCTACCATTTTTATGTTTCTTCCCTAATCATACAAACAACAGCTAGTCTAATTATTGCAGGGATATAGTTAAGTGCTACCTGACATCTTTTTCTCTCCCTCATTCTCTGTCATGAGTTTATTAAACCAAAACATGTTACAAAAATAGAAGCTTTACTACCAGACAAGGCTTTGAATATTCACTTTCCCTTTACTGTTCCTTCTGTGTCCTGTTGTGGCGTTGCTGAGGCTGAGGCTGTGGTGAGAAGGCAGATAAAGTCACTAAAACAACAACAACAACAACAACAACAACAACAACAACAACAACAAAACACTCAAAACATTTTGACAGAATGTGCTTTTAAGTTAGACCCTGTATCTTTGTCATTAGGCTGTCAACTTGCTTGCTGTATCTTTACATTCCACTAGATGGAACAATTGGACTAAAGTCTGTGTGTGTGTGTGTGTGTGTGTGTGTGTGTGTGTGTGTGTGTGTGTGTGTGTGTGTGTGTGTGTGTGTGTGTGTGTGTGTGTTGAATGTAGATCTTCCCAGTCCGACCCACAGCTATTCAATGTTGATTTGTAAGACCTGGCTAAGATGTTTCATTTCTGTGTTTCCTTGTGGCCTTCTTTACATAATTTGTGAGGTTTTTCAAAGTAAAATTAGTACCAAATATGTAGAAATCGAATGCGAAAGCCAAGAGACTGTAACGTCACTTCAAGGTTTGTTGGCCCTTATTGTACGTGTGCATTCTCCCTAAAAGGAGTATCAGAGCTACATTTGGACAGGTGTCATGGAGGCGGTTGTTGAGGTAACAGGGGATAGAGCTCCTCTAACCTGCCTTCTCATCCGTGCCTCTTTGTTCACCAACCAGCAGCCTCGCCAGCAATCCTAACAAACAGCCCTTACACTTCCAGACCAGTATCATCTGCAGCTCCAAGGACTAGCCTCTGTGACCATGGTTCAACTTGTATTTCTTGTGCACATGCAACACATCACTAGGTAAATATACAAGTCTTAAATTAAAGAAAGGTGTAAATAAAAGTGCCTTATCAATTCAACAATTAAGAATGGTCTAACTACTAATATCATACATGTTATTTAAAATAGATTCTATAAACATTACTTTTTTCTGTATAGTAAGTACTTATGACCATATACCCTGTAGTACATTATAAAACAGGTGGAATGGACCCTTTTCATTGTGTTGGTGCCCTGTGCTTCCCCAGGGCACCTGTCCAGAGAAGGATTAATAGCAGATGGCCTTACATGATTTCACTATGCAACAATGGTGGATGGAGTCTTTGACAGCTAAAATCATTGCGTTTTCATTAGAATTACCAGAATTCTGTTTCTTTTTTTTCTTTTTTTTTAACGATTGTCCATAGAGAGGTTCCGGTTGCATTACCATGCCGACAGACCCTCGCTCAAAGTCGCTGTGAGTTTTCAATCCATGAACCGTGTCCAAAAAATATGACTGAACACAAGAGAAAAAGGGCTGAACTTGACCAAAATGTGCGCATTTGTCAGCTATTTATTTCAGTTTGGGAGATAGGGATAATACCAAAACTGTTTTGGGAATGTAATCTGAAAAATAATACTGATAAATACTGATTTATCTTTTAATTGAAGACGTCTTCAGCTATTTTAATTCCAAAATCAACTCAGTAATTGTTTACACAATTACAAGTCAGATGCACAGGTAAATCATAATAATGGCAATTCAATAAATACTGGTGAGAATGAATGAGTGAAATTAAGTGAATCATGAGTTCCATGTTAGAAATACGCAAAAGAGGGTCAAGTTCAACCAGACAGAAATTATTTGTCCCTATCTCCTCTTCGTGTCCCATGGGGTGTCGGGTCCCACAAGTCTTCCAAAGAGAACTAAATTTGATAAAGTAAACCTTGAGAATCAACTCCCTAAGCCCTCCCCTTTAATGTAAAAGAAGAAGTTGAACAGCCTGCCATCTGTCCGCTCTGGTTTGTGCAGGGCACCAATAAAGTGTCTCAGATTCCTCCTCTTCCACATTCCCCTACGGTGGGCACACTGGCACCTGGCAGGGCTGCTACCCGTCAACGGGCATGGACTGCTCAAAGTCTGATCCGAACAGCTCCTTGTATAAGGGGGGGAAGTGGGCACGCACAATGTCTGGGTATATTGCTTTGAAAGCTGTAAGCTTCTCTGTATGCCTACTGCACAGCGCTCGCAGTGTCGACACTTTGCATATCAACTGTGGAGAGAGAGGAGACAGGTTGTTTAGATTCACAGGGAGGCAAGGACATGGAGCAATGGTAGTGAAAAACATTCCTCCCTACAGTGTATTCCCTCTAACACAGGACAAACAGACTTGTAAATATCGAGACAAGCATTCTGCCACAAGGAAAACTTGACACTTCCTATTATGGAGCTGGTGCAATTGATATATTGCCACTTCTCTACTGATTTGATGTAACATCATAAATGTTTCCCCTGAAATCTGTGTTAGTTTAATGTAATGCACAAACAAATGGTTGATGGCCTGTAGATAAAGATCCTAAACAGTGGGAGATTGCACTGCTACAAGGTTAGAGCATGCTTAGCAGACAGCCACTTTCAGGCATAATGGATGGAGTGTGTACTGCATAGCAATGTACCTTTGTAAGTATCCCATCCTCTCTGTGGTTCTTTTGCAGGACGTGCTGGAGAGCCAGTTGGATCTTCTGCTGGAGTTTCTCAACCTTCACCTTCTCCTGGAGCCAAGATCGGTCTGTAAGGTAAATTATCACAACGTTTTGTTACTGTAAATAACACGTGTAGGCCCCTGAAAAGTCAACTCATGCGAAAAGGAAATGATGCAGTGCCACTAATATAAGATACTAATTGACAGAGAAAAACAGGAGGGCAACTGCGTTCCTTTTCGTGGTGAATGTGCGTCTACTTTTTTCCCCTCTTTGCACTGTGAGTGACACCTACCAGCAGACATCAACACAAAGGCGGAGAACAGGGCGATCTCATCCTCAGACAGGTGCATAGAACACAAGTTTTTCCCAAACTCGAAGACGGAGCTGATCAAGTCGTCACAGCCTGCCACAGCAAAGGACACAGAGAGAGGGCTTAGGATGAGGAAGACCAAAGAACAACATCCACTCTTGATCTTTATTGGGAGAGAGGTACACACGGCAGGGAGAGGAAGGGGAAGGAATGAAAAAGAGCGGCATGCTGACAGCACATGGGAGCGTCTTAAGCAGAACAGGCAATGCTTTTACTGAGTTTTGCCTCCCAGACGAGTCACTTTTGGCAGTTGGGTGGTGTTATGCAAGCCAAAATGAGGTCACTATTGAGGCTTTTAGTTAAATCAATTATCGGGGATATAGAGAGACAGGCGGATGCCACCGCTGCTCGGAAAGCCCATCACTCTGCCTACCCCACTACGGACCTCTGTAAAAACACACAGGACACTGGGACTCTTGAAGCTGGGACAGATACACATGCTCACTCACACACACACACACACACACACACACACACAAAAACTTACACTAAGAAACAGAATTCAGCATTTTTACTGCCACCATGGGACACATTTACATTTTCCTCTGTCAAAAGGCAGTTGGAAATGCGAGTAAATCCATGGTGGAGAGTCTTACTAATGTCATGGCAGTCAAACACGAATGCTATTTGCTTTCGCTTGAGATGTTTTTATATCAGACTATCAATGATGGTTTTGATAGCGCTCTCCCTAAAGACACTCCGTCTGGCTTTATTTATTCCACAGTTACAGGAGCCATATGCAGCAGAGCCTCACTAACATCTCTGTTCTACCATAAATAACCATAGCAGAGACAGCAATGCCAGGTGAGGCAGGGATGAGTTTGCTTCCAGGCCTTCAGATCAGCAGACTCTAATTTTGGCTATTACACCAAAGGAGGGAATAAGACACTGTAAGAAACACACAACATGGCAGCACACAAATACACACATGCAAACTCACTCAAATGTGCACCACACGCATACATCCACCCACACCCACCCCACTTACCTAATGACTTGAACACATCAGGTCCGGCATACTTTCCATCAAAATAGACAGTGTTGTTTTGCGAGTCAAAGGCACGGCACATTCTGACAAACACAACTTCCAAAGAGCCTGTGGAGACAGACAGGAACAAGATGCTGAATCTGAGCACTGCTTTTCCCTCACAGTTCCACATCAGTACGGGATGCAAAACACATGATTGTACTTTGTGCTATTCTTCTACAATGAGTAACACAACCACTTTGAAATAAAGAAGCCTGCCATCAGAGGGATAAAAAAACACCTCTGCAGATGATAATATCATAGACAGAAGGCTATTCTTCCATAATGACATGCCAGATAAAAATTGCGCTTCATTCAGTAGTGACAGTGCTTATTCATTCAACCTTTATTTAGTAAGATAGGTAGGGAATTTATTCTATTCTGCAATTTTGTACCACTCCGTGGGAGTGGATAAGAGGATCAAGAAAATGTAACAGAAGCCATTACTGCCTCGAAGGGAGATGCCACTGTTTTACAATGTCATGTCTGACAAGGGATCTCGGCCTTCTTTCATTATTCATTTTGGCTGTGCTAATGTAAATATTCCTAAGGGAAAGACTCACGAGGGGTGATTGTTTATTGCATGTGTGGTATGTTTGTATCTGTGTGTTTGAGCATCCGTATTTATGCGTAAATATAGGTGACAGCGTGCACAGAGCCATAGCTGCATTTAATATTCTGTAAGTATGAGAGCAGTTTGAATAAGCAGACATCATCGGTGTCTGGGAAAAGAGAGGGGACTGGCAGCCGTCATGATAGGTATTATCTGAGCTCAGGAACACATTGCTAATCTAATGCTGTGTCCATTCCTGCTTTGTATCTAATGAACAGAACAAAATAGAGAGCGACAGAGACAGACAGAGGAAACAGGCAGGGTGGGGTCTCCTCTCTGTGACACTGTCTGTGCGTGTGAAGAAGAGGGCTTCGTGTAGTCAGGTCAGCTACGCCCTTGTGACAATGCCAGAGGGGGGGGGGGGGAGAGGGGTGGTGGTGGTGGGTGAGTTTGACGGCAGCAGGCCATGTTGACAGGCTGTCATACCTGCTTTCAGCAGCACTATCTGATCGTTCTGACACAGCTCCATGAAGCCGTCGATGCGCTTGGCGAACTCCACCACATACTGAATGGCCTCTGTTATTTTGATAGCACACAGCTGCCACATGACTTCCCGGGGCTAAGAACAGATAGGACAGAGAATGAGTTATCT
This sequence comes from Perca flavescens, assembly GCF_004354835.1. Taxonomy (NCBI): domain Eukaryota; kingdom Metazoa; phylum Chordata; class Actinopteri; order Perciformes; family Percidae; genus Perca; species Perca flavescens. The sequence continues at coordinate 22,972,364 of NC_041338.1, forward strand.
ACTTTAAAACAATGGATTTGATTTCTGTAGCTGTTGTGGAGGCAAGCATAGGCCGCTGCTGTGGTCAAAGTACCTTGCTCTGGTAGCTCTCGACCTCCTCCTGCAGGAAGGCCTGCCAGGTCATCTGCTGCAGCTCCTCCCTCAGGTACTGACATGTCTCCATGTGTGACTTGGAGATGTTCTGGGCCAGGTGCTCTGCAACACAACCATTGTACCATCGTCAGAAACCCAGAAGATCACAGTTGAGATCTAAGTGTTACTCACACGGCGATGTGAAAGTGAAGACCTCACTGATGAAATACGCCTCAGGAAAAGAAGATTTATTTACTGAGCTTACAAAAAGGTGGAGAGGCGGATACGTGTGGGCTTTTTTGACTGGGAAAAGGCTTGTTGACATTTTCTTTTACTGCCTGCAGGAAGCTCATAACTTAAGGTTGAGGCAAAACCAATCTAGTTATGACACAAATGCATGGAGGGGAGGAGGGGCGCCACGTTACTCACTGAAACAAAGGTCACATTTTCTGGGAGAGAAATATTGAGTATAAGAATTTAAATGGTTTTGAAAACACATCTGTTAAAAGGAGTTCCTAGGCACAGGGGAGCCTAAAAAAATGATTTCCCCAGACACCTGCCCTGCTGTATCCTGATTGGCCCTAATTAATGGAAACTAATTACAAAAAAAGAGGCTCTTTTAATGAGTGTTGGAGATGAGTCTCCAACCTCCTGCTATTTTAAGCAACCTTTGTGTCGTTTGCCCCACGGTTGAGTTGTTCTCCCCCCTCCTCCATTTTGCTGTCTCTCCTCTCGTCTCCCCCTGCCTCTCTCCTGCTCCTTACCTAGTTCAGCCATGGACACGGTGGGGGAGGTTTCTCCGTTGGTGAAGGAGCAGTAAGGGAAGAAGCCAGAGCCGGGGGCAAAGTCGCAGATGGGCTCCGGCTTGATGCCGTTGATGTCCAGGCCTGACTGGTCAGGAGATGGCTGGATGTCCAGGTAGAAGCTGCTAACCGCCGAGTCTGGTTTGCTGCCATCAGGGGTGTGACCATCCATGTAGCCGCTGAGGTCGTCATGGAGCTCTGTGAGGCCGTTGGCTGAGAGGCCATAGCTAGGTGTGAGCGGCTCTGCCTCTCCGGGCTGTTGTTGGTGGTCACGCTGCTGCTGCTGCAGCCGGTGCTTCTGGACCTCAGCGTACAGGCTGTCTCGCTGCTTCTTCGACATGCGGCCAAACTTCACCGCTGTGATTAGCAGGACAAAACATGTGTGAGACTCTAGTGAACTATCACAAACAAAACATAAATATGTGATAATAAATAAATTGTACATAAAATAATATGAAAGCCCTAGTTAATTAGTAACATACAGTATATACAGTTTATACAGTATATACGTCCCTTAAAATGCGATTGCTATTCTAGAGAATGCCTAAAACTGTGTAACTGCTCTGAGAACAAATCATATTATCTCACACTATTGGTTCAATTCTGACTGCTTTAAAGAAAAACTAAAATGCCATCTGAGACTGAGATAAAAATGACTTGTTTGGACAAAACAAAAGGATTGAATTGGGGATTTTTTGGGCACAAAATAATGTTGTTCTGTACCACATTCAGAGATCATCTTTCAATTTGTATGTTGCTATTAGACCAAAAGACACCTGCTATTAGCATCATACACCATACGGATGTACAGTACAGTAAATTAAGAGAGATATACTCTTTTAACAGATAACACGGATGTAAAAAAAAAAGCAAATCTCCATATTTCAGGAGGGATCAGTAATGACAGAGAGTATTATAAAAATGAACAGCTTCATAAGTAAAGTGGCAGAAGTGGGAAGTGACTAACAGCTTACCAGCCACTCAAACATGACACAGGCTAAGTTGCTGCCTCCTGGTTCAAGGTTTCCAGACTAAACAGTGGTGCTGAGAAAGAGACTCCTTGGCCAGAGTTCTGGGGGCCTGGCAGTATGTCAGCTGGTCACAGTGTGTGTGTGTGTGTGTGTGTGTGTCTTTGTGTGTGTGTGTGTGTGTGTGTGTGTGTGTGTGTGTGTGTGTGTGTGTGTGTTTGTCTATGCACAGTGAAAAGCAAGTGAAGCGGCAAGGAGGAGAGTGCGGGCAGATGGGCTCTGGTGTGTTGAGTGAAGGCAAGAGTCACCTTCGTCTGTCCTAAGTGTGTGAGTGTGTGTGTGTATCCGTGTGTGTGTGTATGTGCATGCGTTTGGCTATGCAGAGGCACTCATAAGTGCTAATGTACTTCTGTGTTCATTCACATTAATGAATATGTGTGTGTAACTGAATTTTAGTGAAGTAGTGTGCATACAGATATGTGCATGTATATTCCGGTTTTCTTTTGTCGGTGTGAATCCTTGTCCTGTGTGTGTTTTACAACAACAACAACAAACACATCATATATCTGCTTTGTTCTGACATTATCTCCTCAGCTCAGCCCAGTCTGGACCAGCCCTGTCTGGACCAGCCTGGCACAGCAGGAGCCCTCCAGCACACATCCCCACCTGTGCGCTCCCATTACAGCATCTCAGATGCCGAAACACTAATGACAACCTCTAACAACCTCCTATTTCTCAAACCTAGTTTCTATTACAGCAACAAATTAGTCCCACAGACAAAGCACTCACCTGCGACTGGCAGACAATGAACACAGACTGACGTCTTAGCATGTGTACATGTCTCTTTGAGAATAATGGCGGTCATTATCTGTGTGTATTTTCTTTGTCTCTAAAACAAACTATCAGTATACAGTACTACATCAATATAGGGTCAGGAATAAAAAACCAAATAACAATAATGATAGACAGAAAGTAACACGCACAGGGGAATTGTTGGGTTTCTGTAAATGATGTGTGGTCTAGACCTACTCCATCTGTTACGTACATGTCCTGAGATAACTTCTGTTATGGCTTGACACTATAAATAAAATTGAATTGAATAAATGGCTACTTAAAAGCAGCTATGACTTGCAATAAAGTTATGGTGTTGCTTTTCTGAATCTTCAGGAAATATACCTCTGGTTCATCACTTTTACCGATTTTCTCTGAAAAATACAGATTTCTACCTGGGAATAAGGACATTTTTTGTCCCCACATACCAAAAAGTTGCATTTTCTGCCGCAAGAAGATACTGACTAGTAGTTTACAGTAAACAATGTCCTGCATTTCTGTGTTATTGATTTTTGTATCCAGTCTTCACTCATTATTTTAAAATAAACAGAATCAGAATACCTGGATTGGTATTTTTATAATACATAATGAGCCTGAAATATACACTACCAATAACTTCTAAAAATGACAATTGATGTTTGGATCTTGCACGCCTTCAGAGGGAGGTCAGAGTCCACAACAGCATCCCTGAAGCACTGGTTCAAAGACACTTCAGCAGAGCAGATTCTTGCCCACACAGGGGCTTGAACCTGGGCTCTTCACCTCTCCCGACTCACCATGCAACCCTGCTGTATCCGCCCACCTCTTCCATCAAGCACTTACCATCTCGTGACATGCCCACTGCCAGGCACTTCTGCAGCCGGCAGTGCTGGCAGCGGTTGCGGCTGGTGCGGTCGATCAGGCAGTTCTTCTGACGGGGGCAGGAGTAGGCTGCATTGCTCTGCTGACTCCTCCTGAAGAAGCCCTGCACAGGAAAGGGGCATGGAAAGACCTTGGGTTACTGGATGAACAACTGTGGGTGGAAAAATGTTCTGGGACTAAAGGACCAATTCATGGCTTCATAGTGTTTTAGTGCTGACAAAATCCATTACTGATTGATAGTGATTTACTATTTTTCTAGTGCTGATATTTTTATTTTACTGCTGCCAAACAGATTAGATAATAAAACCACTGTGATGATACTGTATTTTTCTGGCCGCTGTAATATCTGGCAATCAAAGAGTGCTTTATTTCACCACTGTGTTCAGCATGAGGGTGGTGTGTTTTAGTAGGAATGATAACAGCGGATGGTATTTTTCTTCGGTGGGGTTATTAGTGTTGATTAACGCAGCACTGGCATGTGCAGTGCTAAAGGATTGCGAACGCACACCGACTGGATTCCTCATCCTTTGACTTAATGAATTGATTCCAGCACATCATTAACATGCCCCACTCTACTGCTCCATACACATATGTCTTAATTAGCTGCTCATTGGCTATTTAATTACAAGAAAACAGCTGACAGCTGCCAAGTTGCTTTATAATGGAAGCCATTATGGAAACAGGCTATAACTGCCAGTGACAAGCAGCACTCTTTAATAATGCTATGATTTATGGTCCAAACTTTTGTACTTGCACATATCATTAAAGGCTTCTCTGCCTTGGACTAATTAGCAATCATTAAAGATAGAATTCAGCAGTTTATTCTTTAGTGTTTTGTTCCTTCCAGCTCCTGTGTGAGGGAGAGGAGCACTGGGAAGAACAGGAATCTCTTTCTCTCTCACACACACGCACACAGACATGCACACATACACAGGCACACACACACACACAGGCACACACGCAGGAGGAAACAGCAAAGGTGCAGGCTGGCTGAGGAATGCTAATGATGTGCCTGGTGACAAGCACAGGGACAAGAATACACTCTAAGCACAAAATTGCCCTCACTGTGAATGGCTGGTGCATTTGAAACAGTACAAAAGAAGGCTTCAATGGAAGCAACACTGTAGCAAACAGCCAACAATCTGCTATAATTCAAAGCACTCTCCTTTTGATCATTTTATTTCAAGAAGAGCATGCTGCAGCAGAAGCAAAAACACAGTGAAAAGACATGTCCCTGGGAGGGAAAGGCAGAGGGATGACTTTGTCCGACTAATTGTGGTTTTCTGTGATGTCCTCTATGGTGCTTGACCACTTTAATGATCGTGTTCTGTGTGTTTACACTCCGCAGTTCCTCTCCAAATGATCGTAAAACTTCAGCAACATTTTCAAACGTCTTTCCTTGCAAGCAACTTTCTTTACCTCCTCAAATTTCCCCTGTCTTCTTCCCCCTCTCAGTTCTCCTGTCCTTCACACACACACACACACACACACACACACACACACACACACACACACACACACACACACACACACACACACACACACACACACACACACACACACACACACACACACAAACACACACTACTTCCCACGACACAAACGAGGTTCAGTCTCTTGATGCTTACCTTACAGCCTTCACATGTTATCACGCCGTAATGGATGCCTGATGATTTGTCTCCACAGATCTTGCAGGGAATTATTTCGATTTGAGCTGAAATGAAAGAAAAGAAGAAAAAAAATCAACATTTTGCTGTCACAAGTCACTGTAGAACACCCTCACCATGGATCCATGTTGATACATGAAAGAGCACTGTGCTTCTAAAAACATCTCATCCAGTGGCTCTTGAATCCTCACTTCCACAGAGCATTAGCTGAATATTTACAGAGTTGGACGTATGTGTATGTCTGTATGTGTATGTGTGTGTGTGTGTGTGTGTGTGTGTGTGTGTGTGTGTGTGTGTGTGTGTGTGTGTGTGTGTGTGTGTGTATAGAAAAGGAGGCCATTTTAAGTCCTCACAAGCAGCCAATGTAAACATGGTGTGAATTTGCATCCTAAACACAACTTACATAAGGAAATCCCAGCTATACCTACAAACCCCTTGCCTTGTGCAATGACAAAGGCTCATTTAGCCACATGAGTCAAACTTCACCATAAAAACCATAAAAACCTGTGGCCACACATAACATGCCCACTGTGCTGGACAGAGTGGTGGCAGTGACTGTGGGTGCACGTCTGTAACACTACATGAAAAAAGTGTTCAGTGGCTGTGGTCGTGTTGCGCTGTTGACAGCCCTGTGATTCACTCGCCATAGAGGACAAAAGCACAGAGAGGACAGGCCTCATCCATCGTTAGTCTTCTCTTCAGGAGCGGACCACAGGGCAACACAACAGAACACACAGACATCAGAGACACAGAACTCCCAGCTCGTCCCAGTGATCTCAGCTTTATCACTGCAGCCACTGATGCTACATCCCTCTCCACCTCCACTTCCCCCTCCGCCCCTCCCCCCTCTCTCTCCAGAGATCTCTATCTCACAGCCCTCCTCCACATCTCCAACATCTCAGTCCCACCATCCCAACAGCGCACTGCAACGCCAGACGAACTCCGCTATCTGATCTAAATCGAGGAAAGATCACCGCGGGATGTTTCCTCACGATGTAATGGTTTTCTCCAACCAGCCATGCAGCCAACCAATCAGAGCATGTGGAGATATTGCAACACAAGTCTATACCAATTAGGGGAGGAATATTATGATTTTGCCTTAATAAGACGCAATAAAAATTACAATAATTAAAAAAGTGGTGGTACATTCACTATGTCTGAGTGTTACATCAGCCTCTCCCCTCTAGCCAGGCCTAACTGTCTCTTCCCATGACTAGACTAGATGCTTCAAATATCCCTCGCACACCTTAACAACCAACCTCTTTAAACTAGTTTGATCACATCAAAAGTACTTGTGCTAAAGTTCAATCCAGAGATCCCTGCCCATTTTAATCATCTGCCTTGGAGCTTGTAATGTGTCATGTGGATAATGTCCTTGTCCCTGAGGCATGCCCGGGAGAGGCCCTTAACACAGAGCCTCTAATCCACTAACCCCGGAGCCACACTCCATTCATTCAGGAATCTGTGTCTGTTCTCCTCGCGCTGCTGGAGTCAACAAGATCGGCCATGTTTACATGGAATTAGCCTACATTTTAGTAAAATGAACAAAAGGGAGTGGTGGAACATGCACAATTAATTCTCCTCCAGACAACACCTCCTGCGATTTGTGATTCTCACATACAATAGAGGGCACTGCACCTCGTCGGCCCGGATTAGAGTGAAATGCAGGCAGGAGACGGGCTTTGACAACCTAACTGAGAGGGTTAATTTATAATTAATCTTTTCCTTACTGTGCACAGTTGCTTGTTATTTCGGTTAGGTCTATCTCTGTATGAGTGCACTCTATTGTTTGTTTTTGTGTTCTCCCTGCATGAGCATTAGCAGTGCAGTGTGTTTCGACTCCTTTAGCGTTTTCAGCCTCATTACTTACATAATTTGTTCTGACATGCACTCACAACAACTGAAGCATGCTGTAATTATGACTAGCTGTGGTTATGGTGAGCTAAAGGTTGTAGTGACAGGCCCCAGCCATTGGGTGGCAGTGCAAGGCTGTGGCTATGGTTGTCTTGCCAAGTTAAGCCAAGCTTCCACCCACCCTATCCAGCCCACAGGCTTTTGGCTCTGAGCTCCAGCCTCTGATAGCTCCAGGCTTAGGCTGCTGCTAGCTTCCCCCACCCCCACAGCATAGCTGTGAGATGCCTTCATCTCTCCTGAAGAAGCGGAGCTGGCTAGGCGCTCACTCAGGCCTGACAGAGGCTGTGCCACATCAGGTGAAAGCAGTGGGAGTAGAGACGCAGTGGTGCCAGGCCGGGCAGGGCATACACATACACGAGCATGCCTCACAAAGCCCTATCTGCAGCAGGAAGGCCCTGAGTGCACACAGCCTCACCAGCTAACACCCTCTCACTCCACCGCTGCACAAGCCCCTGGATGCTCAGTTCACTCAACAGTAAAAAGGGTTTGTCTCTGGACCGGCTGAGGCAGGCTCTGTAGTTTCTTGTATGAGAAAAGATCTCAGTCTGAACATATAGTAATTTCCAAACCAGGGTAAGAGGCTTTCAAAAGGATGTGGAGAGATGGGGTCAAGGAGAATAAATACCCAGCAATGACACAATGGATATCAAATACACCATGAAGTCACCTACAGCATCAGCCTAAGTCAATATTTTCTATATCTGTATGACTGTGCGAGTTGTCCTTTTGAGTGACTGGTCATGGGGCCCCTAAGCTACACTCTAGACAGTGAAGATGATTTAAACTGAATTCCCACAGGAGAGTCAGTCAAAAAAGGCCTGCGCTTATAAGCACTCCCAATCTGGCAGTCAATATTTATTGACATGAGCTGCGGTGTTAACTGCCTCTTGGTGTGAAACAGGCAGCTGCTGGCTCGCTTGAGCTTGACCAGCGCAGTGCCACTGATCCCATTCACCGCGCCTGCCTGCCTGCCTGCCTGCCTGCCTGCCTCCCTGCCTGCCCGCTTCCCTGCCAACCAGCACTGCCTGTGCTGTTTACGACATCAAAGCCAGGCACAGTTAGACGGGCAGCCATGCTAAAGCCCATCCCAGCAGCCTGACGCTCCTTACAGCACTGTGAGATGGCTTCTGCACGCAGGCCACTTCAAAGACACCTGCTGAGTCGCCAAGATTATGTGTGAATCACACTGCAGCACAATCGCACCACAGCACATAACCATAAGGGCCAGACAGCAGCTCAAGTCTGATTTCCTGCATGCAGCATTGCAGCCTGGCGTGGGTGTCTTGGACAATGGGCATGGCAGAGAGAGGAGACAGTCAAGCCGAATGCTAAAGCTTGTTCTTTGTCTGTCTGTGGTTGAGCAGTTCAAGGACACTGATTCACCACACTAGCAGGCCCTTTGAGGGGATGACGTGTCACTCAGAGCACATGTACAATAGGGCAGCAAGGCCTCTTCATGTTCACCCAGTGCCCTTCACTGTCTTCTCCAAAGCCCTGAGATCAGCCCACTGCTAAAACTACACACCATTATCAAAGACCTGGAAACTGACAGTCAAATGTGAACACCCAGAACAATTTGCCAAATGCACAGTAACAGCTTACAGAGGCCCTGTCATAGTTTATATTGTTATAAGCATCGTATAGACAGACACTGTCAGACAGAACACTTCCTCCCTGTGCACTGCAATTGCAGCATTGCTACATTCAAAGATGTCATTCACAAGACAAAATGAAACTGTGAAGCTGAGAAATAAATTTAAAAAGTGGTATATAGAGGTTAAATATTCAGAAAAGCTGATACTGTGGTAGTTACTATGCAGTGTAAATTCTTGAAGAAAAACAAAAATTAGTATGCACTGCAGCAGACCTGCTATTTTCACCTGCTTGCACAGTATAGTGGACTATATACTATATAAGACTATATACTCTTTTTTTAATATAAACATCTTCAGAAATGTGGATCATTTTATTTATTTCCTGGTAATTATTCTTTAATCTTTGTTCCATACTTCTTAGAATTATATTGTTCAAGTTAAAGAATGCTGTACAAAATGAAAAATGAAAATCCCACAGGCTTGTGCAAACATGGAAAATCACTAGTCAAAATCTCCTGGCTGTTCCCACTGAACCCTTGGACTACTGACATAACGTTGAAGGATTAAGATTATCCCTTACATTACAGACCCATGCCCAGGCCACCGTCATAATGCTGAGAGCTTAACCCATTACTCGATTGGACCATTAAATCATTTTCTCATGGCCTGATGATTCATGATAGAGGAGCACAATAAATGAGGTCTGAAATTGAGGCTTCTATATACTGTTTTGTCTCTGCAGAGCTGTTTTTTTCTTTCTTCCATTGGCTCATTTACAACACACATCATTCTGAAAGAAAGCGTGTGAAGCAGTTGGAGGAAAAACACATTTGCTTCTCTGTGCATGTTTGTGTATTTGTGTGTGTCTGTCATGTTGTGTTGACAGCTGTCAATGACAGAGTGACGCAAGCCAGCAGGGCTCATGGCAGAGATTATGTAAGGAACTGGACAGGGCACAGCATTATGAGCAGATTAACAATTCTCTTCCCTTCAGACAAACAGTGTTAATACATTCTCCTATAATATTTTTTTTTTGCAACAAAACAAAACAAAAGCTTATAGGGATAAATCTGAGGACTGTTATACAAAAGCAAATTTTCTTATTAATGGAGCATTTACACATGGTCAACATATAAACACCAGAGACACTGAACCAGCTGGCAAATGTTTAAGAAGCAATGTTCCTCCATTATTATGTGCAGCTTTTCATTTTGCTACGTGAACTTCCCATTTGACGGTGGAGATCAGCTGTCGGTTGATAAAGAGTCTTCTCTAAACAGATACCCATGGCAGTCAGATCTACCTGTAGAGAGACGACAGCCTTACAAGAGCTGGAATCAGAATTCTGCCTCTTTTCATCTGCCAGGGCTCTGCTGTCATGTGAAGTCACACAACACAATACTTTTTTATTCCCATTTATGCAGCAGAAGAAAGGTTATTTGAATGTCAGCGGCAAAGGACAGTTGTGGCACGATACACAGGCTGAATAGTAGAAATGTGTTATTTGTTTAGGGATCGGTGGCTGTTGGCATATCCCCATAGAGCTGTTCTAATGCCATTGCTGGTTTGTATCGCAAAGAAAACACATCGCTATACAAAAATTCACCTGCAGACCAAAACTCTGTATCATCACTTTAAACAGCTTCCATTCAACCTATAAACACGCTGAAGTCATCAAAAAAAAATTCTGACCAGAGGGATTAAAGCAAGGAAAGACATAATTGACACATTTTGATGTCTCTATGCTGCATCTTGCTAATTCCCCCCCCCCAATCATTTAGCTGCCTAAGCTGTGATCCCTCTTCACTAGAGACTAGCTATATTTGAAGAAATATTTCCGTTTCAAAAGATGGGCTCTTTAAGCCTTTCCCTATTATTACTTCATAGCAGTGCAGTGACTTTGCTAAAGCTCAGGTCTGGACCATCGCCCTGGGCTGCTTTTTGGATGAACTCATGCGTACATCTCTGTGTTTGTTTGTGTGTGAGGCCTATTAATATTTCAACACTGCCCAACTCCAGATGCCTGTACAACACAGCAGTGCTTCTCTCTTCATGTCTCTCCCTGTATTTACTTGACTGTTTTATTGAAGTGCATTCTGACACCCTCTATGAGGGGGAGCAGGAGAGGGGAAGATGTATTCCCAAACCGCAGCACAAGACATCTCTCTCCATGTCTCTTTCTCCACCGGCGTAACAGTAATTTGGGCACTAATTTATGTGTTGTGGCAAAGATTGACGAGCTTCCTGACTGGGAGTCTGCGCGCATGCACTCTAGGGGAAACAACAAAAGCCTGGGTTTACCGAGCAGACGAGCACCATGAAGGGTAGCATGTGTGCGGCGCTCCTCTTCCCTCCCTTGTCTGCTCCACCTGAACACAAATCTCTCTCCCCGTCACTCCTTACCTCCCTATATCCATCTTCCCCCACCTATCCCCTTCTTGTCTGTGACTTCAGTGACAAGTGAAGTTGTGCCTGGGTGCTGGGGACCGGAGGGCACGCCCCCTCCGTGTGTGCAAGCGTGTGTGCGTACATGTGTGCCGAGGGAGAAAAGCTTACACTGTTTACTCTGATGGCAAAATACAATCTGTAGACAGCACTCACTTATGCATTCTACCAGCCCCTAGTTAGTCATGGAGAGCCATGAGAGCTGAATAAAATATCTGTGTTCCAAATATTTACATGCTTTGTCTAACTATTTAGATCACTTGGTTTGGGCCCTTCATACATTCAAATGTGATACATCCTCTATCATAATGATGTGCATTTTCGAAGGGAAATAGAAGTTTTTCAAGTCTGAGTCAGAGTTGCTTGTGCAGTTGTTGCTTTACTCATGCATTCTGCAGCAAGGAATTGGGATGCACCAAAACTGAAAATCACTGAGGCTGAAATCACACAGGACCGACTGATTGACTGGTGCAGGAGCTGCTGTTTGAATTCTAAGATTTAGCTGAGGATCGTGTGATGCTTCCGAACCTTTAGTCTGACCACTTGACCTAAGCATGCAAGGGTTAAAGCCTTGATTGTGGTACAGTGCCTTAGTTAAGCACCTCTCAGCTCCCCATCTCCCTGCAGGGACAGCAGCCTAGTAGGCTCCTTTAGAAAAACACAGGAATATATAAATAATGAATCCTTCAAAACATCCACTGCAATTACACGCAGAAACCTTTACATAACAACAAAGAGCCTTGTTCCATTGCACTAGGGAATTTGCTACTGCCACACTGTACAACTTCCTTCCTCCTATAATTGCTGTATTAGTATGCATTTCTTGAAGACAAAGACTGTGGGTTTTTGAATAGGACTGTTCTTCTGTTTCACACAAAGAAATCAAAACTTACACCCATACAACTTCCTGCATGGTCTTTTTGCCAGAGGGGTGACAGAGTATATGAACATTTTATGTGTGCATTTTAGACATTTTCAAAGAGAAAGGTGCTTCAGTTATGGTAGATATTGGAGAAGAGGGGGTGGGGGCTTAAAGTCCCGTCTCATGCTGCTGCTCAGGGTCAGTGGGTCAGAGGCACACAGCCAGAACACACATGGAGAGCAGGCTGAATAGTTCAGCTGACAGTAATTGTCCCTCTGTGGTCTCCTTAGGAAAACATGTTTCCAGACAACGCAGACCGGCTGCATGGGCCAGATAGTAATCATGATCTTGACTTGCTCCATCGAAGAGATAAACTCAGCATAAGCCTACAGTTATGGCACGAGTCAGTATTTCCATTGGAGCTGACATCAGCCTAAGCCAGCTCTGCACGGTGATGCAGCACATGTGTTAATAGATCAAGTGATGAGCTTTATTCCAAAACATTTGAAATCAATTAGTTGGGAGAAAAAAACCACATAATGACAGCAATGTCATCATGCAACATCTCTACATATAAAAAAAAATAGGAGCCACAGTGTGGCAGTGTGTGAGTCAATTAATAATTATCCTTTAACAATTTTGATACTTTAATTTCCTATATTGCATGAGCGTCCAACGTATATTAAATGGATAGGCCACCGTTTGTTGAACAGGTCTTATCACAGTCTCCCCTAGCTGTAGATAGGTGTGCCAACGCATTTTTTGTGCATGCATTGTTTTAGTCCGGTGCAACACCGGCAGTGCCGCCGCTAGTTAGCTTAGCGTAGTGAATGGAATCCTATGTTGCTGGTTAGAATTTTGTGAGTAAAAGGGAGCCAATAAAAGACAAAAAAACAACCTAATTACTTGCACTGAGACAAAAAATGCGTTGGCCCACCTATCTACAGCCAGGGTAGAACGTCATAAGCCCTATTTCAACAAACGGTGGCGTATTCCTTTAAACTGCAACTTCAAATTCACGAAAGCTTTTAAATCATATGTATCATAATCATATGTATCTTTTTTATTTGAATGCATTTTGATCTCAAAATTTAAAAAGTCAGTCAAAACATGAGCAAGTCTGTCTACTTTTAATGGACTCTGGAAAGTTATTGTCTACGAGTTTTATGATTGCTGCAGACAGCCCCGCCGTTACTCAACAATTTTTACGGCTGGGCTGATGAGCGCTTTTTACAGCACCTCTAACATTCTGCTTGAAGGTCTTGGGTTTTCATCAGCTGAAAAAGAGCAGGCAAGGACAGGGAAGATGAATGACATCAATGGCCAGCCGATACTACCAGGGATGTGTGATTGAGACAAATGAGCCTTGTTACATTAGCTGGTGATACTGAATCCTGCTGCTCAAAGATCCAGAGCTTGATAGAGCTGAAACTAGAGGCACCCAACCTTTCCACAGATCACTGGTGTCATGGGGCCCCAGAAGAAGAGCTTTCTCAAAGAGCCTGCTTCACGGGTCTCGCTCTTTCTGTTTTTACCTGGACCACTTTTGTTTTGCCCTCATGTGAGCCCTTTTTTATGTGCAAGTGCACACACACACACACACACACACACACACACACACACACACACACACACACACACACACACACACACACACACACACATGCACACACAGCGCTACTATTTGGCATTCAAAGACTTTCTAAGCCTTCATTTCCAGGTGCAGAAAAAACATTTAAGTGAGACAGAGCAATTATCTAATCCATATACAGTTCCCTAGGATATTATTGTCTTAATAAGTGACTGCAAATACTTCCATCATGCATCATTTATCCTCAATGCTACTAAATGTTCAAAAATTATTAACTGAAATGTTATGATCGTAACCCATGTAAAATATTTACTTCTGATGATGAAATTTGTAAGTCATTTTAAAAATCAATCTGTGTATTTCATTTTGCTCCAGGCAGTATCAGTAGACCGAGGCGATGAATGCCAATGGCTTGCTTAAGTGTCAGTCGGTTGCAAAATTCTGAGAGTATTTAAGGTAGAAGCTTTCCATGGAAATTTACAGGAAATAATTGAAACAAAATGGAAATATAGGGGTTATCTGTTCAGGCTCTTTTGCCATGCCACTTTCATACAGAAACTAACCTTTTACCATATCATAACAAACAGAGTGTAGAATGTGCTATGTGGTGAGTTAGCTAGCTAGCAAGTTAATTACTGGGGAAAGGCACTTTTAAAATTTGAACCGACAATGTGGGGTGTGTGCAAACTAAGGGTTGAAAGCGAGCAACTACTTTGAAAAAAGAAAGTTTTGTAATAAAGAATGAATTGAAATAGATTAATTAAAACTTCGCAATTATCATACTCAATCAAGCTACATCCCACATTGTAACATAACAGCTAGCTCTGCTGGTTGGTTAACTGAAATATCATAAAATAACACATTCACTCCAGTAATATGATCAAAACGTACATGAAAACATGTAGTTGGTTTGGCTCAGACAGTGCAGTAGTGTTAGCAGTAGAGTGGGCTTGTAGTCTCGCATTGCCAGACCTTCCTCCACAGCGCTGCGGAGGAGGGTCTGGCTAGTCCACAGAGCATTCCGGAATGGGAGAAAAACGTGTTCTGGTTTATTGGCATTTCTTTAAACCAATCTCAATCACACGGAGCCGCTGCAAAACAGCCTCGGGAAGGAACTTGTTTTGGTGGAACGTGGAATTTGTTTTAGTCTTGCAACAGAAAACTCAGATTGGACAGATAGTCTAGCTAGCTGTCTGGATTTACCCTGCAGAGATCTGAGATGCAGTTAACCATAGTTCTCATAAATCCACTGGAGTTTAAAATTCCAACACAGAGAAAGCGGAAGGAAATGGACATCGGCGAAAAGACATGCATCCGGCAGAATTTCCTGCGGCACCGGAGCAATCCCGGAAGTGGAACGTTGTGGATATAGACTAAGTGGACTATGATGGGAAAAAGCACTATGCGGAGGGTTGACATTTTACTGAATTCCTACTGTATTTAATGGGGTGAGGGTGAATTATTTGTACATGTGATAGAAGAGTGCTGCTGAATGCAGTGCAGGTTACAATTTAATCAAATGTGCATACTTTAATCCAAAACATGCCATAAGACACTGTATTGCTTTTTATGTGCATTTCCACCCAAATAATTTCTCCATTAAAAGGGAAGCCTTTTAAATTTAAAGTGTGCAAACATTCCTATATTCCTGAGTTTAACTTCCCTTGGATATTTTCCTGACATTTTCCAAGTCTTTGAAACCCTAGTCAGTACACTGCTATGTCACTTTATCAGTAACTGTGTAATTAATTGGGCTTGCAGCAGATTACATGTTTATATATTATATAGTTATATCTACGGATGGTGCAAAACGTGGTTGCTGTGCAAAACATGTTTAGGTAAATTGATTACCTGTTCCTTTATGCTCCTTGGGTTTTAAAAAAATGCATTGTCACAGAGCTTAAAATAAGGCCATTTATATTAGCTTATAAAATGTTGCCTGTTTTCACAAATTGACATTGAATACAAAAATAACTACAATAATTTATCCTCTCATTGTGCAGGAGCTGCTGAGCAACTCCACCGTCGTCCTCCCTCTCCTCCAGTTGTAGTAGACCGTATGAAAGGCATTCCTAGACGACAGGGGTACACGAGGAGTGTCTACTGCCAGACAGAGTTCACAGACTGCTTACAGCGTGTGAGGCACATTCTCCCTGCACTGCTGTTTTCATAGTCCTACAAACACTGGCCTGGTTTTGTTTAACATGGCAGGATTAAGCAGCCATGCGCAAAGCATGCTTCCCTCCTTGCACGCTTTTGCTTACAGTTAAAGGCCCAAGCGCTCGCTGCTACCTTTTGGTGAACCAGTTTCCCTGAGTGCCGGTGAATGTGCCATGGTGCTATAATCCCAGGCAAATAAACAAGTGCCAAGATTAATGATTGCATAAACACATCCCAAAAGCCCTGGAATAACAATCAGCTCTTTAGCCCTTTTTGAAGCCATTGCAAAGGCTCTTGGTGTCAGCTGACTGCCAGTACTGTATATCCCTCTTTCCTTTGCTGCTGCCTCACAACAGCCAGGAATTGTCTGTTCTTTGTTGCTTTATTAACGACAGGAAGCTGTCAATATTTTCCACATGAGGATGGGTATTTGCAGCGCTGCACTAGGAGGAAACTTCTAAGCCAGAGCAGGACATAGGGTCCTCCACAGTTCTTCAGCTCCACCACTACGCCACAGCGTCTGATCCTCAGCGCCTGTCATAACACAAGCGTCTGTCTGACGCCATAATAAAGAAAGCGTGTTTGCAAGAAAGTGGAGACCTTAATGCAGTTCTGATTAGTTTGTCAACCCGTTCCTCATTATGCGTTCTAAAACAATAGCATCTTTGACTTGTTGTGAAAAAGACAAGTCAAGTAGACCTCTAGGAGGACATTAGAAGTGTGTGCATAGCAATAAATCACAACCACAACAGACCGAAAAAGGCCATTAAAATGACATTAGGAGCACGGACCGTCCACTCATCCCTGTCATCCCTGGTCTGCGACTATAAGACGAGCTGCTTTGCGGTGAGGGGGGAGTAGTGGAGACAGGGAGAGATAGAGAGTGAGATAGAAAAGAGAGAGGGAGAGAGTGCAGTGCAGTCCACTGGTCCAGGGCAGGGGAGCGTGGGACGTTCAGATGAAGTGGGAGGCCCCTCTCCAGGAGGTTGCTCCTCAGCATGAAGGCAGAGGCAGCACCCCACCTAATGAGGGGTGAAGTGGAGCCCCCTGTGGGACCCCCTCAGGCACATTCATTAGGAGATGAAAAAGCATTTCCTGCGGCAGAGCAAGTCCCTGCCTTGGCTCGGACATGTTTAATTTAGGGATATATGAAAACACAAGGCCGCCTCTATCATGGGTCAGGGGACTCAACAACACAGGGCCAGGGAGCAGGAGCTTGACTAAATGACTGCATGCAGAATTGAATTTTCTTGGAAATGGTTAGGGTTTGATACCCCCCTTTTAAGCTTAGAACATTAAGATTATTCAAAGGTCAAGTGTGCTGATGCTTCCAACTATGAGTGAAAAGTCTGTTGTAGACAGGCTATTATAGAGAAAATGTGCAGCTTATCACAAGTTTCATTCCCTTCAATGCATTGCATTTTGTTGCATCTTTTTGGCTCCAGGCAAAAATAATAGATTCATTTAGCCAGTGGTGGTTTGTGGAAGGGAACCAAGGATTATGGTAATGCAGCACTGAACGCTGCAAGCTAAATACAGTAAAAGAGAAATTGCTGCAGTAAGAGACACAGGAAGAATATCCGAGAGGGTAATTTATATAGTTGCACAAATCTGCATTCACAAATGCATCTTGAAAATCTCATATCTCACAAGGTATGCTGTTTGTGAAGACAATAGAAGAGACAGTGCTTCTTTCCTTTCACTGTATTAAAAAGGGCATTACAGGGTATCAATCTATGGCGATTCAAATACATGTCCGCTTATCACAGCTGCTTATCATTGTTCCTGATGAATCCTTGCATTTATTAAGGCTGTCTTCTTGCCTTGTTAGATATGTATAACCAATCTCCTGTAATTAGCAACTGCTAACCTTTGGGGTGCTAATCCTCCATGAATTGTGGATTTGTACATCAAAGCCCACACTCTCTCATATAGCTGGTGCTTGAAATTACACTCGATTTGAAACCTGCAATTATTTGTATAGCATGGATGCAAACAGTCTCCTCTTTTATGTCTCTGAGAATCCCGTGGGTTTGCAGTAAAGAATCCTTAATCCACTCCAGTGGAATCCAAATATAGAGTTAACACTAGCTTCCTAAAATTTAGATGCACAGCCAAGTGCCTGCTGTGCACGTAAAGTGGAGAAAGCTTCTCTCTTCTTTTTTGCGTAGTTAAGATTAGATTTCTTTAGTGGCTTAGATGCATCATATAAGAAGCAAGGGGGATTGCCCAGGGGTACAACACAACCATGCTTCAACAACAGAGCCTGGCTACGCTTGTAGTTGCGAGTCTGTCCTTTTCACAAGCAATAATTGAAAGTCAATTCAATAATCAATGGTCTTGCCTCTTTGTTTATGTAATCACATGTCCAGGCCTCTGTCGACAGGGTGAATGCCCAGCTGTTTAGAGTCAGCTGCAATTTGTACTCTCTCCCATTCAAGGCCAGGCTAAATCTACTGTGCAAGGAGGGAGAGATTATAGAGAGGGAAAACAACTGAGATAGCTTCCCACGCACGCACGCTCACACACACACACACACACACACACACACACACACACACACACACACACACACACACACACACACACACACACACACACACACACACACACACACACACTAATGCTTTTGCAGGGAGGATGCCTCAAGCATTTATTTTCTTTAATGAGAGACAAGAGTCTCACATGTGTCAGTGATGCACAGCATGGGAACAATAGGGTGGGCTTTAATTCCATCAATCTACTGCATTTATCGTTGTATCACATCAATACCTGTCAGTTAAGCAGGATGAGATAAATCATGTCAAGCAGACTAAGGCAGGGCCACACTGAGCTCAGTAAATATGCAGACTTAAAACTCATCTTAAAACTTGGGGGGTGAATGCGGTTCCACACAGTCAGTGACAAATTTAGAGCATGGGTCTTAAGCAAGGAAATACAAGAGATTACCTTGTGAGACAACATGACACAAAGATCATCCTTCCTGCACTTACTCTAGTAAGTGATTAAATAGCTATGAATTAACAATGATGTTGTTAGGTATTTAGAGGATATGCTACACCTCGGCTGTCACCTAAGCCTCCCATGGAAATCTCTTTACTTACCTTACTGTAACAGGGATCACACAGTTAAACTTGTTTTACCATCTTAAATGGGAACTGACACTATACCTTCCGACACCTGACAAAAAATGCATGCATAAGCGGGCAAGGTGCTTTTGAATAACACAGAAAACTTGAATGTGACAAGCAGAATCGAGTTTCATAAAGCTCATCCTTGTGTGTTTATGTGTTTTGTATGGGCATGCATACATTTACTGAACAGCACGTGTGAATCTGAGGAATACCAGGCAGCGGGATCTTGAAAAGTCCTCTCCACATATGTGCAATAACATCAGATTTATCGTCAGATAAAAAACATATAAAACACTTTGAGGTTTGGCTTTGAGCGATGGCAATAACCCTGCAGGCAGCCAAATTATGATTTATGTACTTTGGCTTGAGAGTGCATGGGGCAGTAATGTACACGTCTATGGAAGCTGGGCATTTCACTGTAGCATAGGAGCAAAAGAAAGAATACATTTGGTGTAAAATTGCTTCATCTGTTTACAATTCCATTTGGAGTTTATGAGAAAGACAGGCAAACACAGCCTGATATATTGCCCCTGTGTCACGGCATGGCAGGAGCATCCACACAAAGATTCATCTCTCACTTAGAAGCCAAATGATACGTCTAATTTGCTGCAAGCACAGTTATTTTTAACCTCTCCAGCTGTCAGATAATGGAGCTTGACTGTCAGAGCTGGTGTGTGTGAGTGTGTTAAAAGGTTGCAAACTCTTTTCAATTTACCATTCCCTTTGAATGGATTACAAAATGCACATTCCCATTAGTTCACCTGATTGACATTGCTTTTTCTTTTATCATAACTAAAGGGGGGGATTTAAAGAGTTGACTGAATTAAGATGGATACTTCCAATGCCAATCTAAATTTGGTTTTCACATGCTTTTTTTTATGATGCCTTGAAAATATTTCAGAAATCACATGGAAGTGAAGGTTGTTTTTGTGGTTATTAATTGGAAAATGTGATGTCTTTTTAAGACTTTCCTCAATGATCGAGTCCTTTTGTGCAGCATGTTACGGTACCATCATGTACCAATCTGCTACCTTCTACACTTAAAGTTCTACATCATTCAATCCCCATCTAGGAAGGTATGTCATCTGGTGTTTAATATTGGCAGCTTTTATTTCATTTAGGAATTTCTCTCTGACAACAGACAAATCTAACTGTATTCTACAATGGCCCTAGTCGCCACTAACAGGAGAGCAGCAACAGTGTTGCTTAATGCAGGGGCTAGTTACATAAGGGCCATTGGTAATAGTCCTTAATCAATAAGCTGGCAGTGGACTGCAGGCTGGTGTCAGTGGTTTGGCTGATGCAATTTAGATGGACACTAATGGATTCCCCAGCCTTCCTTCATCAAACATAAGTGTAAATCAGTGCACCCTCATTGCTAAGGGATATTTTTAACAGACAGCAGTGATGAAGGCTGATTTTTAGTAATACGTAGGCTCTACGCAGAGCCTACGTATTACTACACCATAGCCTATGCAAGTGGCCTACACCTTGGTGAGGATTTATACATGCGCTGGTGTGTCTGCGTCGTTCTAGCCTATCTCTTTAAGAGAATAGCACGTGGAAATGAGTATGAGGAAAGTTTAAACCAAGCCACAGCCAAGCAGACAAATCACTTGCTATAGTCTACATCGCTGCGATGAGTAGTTATATTTCTGGGGAGGTGCACATCAGGCTACGGCGTAAAGTCCGGCGTAAGGTCCGTATCTACATGTACCTCCCTACATACCTGAATAAATAAATCAGGCTTTAGACTGCACTAACATGATATGGGTGATAGGAAAACATCATGTCATCAAGGCATAGAAAGATCCAAAGAACACACCAAAGGGCTGGGTGTGAGCAGAGGCATAGAGACATGGACAGAATAGAACTAGGCATGTCAGTCTAGTTTTACTGTACATCCAACATTAACTATTATATTAACTAAACAACAAATCAGTAATACACCCAAGACAATCTTTTATCAACTCATAAGAAATGGCAGGAGGAAAACCATTGTTTGCCTCACACAGCTATCTCAGTTGTCGACTATAGACAGAGCTCCAGTGAATGACATGTCCACTGTTCCAATAACCAGCTGACTTCTAATGTTTGCTAACTCCAGCTTAACAGCATGTTATGTAAGAGAACTGGAGCGGGCATGTGGGGAATGAGCTCAGTTTACTTTGACCAGGCCAACAGAGGCAGCCGCCTGCTTGCTCTCCTGTCTGCCTTTGTGTATCATAGTGCTCTTACAAAAGGTGTATCATGCTCTCAGTCGGCAATGACACTTCACATTGACCAGGGGTCCGTTTCAGAAAGTACGTTTAGTGAAAAATCTGAGTTTGTTAACCCTGAGATGAGGGAAACTCTGGGTTTGCTGTTTCAGAAAGGGAGGTTAATCAAACCTGAGATAGAGGGGTGACTCCAGCCCATTTCAGAAAGAGAGGTAACTTAACCTCAGAGTCAGTTACTATGGTAACTGAGCCTGTGAACCTAACCTGGTCGGGAGCAGGTTTTCTTCAGTAAATCTTGAGTTTCTCTCAGTCTCCTCCCTCTGACAGCGCTCTTTCATTTCCTCATTCATTCATTCATTCAGTCTGTATCAGGCGCATTTTAGCGCAGTTTGTTATCTGCATGAATAAATAAAAACAGTGTTGGTTTATTAACCATGTTAGGCAGACTATATAACATTTTTTTTTTTCTCAAAACATGGCATTTCCTTGATGAAGAAGTTGTATTACTTCGCAGGGAGTTAAACATACGTTGGGAGATGATATTGAGGCCCCGACAATAGATACATTTTCATTTCCAGATACTAGCCTACCTATTTGAGCGGTATTGTTTTTCTTCCCAGTCTATCAGTTATGTAGCCTACATAACCTTATCTGTCCTCATATCACTAACGTCACCCACCGTGGACATGCTCTTACATCCCAGCATATTCTTTGTGTCGCATTACGTTTTTTTTCTGAAACGTTTTTTGTAGTGTTTATAGTGTGTTGTAGTGTAGTGTTTAGTTGATTGAACCAACTCAAATCAGCTGTTCTGGAACCAAAAACTCAGAGTTTCCCATCTCGGGGTAAATCTACTCAGAGTTCAGGGTTATACTCAGAGTTTGTTAAACCTCCTTCCTGAAACGGCCTAGATCTGACTCTAGCTCTAAGGTATCTCAAAATACCAAAACATGGCACAACCCCAGCTGCTCTCAGTCCTGCATTTACATGACCATACCGAAGCTCAAGTGAATTGTTATAGAATAGTTCCTGACCTCATTGTTAAACTATAATCTGCAGTTGTTATTGCCTTTAAAGCTTCCTGCAAGGTGTTGTATCACAGCTAAGTGCTATGAGAAAGAAACATTGCAGTAACCTGTAATGTGGCAAAAAATATCTGGTCAAAAAACTTTGTTTCAGTATGTTATTTCTTTATTTAAGATTCACTTTATTTGGTGTGAAATGACAACTTTATGCAGTCAATCATATAGAACCTTATTTTCAGACAGAAATTAAAAAAAAGCATGTGTTGTGCTTGGAGGTTAATGTGCTCCAAAATAAAAGGGGCTTCATCTTTGTTTTTTCTTCAAAAAGATGCATGCTTATCAAAACTGAATTTTTGCAAATAGGCTGATATAGTACAATGCTGCTCTTGCTCAAAAAAACTGCTGAAAAAGCCTTTATGTATTCTAACCAAGCACTCACACGTCATGCTGTAGCAAGTGAGCAGCCACTGTATTTTTAATATGCTTCCATATTGGTTGTGTCTCCGGCTTCACTTCACAGGCAGCTAAGCTTCATACTCAGGTGCCAACAGTAGTGCTCTTTAAGGGTTACATAAGTAGCAGCTAATGGTTCCGGGTCAGTATTTGGGATGTAATCCTTAGAGGCGATACGATCCACAACAACAACTTTCTACATGCTTCCCTGGCCTGGTAAGAAACACAGAACTCTTTATGAAACGAAACAAATCGCATACAGTGGTGACTAGAAGGAAGAATTACTTCTCTCTCTCTCTCTCTTTCTCTGCCTTCTTGACACACTAGATCAATTTCTCTGCCTGTTCAGTTGGCACGAACATCGCCCCGTTACAAAAGAACACAAGGCTTGGGGAATTTTCTAGAAAACCCATTGCCGTTCTCCTCCATGCTAGTTAAATTACAGAAAAGGTCACAGCAGGGGACTTCGGAACACAGCTACCAATCAATTGTAGCAATTCTCCTGGTGTGTTTGTCAACATTGCAGCCTGTTGTAATTGGCATAATTGTCAGGTTAGAGCTCGGCACAAACTGGGCGTCCTCTTGGCGAGCGTGGGCCGTGTCATTAAAAGGGACATGTTTCTGGAGGCGCTCCCGGGGACACATAACACGCAAGCATGTTGGAGCGACAGCTCGCCTGATAAAATGGCTGCCTCTTATCTCTACTATGCATATGAAAGGCTTATGCCTTCTCTATGACAGATTCTACGCCTCATCACCATGGGATTTGCCCAGATACACCAGAACAGAAGCTGGGAGAAAAACAATGTATCACATGTATAGCCTCATCTTAACACTGTCAACTAATGTTTGGGTGTGTATCCATGTGTGTACACACATGCTCACTTAAGAAACATACAGAGTGAACACCAAACCGAGTCAGTTATGGTTTGCTGTGGATAACATAACATGTGCGTTTCTCTCCTGCACAGTAATTCCCAGTTTATTGGCAGCACGGTGAACTTGGCATTCCTGGAGCAAGCTTCAATTATCTTGATAATCTGTAGTGAATACTTGATATAATAATGATATAGTATCTATAATTACCATGATGAGGTGGGGTAGAGTGTGCTGAAAAATAATCGTTTGTATCATCACCGCTGGGTAGCATCATTATTAATCTGACAGCACTCATAAAGCGTTTTGTTTGTTTTCTCTGATTGCTCTTTTACTACCAAAATAAACAACTTGGCTCCTTTGAGTTACAGCGGTATAATTTGATGGAACAGCAAAGGCATTTATCTATAAATTTATTTTCAATTTGAGGTAAGCTGCAGTCATGAAAGCTAAATCACTACCAGGGAGAAGATTATTCTAATTACTAACCAGCTGTCGTGCATGCTGCATGAGCACAGGATGTCAGAACACAGAGCAACCAGTAATCAGTTTCACAGAATCATTTGAGTACACATTTACATCTTGCACTAAATGTTAAACATGAAATTGTCTTCATTTGTATGGTAATGTTGTAAAACTAAAAGAAGCATATGCTATAACACAGCGTGACTGAATTTAGAAACACACATTTTATGGTCAATTTGTGATGCAATCTTAAAAGCTGAGTGTTTATTTGCAGCTGAAATAAGCCTGATGGTCTTTTAGTTTGCACTTAGATTATTCTGAAGGATATGTTGACCAACTGACGGCATGCTGTAGGAATGTAACTCATGTACTTTGACCGTGGGTGATGTTTATTTAAAAAATGGAAATGTGAGTCCAAAGGTAAACTGTGATTCAGACACTCAGTAAGCTAAGATGGCAGAGTAGAAGAATTTTCTCATATGTCTTTTCCGAGCTATATCTGAATTAAACCATAATGCTAGCATGGCTTGGTCCCTGGGGTTTTCTTTGCCATTTGCACTGCTAGCGCTGCAATCCCCCTGACAGGCCTGTTTACGACTGCTCTGCTATCGGAGGGCTGAGCAGAGCCAGGGACGAGCCTTCATTAGAGATTAAAGTGACCGTCACAAAGTCCAAAATCATCACTGCTTCCAACAGCAAGGCGAGGGGAGACACTGAATAGGCTTAAGCTCATGCATCAACAACAACTCTGTATCAGACGGATCCTCTGCTTAACACTTTTAAATTTCAATATGAATTTATGAATGACGTTTAAATTTAAATTTGAATTCTTTTTAAATTGGCTAAATCAATCCCTTCACTGGCAAAAACGGTCATCTTCATGGCTTCGTTGCCATAAAACACAGATGCATTTTGCAAATAACATGCATGACATTACCTTCTAAAAACAGCAGTATTTGAAGCAGGAATATGTATGCTTCGGTAGCAGACATGTATAACAGAAATATAATGACGTACTGCATCATATCAAGATCAGATGTAGTTTCTTGCTTTTTAAAGCTATCATACATGATTTCCACTGACCGCAGAGGTTAGGCTGAGTGGAGATTCTCGTCTTCGGTGGTAAAGCTTATCCATCTCCTGATCCAGAGCTGCTGGACATTCTTACGGATAGGTATGAATAAAATGAGACAGCTGGATGGAATTCCTGGGTTTCTGACCATATCCACTTGAGATGTCTTCCCCTCCTAGGCATTGTATGCCATTTACTCATCCGTCTCTTCCAAAACCCTCACAGGATTAACAGGGAGGAAGATGCTGCTCTATTATAATGCTGATAAGTTTTTCCGTGGGGAAAACTCCCTGATGAGTTTAAATTCATAAAATCTGTGAGTTCTTTTACACCTACACTGTAGGTAACAAAGAGCAATGTAACACATAACAATACTGCCCGGAAATAATGGCAGACAGAGGTTAAACAAAGCAACAAAGCCTTTATACACATTACGCACTCATTTCTTCTTCCATCAAAATTCTTGCTGTAACTCCAGAACAAAGCAGTTATTCTCAGAGGAACATGAAAGACAGACACCTGTCAATCATAGCTCCATATTTCCTGTGTCAGAGACTGCAGGATGGAGAAATGTGCAATATTCTGATAATATTTCATGCAAACTAATGCAAGTCAGAACACTTCCCTGCTGGCCACAAGGAGGGGAAATGAGAACAGGTAATTATCGGATTGCCTCGAGGCAAGAAATGATAGAGATTGCAGAGAACGGGGATATTTAGCCCTGCTAATGAAGGCCCATGTTGTGGGAGCACCGGGACGGGGGAGCAGAGGGAAGCTATGCTGTGGCTCAGCAGGAGGCAGAGCCTGATAAGACCATCTTACATAATAGCCACATCCAGGCCTGGCTCGCTGTTTGGACTGAGGCTCCCTGTCCCTCATGTTCTCTCCCATCCACTCAGCATGTCCGACCAAGGGAACGTAACATTGCCTGGGTAGAACAAATTCCTAAACATGACTATTTAATAGTTAATTCACACCAAGTAGTGACATTTACAATGTTGAGGACTGGGGGTTGGGCCTGTTTACAGATGCACATATGCAGTAGAATAATGGTTGCAATGCAAATGACGACTGCGGCATGTTGCGTACAGTTTCTTATGTTAAATATATCGATACTAATTATATTCACTGAAGAGAGCGAAGAATTGAGTGATTTGAGGAGGGGATCACCCCTCCCATTTGGCCCTGTCCATTTAACCCTATTGAAGGGTTTACGTTTGCCCATCTCAACAGCCGTACTTAAAGTGCTGAAAAATAAAAAGAGATTGCTTATTTTGTATATGCAGCACTTCCCCCGGACGGATATGAAAGTTTAATCATGGCATTAGGATTCACAGGCATTCCCTTGCCAGACCTGCTTGCAGACATCAGAATTGCTAATTTGCTGGTTTGCCCAGGAAGGGTTGGTTGGTGGGTGAGGAGGGGATGAATGGAAACAGGAGTCTGATTTGTCCAGATAACCTTGAACCCCAACGCTCAGCTTCCTGTGGATGTACGGAGCTCAATCAGTCCCTCTTTATCATGCTGATCTGAGCCGCTGTCCAGCGCGGAGGCCGGCACAACGCCGCACTAACTCTTTCCTGACTACTTTGAGAGTGTGTCATTAACCAAAATCATTTCCTGCTCTCTTTTCAGCCTGTTCTGACAAAGCCATTAACTTGCGCTGAAATGTCATGAATGAATAAATACAGCAAAATAATTGCTTTCAAAGGCAATCTTGGCTCTGCAGTAATGTCCCGATCAGATATCAACATTAAGCCAAAACAAAGCCTTTGACAAAAATCACAGTAATTGTGGCTCGGTTTCTAATCTGAATAATTAATTCCTATTGCTTGTCATGAGAGTCCACCGGAGACACAGACATGATAAAGAAGAAAGGTCCTGACAGGGTTATGAGTCAGCAGAGATGTGAAATTCAAATTGGCCAGGCTAAGCAGTTTGGAGCTGATGGTGATTTGAGTAGACTCACTGGTCAGCCCTACGGTACAGTAGAAGAGCCCAGGGCTGAAAGATGGTGGAGTTACTCATGGGCACAGGTGCTTTATCAGCAGACCACATGTAACTGGGGGGAGGGGAAAAAATGTTAATCTTCATCGTATCATACGCTGTATTCTCCACATTACAGTAAATTATGAAATATCTTTATACAAACTAAGCTTTCCATTCACCCTCCCCCCCTTTTTTTAAACACACCAAACGTATCTTTTATAAGTAGCTTTATCTGCGCAGAAAGTGGGAGGAATAGCTGTTTGTATGCTTTTTCCGAGTCCATTGTGAGCACTGGCCTCGTGGTATTACCTAAATTAAAGTGGAGAGCTATCATTGGCAGGAGAAGATGAAGCAGCAGGAGCAGAGCTCTCACTGTTTTCTGTCACAGCCTCAGCTGTGTGCACACACTCTCCTTGCACACAGCCATCTTTCACTCAGCCAGGCACTTGCCTCCTCGCCCACTGCGCCCACCAGGCCTGGGCAGCACATGCCACTGCCAAACATCCATTTACTCCCCGCAGGACTCCCACGTATCTGAAGTGGGCCTGTCATTGAGACCCGTTTAGATTTTACTACACTGTATGCCCAGCGCACAGGTGAACACGTGTTATTTGGTCATCTACACACACAACACACACAATGCACGTAATTAAATGCTTCGTTTAAAATCAGCTTTGATAATTTCTCTGGTAACACCTTGTCAAGCTGACTGGCTACACTCAACGGAGGGTGGTAATTGCATCCCCGTAGAGAGGCTGGTAGCCTGCAATGGTGTGGAATTACTGTACCACACATGTTCACTGGATTCAGCCAGTGAAAGCTGAAAAGCGTGCACACAATAGCCACAGTACACAGTAAGTGTGCATCTGCAAGTCTTTGTTTACCATGTGTTCATAGGTTCAAGCTGTGTGAGCAAACATACAAACATTAATTGGCTAATATACTGTATGAGCAGCATGACCTGATGACCAGAGATATGTTTTCTCTACAGAGAATCCCACCTCCAACATCTTAGCCTGGAGGCAGGTTTAATGCTTACCTGCAGATGCTGCCTTTGTCTTTGAAGTGGAGCGATGGATGCAGCAGAACAGATGGAGATGTTGGATGCTTTCAGGAATTATTAATGGCACGGTATGATCCCAAATGACCTTCAGCAAATAGTCTCCCAGCACTGGAGTACACAGGCAGCCCTGCACATCCATATTGTATTTAGACAACACACTTGGGTCAATGGAGAAACACCGAGCCATCATTACTGTACTTCCAGCTCTAATCCAGTCGGGAAACTTAGCTTCTTTTTTTCCACTCAAAGGGAACGCTGAAGCATCCAATCACATGAAACACGATTGTATGTCTCAGGAATTTATTTGAGATTTATGCAGCAAACACACTAATTCCGTAAAGCCCAATTTGTTTCTCCCACAATGGGAACCATACACTGGAATTAATCTGCAGAAAGCCTTTCCTGTAGTTTTAAAAATAAACCCTTCGTCATTGGAGGCTTTTGTGGTTGCTCAATGGGATATACTATTGTGATATCAAATCTATATTATGAACATACATCAGTAACAGCCATAAATATCTGCTGCCTATGGATAACATTCAGTTTACAATACAAACTGAACAAGCTCTGGATTGCCTCGGAGAGGAACTGAGCTGCTGACATACACCACCTCTGCTTTTCCCTTTTATGTGATAGAACTGACATAAAGAAAAAGTCATGGAAACTTGTTTATGTTAATGCATGTATGTAGGAAAATAAAAGCCTCACAATGCTGGAATCTTTTAAAATTCTGGACCAAAAGAAACACACATATGTATCTAATTTATTTACAGATTACAGGATCATCTAATTTAAGAGCGTAAGACATGTAGTTGGATGGTTTACTGTTCTCTACCTCTACTACATGAAATGACAAAATTATTGTTCGTACTGTATCTACAATAAACAGATGTTAATACGTTTTACAGAGACTGTGGGGAAATTTTACGTCCTCTAAATCTTTTTTTAGGATGTTTATTTTTGATTGCAAATGTGTGCAGTTAGCATGTGATTTACAGGGCAGCTACTAATTATTCAATCAGTGACTGAAACTGCCCTCCAGGCACATTTGTGTAGTGACAAAATTCATTTACAATGGTTGCAATTAAAGCCTGAAGCAATTTACATCTGATCACTGGCAGAATTGTTACGTGCCAGATTGAGCAATTGTTTTACTTTAGAGAAACTGAAACCACTGGACCTAAAATTGCTCCCA
This sequence comes from Perca flavescens, assembly GCF_004354835.1. Taxonomy (NCBI): domain Eukaryota; kingdom Metazoa; phylum Chordata; class Actinopteri; order Perciformes; family Percidae; genus Perca; species Perca flavescens. Next base: position 23,001,624 of record NC_041338.1, read on the forward strand.
ATGGCCAGGCAAGCACCTTGCATGGTAGCTGGCTGCCACTGGTGTGTGAATGGGTGTGAATGACTGAATTAGAGGCAAATTGTTAAGTGTTTTGGATATATAAATGCAGCCTTTTAACATTTAATGGAAAGAGAAAATTCTGTATTACTCAATGAAGTGATTACGTCAGCTAGGATGACCCGATATATTCTATTTTTACTGCACACATTCTCGCAGCTTTTCCGTTTCGTTTTACTGGAGATCTCTTGCACATCTTTTAATGGGGCACTTACTATTTATCGGTTATCATTAAGATTTTTACATGTAACCATTTTCCATCAACCGTTCTCCCAAATTTGCACCAATTTTCCATGCAAAACTGGCCCACCTATAATTGTGCTTTTGCACCCTCCTTTTTAAATCCATATACTGTACATAAAAGAAAGAGATGCATTTTTTTCACAAAGTTGTGCCTCATAATATAAACATAAAATCTCAAGCACATCATGGCACAAGAACGGCACACTAAGCTTAGAATCTGGCCTTTATTTTTAGTGCAATTACCATGGCCTTTTTCTGTGAACGGCAACAGTAAACTGCAAACTGAACCTAACTGAAGCTGCAGTGCTACAACATAAGACAGCAAAGTGAATGTTTACCTGTATGGGTTTAATTGGGGTTATACGGTTCCTATATTTTGGAAATGCAATGTTTGTACAGTATATGCAAGGTCTTCAGCCTTCAGTTTCTAGAGAAAAAATACTGTGGTGGTGCTCTCATAAGACACTGCATGTCTTCAAAGAGCTACATCTAAGGGAGGAATTGATCAGACACTTTTTCTCACACTTGGTAAGAGTAGAAAGGAATAAATTATTTGAACGGTGTCTATCTCCTTATATACCACGGCCTCTGATTAATTACCTTAGGGCTCCCTAATGAGAATGGGTAAATGAATACAATGTTAATCTACTATGTATACCATGTTTACTCAAGTTTGCCGAGGCTCAAGAAAAAACAAAATCCCTTATGTATAAATTATAATAATCCAACATCAAGAGAAAGAAAAAAAAAATACATGCTGAGATCAAAGCACAATGGCCCGATGCAATCATGTGTCAAAAGATGAAAAAAAAAACAACTTCCTTACCCACTCAAGTGGGCAAGGTATGTCAAACGTACAGTAGTTTGACTCTGATCATCCTCCACCTATCTCCCATCATGCCTTTGCTTGTTTCCCCTTCTTACCTTTGGTTTATCCACAGTGACAGCTAGTATGATCCAGAACAATGAGGCTGATACATGATGACAAGAAATATTGAGAGCTGGAATTTGCTTGTGCTTTATGTAGCAAAGCAAAATTACTGAAATTGAAATCATAGCATGATGTTCCTGAGGTTTAGCAATTTATTCCCTAAAAAATATACTTAAATATACTGTAGCACACAATCAATATTTGCATACATATGTAAAATACATGCAAATGAAATCATTTAATTTGACTTAGTTCATAAAAACAAATAAGATACCCTTCCAACAAAGTCACACATGAACACACACACCTTCACACCCATCACTTCTCAGACACTGTGGTTTAGAATCTTAGGGCCCTATTTTATTGATCCAAGCGCATAGCGTGAAGCGCATGGCGCAGGTGCGTTTAGGGCGTGTCCAAATCCACTTTTGCTAGTTTGACGGCGGAAATAAGGGTCCGTGCGCCGGGCGTATGGTTCAAAAGGGTTGTACTTAGTGTCTTCATTAATTCATAGGTGTGTTTTGAGTGTCATCTCCCATTTCCTTTAAAAGCCAGGCGCGTTTGTACCTTGGCGCATTGCTATTATGATGGCGAATTTACACCGTAATATTTTTATTTGTAATCTTTTGCATGTTTGTGTGCTGCTGCGCTTCTCTGTGTGTGTGTAACAAGCATAGTGTGCGCGCGCTGTGCATAACCCTAGTCGCATTTTACTAATGCACTGTTAAAATAACAATGAAATGCTATTGACTCTAGACCAGGTTTTTGTTGGTCAATGACGCAATCACTTCCTGCTGCCTCAAGATAGCAATACACCAAGAATTCACCTGAACACACCTCCCTGTAATACCAGCACACCCATGGGCGCAAAGATGGACGCAGGTGCATTTGCTATTTAAACGACGTGGGCGCTGGACGGTCTTAAAATAGCAAAGACACTTGTGCGCCGAGTGCAAGAAAGGGCCTTTAGTCTTTCATCACAGCAGTGTAACCCCTTAAAACATCTTCATTTACACAGGGAAGCAAAGCTCATACAATAGCCTTTGTTTACTGAGACTGATGCTGTCACATCTGGAACTCCATTAGCCTTACTGTTGACTTCCGAACCAGGCATGGTAACATAGCATACAGTAAGCCTTCAGATACAAATACACAAGAGCAAATGACAGTGTTATTGCTCAGTTTATGTGTATCTGTATAGTATTTATTAGCATTAACTGGACAGTATGCAGTATATTAACTGTATTTACCTAACAAAACATTAAAGCATTTAAGCAATAAGCAGTAAAACTGTGGGTGATGCGTTTGACAGTGAGACGTCGGGCTGTGCAGCTTTGATAGTAATTGAGAATGCTCTGTTTGGGCAGATTCCTCCTCTGTTGCCCCAAGTCACACATTAAAGAGATTAAAACAGCCATCAGCGCAGTAGGAACACAACTGTCTTCCTCTCTCCTCCAACTATTGACAAAAACAAAACTTAGAGACGACAGCTGCTGATTTGTAACTAAGTGACAGATCCCTGCAAGCAAAAAAAAAAAAAACAGTCATGCCAGTCTCTTTGCTAGAAAAACTATATTTGTTTCCTTGTGACAGAAATCCATTGAATGCCACATAAACCTTTAAAAGTTTACATGAGGACACATTTTTTGAGGAGCCATTTCTTTCAATTTATCTGATGCCTTTGTCCCATGTATTGGATTCTGGGAGCTGTGAAAATGAGCAAAGGGAGAGCTTTTTTTTTACATCAGGAATAAAGATCTGTAAGAGGGTGATCATAAGCACATCCTGAGACTTTGAGCGAGGGTCTTTGCTGACGCCGCTGTTGTTAAGGCTGGACTAGGCTGAGCTGAGCAGCCAGGTTGACAAGGACCTGTGCTCAGCACTAGGAAAGCTCTCATCCAGAAACAAGAAGCCCAGGGGAACAAAGACAACAATATGCCAAAACACCCACTTGAAAACAACAAAACAACCCAAAAAGCCTCCAAAAGAGTCAGTGGTGGGTGATTGCCAGCTGCACTCCAGATTACCAGGCTCGCTGAGAGTCTTTCAGCAATCGCTGAGAGCTGTAGCATCATCTCCAGCTCCTTAATCAGTTCAGCTGGGGAGGGATGGATCCTGACATGCAAAAGGCTCAGCACAATGGGGAATAAACTCATAATCAGCAATCAGATATTCCACATTGCTAGAAGGGGCGGGGAGCTCATCTCAGATAGGTCAAGGATCTCTCCACAGCCAGTTAACCCCTTTGCTCCAGCTGGGAAACTCTCTGCACACTCTCATTGTCTCAGGCACAGATTGTTCAGCTGGTTCTGATGCCTGACCCGCTGAATTAGGATGTTGAGGAGTGCATCTTTTTGTCTCTTGTGTATTACTGTGTAAATACAGTTTCAATTTCAAAACATACTCTACGTGTCCATATATGGGGTTGGATTCTTCAAAGCACCATGTCCCTGAATAAGCCATGTGCTGCGCCTTTAAACAAAGTTCATTGCCTTGCACATTCTACTTCCTTTCATCTTTGTAATTAGCACTGAAACAGCATTTCTTTTATTTCAAATGAATGCATGTGCATAAAAATCAATCTAAAGCAGACCGTTCGAGCAAGGCTGTTTCTCTTTGTTATGTATGACGATAAAATTCCTTTCATGCATCTTAGCTGGGATGAGCAGGGCCTATAAGGCTGCTAACCTTGAGAGTTGGTTTTCACCCTGGCCTGCACAGGTTCCTCTGGGAGAGTCAAACATGCTCTATTACATTCTGCGGCAGCAGTGGCAGTGAAGTTAACAGACTGTAGCAACTCGAAAACTCTGTGGTACAGATTATTCGTATCATTTGTCTTTCTTGAAGAGCACCCCCTAGTGCTCAGATATCTTCACGTTTTTTTATCAGCACGCAGATGCCAGATCAGAGGTGACTGTAAATGATGCCATCCTACAAGTAGAACCCCTAATGGCCTCTGCTGGGACATGTAATCAAACTTACACACTTCTCTCCCTTTTGTAATCAAGCAGCAGAGCGCATGTTGTGACGATCTTTGTTATAACGCTGCCTGCTCCCTCATCTCATCAAAATTCCATGCACCTCTCATTTTTCATCCTTTGTTCCCCGCCAGGGTCCCTAGATGCTGCAGTTGCTCTCTATGGAGCAGAAAGGAGTGTGACTTAGTATGCTGTGACCTCTGACCCTTCCCAACTCCCTGACTATACAGCATACTTCTGCTGCAATTCTGGCAATGCCATTGCTATTTACAGTCTCTTAGTACAGATTCCACAGACTTCCATAAGCTCAACCTGGGAAATCACTTCCAATAAACTTTACAGAACATGGTTACACCAAATGCCAACAGCATAAGTGCTGAGTAAGCCATAATAGTGACAGCTCTTATGAGCTGCTGTCACTGAAAGCTCGTTTTTAGTCACCCTCGGTCACATTAACACCAGAAAAGTACTCCACTCTCATCTCACCTCTGCTGGGCTGACACAGAAGGAGGATAAAGGTGATAAACCACACAAACAATACTTCTCTTCTTGCCTGCAGCTGGCATGCCTGCCTAGCAGGGAGATCTGATTACAACTGAGAAGAGAGCAGCTTGGTGTTTCATGGAAAAGCAGGTCAACTGGAGAGTGCTGTCAGAGCTCGGGAGTCACCGGCCTGATGGAGGAGGAAGAAAAACTACCAGACACGGCGAGTAGAGGCAAAGTTTTGTCTTCAGCTGTACAGTAATGGGCTTTATTTACACTGCCATTACAAGCAGAAAAGAGATGATGGGAGCGAGTGGACTGAGCATACAACTCTAGGGAGAGACGCATTAGTGTTGTCTAGTGTTCCTCCTCACCTTCTACCTCTTTTACGTTTCTCCCCTGTCTCCCTCTGGCTCACACACAAGAGACGGAGCTGCCCCACTGCCAACACCTAACTCCTTATGTGTTTTTCTGTCCTCAGTGTTTGAGTCAGACAAAACGCAAAATCAATAATGCTTTTTCTCCCCCATTTCCTCTTTGATGCAACTTCAAAAAGCCTATGGACAGCCCTCCAGAGGCCCACAGAGGAAAAAAGCCAATGGTATGAAACACGCTCAGAATGAAAGTACAGGGAGAAAAAACTTCAACCTTCACTCTCTTAAAACACTGTTAACTTCTGAGCCCCAAGTTGCAAAGCCTATAAGGGTAAAACAGGGCACGTGAGGCTGAAGATTTTATTAATCTATATATTTGTAAGTAAGTCCATGCTGAGAGTATGCACATCTTCTCAGTATTTAAAATTATCACAAATGACAATTTATTAGAATGTAAAGCAAAGTGTTTCTGTGAACAGTGAAACATATCCAATCTGCATGCTCTTTGTACATATTCTACAATGGAAGCTACAGAATGAAAGAGAAGAGAAAATGAAAGTGAAAATGTTCTTTAATTCCATGGACTGTGGTGTATGATTATCTAAGGAGTGCTGACAGAGGAAGTATTCTATCAGCAGCTAAATGCTGCATGACAGGGAGACACTTCAAAGGATCTATAAGTGACTCCTGAAATACTGAGTGAAAGTAAAGTAGAAAATTACCCTTAAGTTAGAGGCATTTGACTAAGCCCAGCTCTGTGTTTTACCTGACTGGGAAGCCAAATTGAGAACCCTGACTGAACTCGGTGTGAGTGTTTCAGAATGAGCAAAAATCATCTCATGTAGCCCGATGGTTATCTTGAGCCGCTGCTGTTTGTTGTACCCCGCTGATTGATTGGGCATAGGACAGGTGAGTCATTTAACCTCGCCTGTGATTGGACTAATCTGTCAAAACCACAAGGTATGACTGACAAGACGAGATGACTGACAGAGCTGTCTGGTACCCTGGCAATGGCTTAGATGGAGTCGTAAATGAATGCTTGCACTGTATACAATCTATACTCTATACGAGGACGATATATCTACAAGACTTGTTTTTTTTCATATTCATTTTTATTTGGTTCCTGCAAAGACTCCCATAGTCTCCTCTATGTAATGTAATGGAAAATCAATTCCACAGTAATCAATGCTTCTATGCTGAGTAGCTATACTTTTTGTATCAATATCTTTTAAAGTATGGATAGTAATCAAGCACTTCTGTAAAATAGTGTACTGTTTAAATGTTCATTATGCAAATAAGAGTTTAAGTTCTTAGTCATGTTATTTTGTTAGTACTTTCATTTATATTTTTTGTATGATAAAACTCTTGTTGTATCCAGCACAATAGGGCTGGGTATCGTCAATGATTTTCCGAATCGATTTGATTCCAATTCACGAGGTCCCGAATCGATTTTATTCCCGATTCAATTTCATTTTCAATTCGATATCAATTAGGTTGGGAATCTTTCAGTTACAATACCAATGTAGCTTGGATATGAAAGAGATTCTACAATCGTACAAGGCTCCCTCTAACCTTCTGCATTCTTAAAAGTATCAATGAAGAACTGACCCCAAATCAGTTAATGTACATTACATTAATGTACTTTTTATTTAACATGAACACACAAAGTGCAGCTCTACAGACTCTACAGCCAGTGAGTATTGAGTGACATTTCATTCACAATATCTTAAAAAATGACCATGCCAGTTTTTCCCTCACCAAAATGTAGGAGGGAGTCACCGGCGGTTACTTAACCCCCTTCCTAACAGCTAGCACCAATTGATTCCTTATGTCTTCTAGTTTCATATGATATAGACAAAATTGATTCTTGGATTTTATGAATCGATTCAGGATCATTCAAATGAAAATCTATTTAAATCAGAAAATCTTTTTTTTTTTAAACCCAGCCCTACAGCACATACATGATTGGTTGTGATAATCTATTAAGTGATTTATGTTATTAAGAACAGGCTGGCAGTTAATAATAATTTCAAAAGAAGAATTACTAGAATTATCAATAAACAAATCATAACATAATGAATAATAGCTAACTATTGGTAAATCAAAACAAAAACGAATATCAAATATAGAAACGAGTGCCCATCTCTCCTCCCTATCCTTCCAACTTCTAGAGCCAAATCACAAAATCCATGCTCTCAATGGGTAGTCAATATCTCATTAACCAGTCCCTCCACACACAGTCAGGCAGCCAGGATGTTCGTTTCAGTGTGCACAGCACAGACTGGCACACCTCACACTCTTTAATAACCTGTGGGGACGCCATTCCACTTCCTCAGCCAGCTAAGAAGCAAGAGAGAGGGCTAAAGCACGCACCCTCCGTCTGTCAGAGTCACTCGTGTTTGTCTTTCCTCTGCTCACATAACATCTTTTCAATTTGACTGTAACATGTAAATCATCCCTGGAAAAACGTATTTCATAAATGCAAATTTTAGGGTAATACAAAATTGAATTTTGAATTATTAATATTGGTATTAAAATTGTATTTACATTCAAACTCTAATTATTTTAATCACAGATTAAAATAAATATGAACACCTCTTCAAATAGTCTCTCTTTGTATGGTAATTGGGTCTTTTCTTTTAAATCCTTGCAGGTGTCTTGTGCTATATTTGCCTTCTCCTTAATCTGTGGCGATTTTTCCTTTAGCTCTTCATGTCCTCAGTCTCTACCTGGATAATAGCCAATCTTGTTAACCTCTGCTTTAATGTGTGAGAGCCTGCAGCACTGGGTAGTGAACATTTCAATCGGCCACTGATAGAAAGAGACAAAGAGTACCAAATCTACAGCAAATATTTACAGCCTTGTTAACATAGCCTTAAAGCGCCTATCACAAGATATTTGGCTTTACCTCCTCTACGGCCCCAGAACATTTTTTACAGTCTAGTACACACTCGTGCTAAATCACATATTTATGTGCAGTCTGCATGCACTGTAGTGGCTTACTGGGCCTTGCTTTTGACAATTTTAAAACATTACTGCTATGCAGTGGTGGGAAAAATATCCTTTCCTCAAGTAAACGTACCGATACCACACTGTAAAAATACACTGTCACAAGTAAAAGTATTGCATTGAAAGTGTTACTTAAGTGTAAGTATGTAAGTATTATCTGGAAAATGTACTTACGGTATCATAAGTAAGTAAGTACTCAATGCATTATAGCCCCTGTGGGTGCATATAGTATATGTAATGGTAGATCATCATTACTATTACTTATAATTTTTTTATACAGGGCTGCAACTAACGATTATTTTCATTATGGGTTCATCCGGATATTTTCTTGATCTATCCATTTATTGTTTGTTTTGTAAGAACGTAAGAAAAAAGTGAAAAATGTCCATCATAATTACCCAGAGCTTAAAGTGACACCGTCAGATGTCTTGTTTTTTTTAACCCAACAAACATTATCAAAAAAATTATTCAGTTTACTGATCTAATAAGATCTAATTTTACATACTGTTGCAGTTACATTTTTCTTTTTACAATGCATTATATTTTTTAAGTTCTTCATATGTTTTGCACATAAAATATGAATTGGTAAGGTAACTGGTAACTATAGCTGTCAGACAAATGCAGTGCAGTAAAAAGTACAATATGTAGTAGAAGTATAAAAGGTCATGAATGTAGTAGTACTTGAGTAAATGTACTTAGTTACATTCCACCACTACTGCTACGTGTACCTCGCCACAATGATGCTCTTTTCGAAGGGTTCATTATTTGTACTGTGGATGAGACGCACGTTTTACCTTTTCTGTCAATCTTAACATCAAACAACTTTTTTTAATTATATAATTGGAATTTTTATCCTAATTGTGCTGAGTAGGCTGGCTAATTTGCATGGGATAATGAGAGGGATGTTTCTATTACAGGTAATTAGGTACTTGAGAGGCAGTGGTGTGGTAGAGAGCCTGAATAGAGAGGGAGAGTTAGGTAGAGGGGGGTGCAGGGTAGAGACAAAGCCACAGAGACACAGAGATGTTTGGAATCATATATTAGCATTATTTTGTAGTGCATAGTATGGAAAACATTTTTTTTTTAAATGACAAAAAAGGTGATGTAAAATGTGCAGTATAAACAATATTAACATAACAATAAAGAAGTGCATGGCAAGGCAGCAAGTCATTGTTCTGTTCATCCATTTCACCAATCATTTTCAGGAAGAAATTACTACTGTCGTTTAAATTAGTTTCCAATTTTACACCTTGTTCATATTTTAATTTAATTGTCACAGTGTCCTATCACGACACCAGCAGCTCCTATCAAACTAAAAGGACCAATAAGGCGTAAGACTGGCAAACAGACAGGCAGAAACTGGCTACTAAACAACTCTTACAGCTAATGACAAATACAGAAAATGTAATTATGGCTCATATATAATCTAATATGTCTAAGTTAAATGAATTGATCAAAAAAAAAAAAAAAAAAAAAATGCCAATGTCAAAAAAGAGAAAAATAAATATACACATGAAAATGTTATGTATACGCCACACTTTTAAAAAGTCATAGAAAAGCTACACAGCACTCAATTCTGTCCAAAAATCAGATTTCATAAAGCCCTTCAATATAAATAGCATTTAAAGGACATTAGGTCAAAGGCCATTTTTCATATGCGTCTCATTGAAAATAAGGAACAGGACTGCTCTCCCTCTCAATTTCCCACACATTTTCACACGACTGTGAGCCTCACTTCATAAATGAATTCTCACACTGAGATCGAATAAAAAAGAAAAGAAAGTAACGCTGTGTTCAGAGTTGCCAGTCTCACACAAAGAGCAACATACTTAACTGAATGGTACAATATATACTGAAGCTGTGAGGGTTACCAATAAATATTACTATTCATTTGATAATAGCATTATTTTTTTTTCAAATATTCAGCATATTTGTATATTAATATGTGTACATATAAGTATTTTGAATATGCTCCACTGCTTTTTTGTCTTGACGGTGTATGTGATTTTTTTATTTAAAAGCACAAATGTGAATTTATTTCTGGACAGACAAAAAAGCAGCAAGTATGAAATGAAATGATCATTACTGATATTTTCCATTCAACACAGAATGACAGCTGCCTGTGCCTTATCATGGTTATTGTATTTGCCTGTTTCATGAGTGCATATGAGCACATATGTTTGGATATAGTTGTTCACATTTCTATAGCATGATTATGTGCGTGTGTGCAGGCATGCATGAGAGAAGTGTGTGCTGTACTGTATGTCTGACTGCACTTCCAGTGTCTGTCTGCACGGTTGTGTGTGTGCGCATGTATGCCTGTATGATGGAGGGGGTGGAAGAGCTGGGATTAAGCATACTAGATCAACATCACAGTGACTGGGAGGACCCAGTCCTGCTCTCATGGCCACACATGTAAACCCGACTACCCAAAAAATAGGTCAGTGGAACACAACACACTCTCACACACAGATATACACACGCATGCACCAGTATCAACTCAAAGAATCACAGTCTGCCAGTCGCGCCAGTGCCTTGTCGCCCGTCTGCGACCCACGTTCAACACTACCACGCACATCTTCCCGCGGAACAGACACATCCTCTGGACTGGAACAACAGGATTAAGAATGGGGCAAAAAGGAATAGCGACAAGAACCCCCACCCCCTCTCCTCCAACCCTTTGCCCCCGTCTCTCTGCATGCTACCTCACATCTATGCCAAAAAGACTTCTGCTCTGGAGCTGTTCTTGTCAGAGACGTGCAAAGATTAAACCGGCTGTGGTTTCCTCAGCACCCCACACAACAGTAGGAGCAAGAACACACACACACACAGATAGAATGTTTTTTAAATCAATCATAACTTCACAGGTTTTATGAAGTTTCGTAATTCTAGCTCAGTTTCTCTTTCTGAATGAAAAAATATAAAATCTGTACATGCATGAAAAGAAATATTAGAAAAGCTGAATTCACTTGCACACAATCAGAAGCACCGTATTACTGTATTCCTCTCTCTCTCTCTCTCTCTCTCTCTCTCTCTCTCTCTCTCTCTCTCTCTCTCTCTGTCACACTCATGCCTTGCAAATGAAATGCAAAGAGTTGGCAGGCTATGAATAGCGGAGCCGTACTTCCCTACTTGTTACTCAGGTTGCAGGATCAGCATGCATTTTGCTCTTACCTTTCATAGCTGAAATCACAAAATACATTATTAAGCTTCGAGTCCATAAGAGAACAACTATCACCAGCGCAAAGCCCTCCACTGCTGTCTCAGCAGCAGCTGGCCAGCACAGCTCTGTCTCTCAGCCTCTGAGCATGACCACACCAGAATCCATGTGACTGTGACATCAGTGTTCATGTCTGACTGTTCCCCACCCACTAGCCTTTGATTGGCACAGCATGCAGCCAGTAGGGGCGCTGAGAGCTCAGGCAGGGAAGCTGGCCCTCTTCCCACTGATTGCAGTCAGAGCCTTGTATGCCGGCTTGCTAGACACAGCACACTCTCGCTATCTTCTCTGGCTTATCTTTTTAGTGCAAGGATAAAGTCAGAACCAGTTCTAGCAGACATCAGTTTTTCCACGCTCGTGTTCTATCTATTCTACTCTCTTGGTTTTCTGCTTTAAAAAAAATGGTGCAATGTCAAGGATAAGAAAAAAATGTCAAAGAGGGGATAAAAGGCTAGACGGGAATGAAAGAGGGGTGAAGAAGAAAAATAGCAGAGGAAACAACAGAGAGAGGAAGTTAAAAAAAAGGAGAGTGGAGAGGATGGATAAGAGGGGGATCTGTAATGTTTCCGTGGCTCAGATATCGAAGCGCTCCGCTCTTCTCCTCCTCCCTGTCTGTAGATATGAGTGATCAGTGTGAGGCCAGATGTCTGCGAGCAGCGGTGGGCCCTACACAGAGAGAAGATGAGTAGAGCCTCAGCTTCTTCCCCTGACCTCTCAGAGGACCCGCATGCCCCTCTCTCTCACGCACTCCGACGGCTCTCACACACTCTTTTTGACAGGTGAAGAAGGGGAGATAGTGACGGAAGGGTTTGGATGATCCCTTCCACCCCACAGCGTCCGGGCGATGACTTTCTTGCTATCATTTCTCCTTCTCTCACTCCTGTGCCCCTCGCTCTCGCCCCCTGCTTCCCATTCCAGTCCCTACCTCTCTGTCTCTCTCTCCTCCCCCTCTCCTTGCTCATCCTCTCTCATATGATAATCTGTTCTGACTCCTAACCAGCTGCCTCTCTCTGATACAATATTCTGGTTTTAGTGCAATCCAGCCTTGGCCAATAACCACGTTGCATTTGGCATTTCCATGAATAAGCTGGCGCTCGTATCATCAGTTCTCGAGACAAACATCATGCAGCTTTGGTTTCATGCGCTGCCATATTTAAAATCTAAAAATTAGAGGAAAAAGTATTTTTTACACCACCAATATTTCAAATTTTGAATTAGTTAATTTCACATTCTCCACAGTGGCTTGATATAGATAACCACTACAGGAGCACTTTATCTTTGCCACTGAATTATGATGCTTCCACAGAGCAAGAATTTCATATTAACAATGCAATTGTGAGACATGTTGATTATTTATGTATTCCCGTTTTACACATCAAATATCTATATTCATTTGATGCCTTCTATCATGTTCTGCTCATTGAATAAAAGGTACTTCTAACGACATATAAAATGGAAATGAGCAGCTTGCAACATAAATCTTCCCATGACAATGTTTCATTAGGACCTCCATGATCCATTAGAGACACTAAACACATTAACTCACATTGTGTCAACAATGGTCTCGTATTGCACACCATCTAATGAACAAAATATCATTCAGAGGCTGATAGCATCAAATGGAGCGTGCCTGGGATACAAACTACAGATAGACAGGCCCTGGTAAACTATTCAAAACAATGTTGTCTCATTTCGTTGTTGGCGTCTCCCCACAAGATCTTCAAAGTTCACAAGATGAGTCAGGGCCAAGGCCCACGCAGGAACATGTTTAACTGCCACTATGTGGTTGTCTGAGAAACTGGCTGCTCTATCAGTCTTTCTAGAATCAACCGTGGCTTGACACACTGTTGCTTAACACGCAGCTATGGTTAAGGGAAGAAAAAACAACATGATGCTGTAGGAGGGGTTGCGTCTGTCGCCTGGTTATCGAAGAACATCTGAGAGGAGGATAACATCCATCTTACCGTCTGAGAGTCAGGAGAGAGTTTGAAGGAGCGCATGTTTTGTCTGCTTACAATCTGTGGTGAATATGTGCAGGTTAATAGATTGGTGAAACAACTAACAGTACTGGCTACTTCTAAAAAATAAAAAGTAAAACATATAAATTGTTGCATGAAAATTGATGTGACACAGAAAATATCTACTCGACAGCAGCCTTTCACAGAACATTTCAGTTACAGGTCTAACAGATCCCCATTGTCCCCAGCCTAACTTACTTATCCATCAACCTTCACGTTTAAAGGGTTGGTTCACCCAAATTACAAAACAAAAACAAAAAGCATACTACTTTGTACCAATGAAAAAGTCCCTGTGAAAGCTTTTGACGGTTCTGTAGAATATCCAGAGTAACGTGCACACTTATTGTGTACAGAGAATTTTGGATTTGGATTTCATTTTTTGGGGCCGTCCCGTGGCTTAAGGGTTAAGACACCGACCATGAAACGCAACATCCGTGGTCCAAATCAGGCCGGGGATCTTTGTTGCACGTCATTGCCCATCTCTTTGCCATCTCATTTCCTGTCATCTCTCTACTGTTGCTATCTAATAAAAGAAGAAGATGCGATTTTTTTTTTCCAGTACTGTGAGAACCACAAAAAATCCATTAATCTCCACCGTACCATAATCATCTGCATTGCCAAACACCACTAAAGGTAAGTTAAAAATATATATATATATTTGTAATTTGGGTGAACTGATCATTATAAAAACATACAACTAATAAACCAATCTTAATGTTGTTCTAAGCTTTCAGCTCTACAACAAATATAGTGCCTCCAACTGTATATAATTGTGCTTAAAAGCCCAGGCCTCCCTAAGGAGAAAAGTTTCCAGCAAAGCTGCTTCATTTGCTCTTGATCACACTCTCCCTTGACTGCTCCATATTACCAGTGACAGTATGCCAATATCCGGCTTAGACTTGTTCATTGGGCATTGATTAAGCCACAAAGGCTCCAACGGTCAAATGTCTGTGGGTATTAACATAGTGATCACTGACGTGTAGCCATCAATAGAATAATGTTAGTCAATCATTCCTTTATACCAGAGTATGAAGAGAACAGAAGTCGTGATAATGAAGTTGCGATGACACCAGGAGTGACAGAGTTTCTGGTACGACACTAAATTTGTGCATTAAGACCAGCCAGGTCATGTGTCTCGCGCTCCTCTTGAATTAATTCAAGCAATATGTATTTATTGTAAACAAGCCCTGTTGAATGGAATTCAATTGAGATTAGGTGCAGAGCATCCACTGGTGTCCCTGGAGGAGAGGAGAGGACCAGAGCTGATAATGACCTCATTAGCAGACTGTCAGTAGCCATTCCACGCACAGATTCACCGTGCAGCTGATCCATGTTAGCTCTCACAGCTCTGGACCGGCCTCAAACCTGCAGTCCACATGCTGTTGCACTCTGCGGCCTCTTTGACCCCACAGAGTAAACAGCTATGGACTTCCTCATTTTGTGTCGCAATGTCGTCGTGAGGTATTTTAGTGAGTTGAGGCTTATGTTCCACCACGAGAGACACCTTGGTGTTTGGAACAGCAACACAAGCCTGAAGCAGCGGTGGAATTAACAAGCTTCAACAGGCACTCCATGAAAACAATACAGATCAATTTAATATAGATGCCAAGGAGAGGAGGGCATAATATTAGAACCATAACAGCACCGGCCCACACAACACAATCATAAACCAATTTAGGGCCATTCCAGGCAATTTCCTGGGGGCTTCCACTTGTGGGAAGACTTCAATAAATCACACAGACAACATAGGGAATATCTATTTCAGTGAAAATAGAAAATACTATTGGGTTATGTCCAGAGGACTGCAGAAGACTGCATTTAAAAGACAAGTTTAAATAAGAGAAGTGAGAGTTTAAAAACATACTACATGCTGCTGCTGTGTTTTTATGGTATAATATGTAGCTACAGGAAATGCTGTTAACTCATTAAGACTAATGGATTTACCATGGAGCTGAGCATTGTATCTAGTCTAGCCAGGTAGCAGCTGTAGGTTAGTCTCATGCTTTTTTTTTTACAATCCTAACACTCTATATGACTCTATATTAGTGACTGTATATACTGCCCTTCATCCTTTATATACACAGGGCCAGCTCAGCACTATTCTCTCTCTTTCTATCTGTCACTCAATACACATACACACACGCACAATATTTATAGAACAGCAGGGTCAAAAGGAAGAAATATGAAAGCATATCATTCCTACATAGGTGAAGTGTACACCCGTCAACTGTCATGTTATCCAAATCAACAACACAGTACTTATAGTGAATGGTTGACAAGGCTATAGCCTTTTGTTTTACTGCCACGGTTATTTATAGAGCAAAAATTTAAATGTTTTAATTTTTTTGAACAAACACAGGAGCCTCTGGTATTTCCAAATCAATCAACTAGATGTTTTTGTCGAAGAAAAAAAGAATACGAGTGCTGTGTCATAGTGGTAGCAAAGCCAATTTGTCCTGCACGGACTGACCACGCTTCACATCATTTGAGGTAGACTTGCATGCATGCTCCACATTAAATGCAGGTATGAGTGAGGTGGTGACAAGAGATTGTGAACAATATAATAAGCACTACACTTCAATGAAAAACATCAAACGCCCTCAGCTACTTTTTATTCGCTATTGTTTAGTGGCAGTTTAGTTGTTGCTGTTATTTCTCTGCTAGATTTAAATGTAAAAGTGAAATGCCAGGCCATTTCTGTCTGTCTTTGGGCACTTCAGCAGCAACAAAAGTGTTTACAATCTGCCCACTGGAACTGGATGTTCAATTGATTGATACAGCCTTGGAAAAACATGCGCCTCGTACATCCAACAAAGGTTGTCTTTTAAGTGAGTGGAGTGAGTTTATTTATTTGGTTTATCAGATGAAAAGGCAGTGGTAAGGATGGATCATCAGCGCTGCTGGAGTGCTCTCATATATCTCACGGAACAATTTCTCAATAGATCAATAGAAATCAGATTTAACAATGAATTGCACTGCATCTCCTTTGTGCGAAGCTGCCTTTGGGGACAGAAAGGAAAGGGATAGGAGGATAGAGAGAGAAGAAGCGAAAGGGAACGAGGAGGGGAGATTATGGCAGCCTGTGTGAGAAGCTTAGCCTGGCTAGGCAGGGAGGTGGAACCCTGTGAATTCTAATGAACTGGCAAGACTCCCCCAAAACCAGCTTCATCTCCATGGCATGTGGATGACAGGAGGGAAGGAAGAGGTGATTAGGAAGGCACAGCCCCTCCACGGCAAACCAAACAGAGCAGGTCATTTTCCCTGTGATAATTATGGCTATAACCAAGCATGAGGGATTGGTAATGGACCTGCTTATTCTTCATGCCCTGCAAAGGCAACCACTGAGCCTGTCAAGGGGAAAAGCATGATGATGTGTTTTTTTTTTTTGTCCTGTTGGTTGGGTGACTCTGGTAAGAGTTGAGATAGCTGTTGAAAAGGGCAGCAGGGGAACTTGGCCTTTGAGGGAGAAGTTAACGAATGAACTTCATTATTGAGGAGCATACCAGGGAGACCCCCCGCAGTGTGTGATGTATTACCTAGCATCAAACTTACACACTCCCCCAACATCACCAATATAGCCCGACATGAGCTCTGGGGGGAGGTAGGCGTGTAAACTAAAATAGTTAACCTTCTGGCTTAAGGCTATAGAAGAAAAGAAGAAAACAGAGAAACAAACTGTGATGTACAATTTTTGCGTCAATAAAGTTGTTTTAAAAAATCTGTTTTAAAACCTCTAAATTACACAATTTTTTTCTCTTAGGCTGAACAATTTCACCATTATTCTCTCTTTTGAAACACCAAAGTGAGTAATGAGGCAGAGCCTTTTCCTGTGACTGCTCAGCGCAAAAACCCTCAGAAGAAAACTGTTTTAGCTTAAATGAACACATATTTAATGTCCTCTCTGTGACTTCAGGTAATGCGGTTGGTCCGGTGAGGCAGTCCAAATCAACGCAATGTAGATTACTCTCATTTATTAAAATGCAGCTCTGTTCAAGCATGAAAGTAACTTTTCCTAAGTTCTATGCGCTTTATAAAAAACAAGTGACCCACTGGAGGGACTAATGTTTTCCTCAAGATTGAGGGAGATCTTCAGGCTATGCGCAACATGCACCACTTAGCCTTCCCCCTTCCCCTCTTCCAGCGGGCCTGGATGGAGTTTCTCGCTGGTGGACGGGACGAAGGATATCTTTTACTGAGCGCACTATCAACACTTTTACTCTTGACTTATGAGGATGCCATGAGTGCAGGGGAGTGATTCATCACTGGGTGTGCTACTCTTGCACCCTCACACATTAGTAATGTGGTCCGCTGAGGAGGAGTCCTGTCATCAGTCTGTACCTGGACCCTCTGAACAAGGTAGGTCAACAGGAGGCAGCAGCGGCTGGCCCACTTTTAGTCTTTCACAGCACCTTTAAGTTTCCTCCAGCTCTGCCACAGCTGAGCCTGACGGACACACTAAGACCAGCCTGGTCAAGGGGAGACACTGCCTCGTTGCTGTAATGGGTGCACTCACTATATCTCTTGACTCAGTGAAGCTTGTCCTCCCAGTGCCCAAGTACAGCAGGCCAAGTGAAACTTAGTGAGAGGTTAAAGCAATGGGGGAATAATATCTTCATTCAAAATATTAAAAGCAAACGGAAAAAGAATAAACAAATGACTCATAGTTTGGATAAAAAGTTCCCTGAGTTATCCATCTGAAACCGCCTGGGGAAATTTCATCACAAGACTCCCTAATGTTCTGTAATACAGCCGCAACAAAATAAGTGGCAAACACATGACATCGTCTGGTCTTTCACAAAATACAGAGCCAATTTAAGTCAGCATAAGCCTTTGACCTTAACATTGCAGGTAATGCACATTTAAATACCTACCTCAGTATTCATATTTGTCACTTTACTTGTGAAGATTAGGTGTAAAAAGGCTATTTGAAACCAAAACACAGGATTAAGGGATAATGCTGCTCTGTGTCTTGTGAGTCGACCTTGATTCTGTAATCCAGCACAATACTGGAGAACAGCACATTTCTCTCTCTTGTACATTCAATACTCTCACTGTAGAACAGCTCACACTGATGTAATGGCAAATGCATAATGGCACCACGCTGAAAGAGAAAGTAATCTGAATTAAGGGGAACTTCATTGTAATATCTGTGTAATAGAACTGCAAATAATATTACAAGATATGTACAAAGAAAAATACTAGTGACAGCACCTTTACTACATGTAAAGTATGAGGCTACATGAAAGTATGAGCTGACAATGTTGTCCCACGTACAAAAACAATAGGGACAGTAAAAAAAAAACTAAACATAAGTGAGTTGATTTGAATTACGAAGACCTGCACTTTAATGACCATGGTGAGAAATGAACTTGATCTTTAAAGTGAACCAACCTGCAGTCAGCCACGGTGTTATTAAAGACTGTGCCACTTAATCAGAGAGGACGCCAATTTAGCAAGGAGCTAACTATGCAGGAGGGACCCTCTGTGGCAGCAAACACATTACAGAGTATTGGGTCACCTGACTTGCGCATTACGTATACATGCTCTCCTTTTTCCAATCTTCCTTACTTTCCTGACTCCATGTCTCCTTTACTGTTTTTTTTCCTTCTCCTGCCGCAGACACAGAATGAAAACCTGCCTTTGATGTCTGGGATCCTATAATGCTGAGCAGTAAAAATCTGCATGCCTGTTATCTGTAGAATCTTAATGATGACGGCTAACTTCACAATGGGTTAACCACATCTCTCTGTTCTCACACTGCACACCCGCAGAAACACAAATTAATAGCAACGGGGAAAAAACAGCATTTCTCTAATAAAGCCGATTCAACAAAATGTGCACAATGCGATCAGCACAAATGTCAATGTATAATATCACTGAAAGCTTTTGTGAGCACTTCTGCTTTCTTCTCTGTTGATGTAACTTTTTTTTTTAACTTTAGTTTCTTTCTTAGCAGCATGAAATTATTTGTCGGGAAGATGTGATCCTCACTTCAAATGTATCTAATTAAGTTTCAAAAAACATTTGATGCTCGGTATGCAAACAGTCAACAAATTTTGTTGTGTTTTGTCCCGACATATTTCTTTTTCTTTGATGCCCTGTTACGACTATTATTGATCTTGAAATGTTGCTTGGATGATAGTTTTAAAATTATTGTATTATAGGAGACATTTTGCTCGTTACATGGTTTATTCAACAACATTCTTCTGAATAATTCAGGAATGAAATTATATATGTTAATTTCACCCGCCTTTATTCCTGCATGATATTGCATCAGAATTTTCATATCCTAAAAAATCCATAATGGGATATTTCTGACAATGGATTTTTTTTCTTTTTCCATTTCAGTTTAGTATAATTTGTCTCAAAGCGCACTTTGCAGTGAGAAGTAAAGACCATCAAAATCAGATACATGCTGGTCTGAGTAATAAGCTCTGAGCACGAGAGGAAAGTCTATGTATATGGCTGCGACCGAGGAACTTGATGATAGCACAAGGACATTTAATTATGGGCCCCATCTTAAAGCTTCCCCATCAGCATCAGTCAGGATCATATCTGGAGGAGCTCCATGACCTCAGTCTCTGTCGCCCTCCATGAATCAAACCTTTCATTACTTGCTGACACTCTTGTCCTATGCTGAATGTGTGTACACCATGGGAAAGTGATGAGGCATCGGAAACCTGATGAGTGACGGATAACCTGCACTTGTGCAAAGGCTGGCCGACTGTGTCCTGCAGCGAGGCGCGAGGCCGGCCGTGCCCTCCCAGCCATGCCAACTGCTTTGCCTGGCAGACGCCACTATCTCAGCACAGCCCTCGGCCCCTGGCCTCTCCCACCTGAGGTGGCAGACAGTCGGCAGAAGAGAAATCGCCCGCAGCAGATGGGGCCACTTACTTTGGCTGGCCCAGCCAAGCATTGTGTCCTTGTCACATGTCACTTACTCTTGTTTTCTGGTCTGACAACACTTCAAGACAGGGCCTTTCAGTTTTCAGTGAAACACAAAAGGGAAAGGGTGAGGAAAAGCTGACGAGGCCTCTCTTCGCTCCGGCTCAAATTCTCTGAAAGAGCCGGCACCAAGAGAAGAACCAGATTAAGAGCCAACAAAAGCAGAGCTCCTACACAAAAAGCTGTCGTGCACCCCTACAGTTCCCCTTACCATTCTCCTCCTTATAAAACACCCTGGGCCCCCAGGAGTTAATAAAAAGAAGCGTCCATACTCACAGAAACGTATGCAAAGAAAGTGCGTGTACAAAGGCAATTTGCAATTTTACAAAATGGCAGACATAATGTTTTTACTGAAAAATGAGGACTTGCCACATTGTGCTGGAGAGGAAAAAAGTATGAAAGGAGAGGAAAAATGGAGAAAAATCATGCTGGCCTGGTTAACGACAAATAGATAGCTCTATTGATTTCCCTTTTACAGCGACTGTCCATCCCTCACTGTTGTGATTACACTGACCTATTTCATAAAAAAAATAGCCGTCTATTATAGATTACAGCAACATGTCCAAAAAGAATACTCTTTTTGTGGAACAAACAAATAGAGTAAGGATGAAACATAACCTACAGTACAGAGGGAGAAAAAGATTGTGTCAATTTAAGCGTTCAATGTTGCTCTGGGAGAAGAGGAAACAACGAGTTCTCGTACCATGCTGAGAAACAAATAACTTTCAACAGAAAGAGCGGCTTAGTGGGGCCCATTTTGATTGTAACAAGAAGGCAACAACATTAAAATGATAGAACCTTTAAAAATAATAATGCCAATTTTACCAACTTGAAATGTTTAGTAAGAACAAGAGTATGAAATATTTGATAATAATCTAATGTACTGTACTGTTTTCGCTACTGTATTGTGTTTTTGACTAATACACTACAGCACAGTTCAGTGTTGTATGCTTTGTGCTGATGATTCCTCTGCGTCTGTGTGTATTGCTGTGTGTGCTCGTCCTGCTCCACTATGTCTGTGCTGCGCGTCTCACTAGACTATCTCTCTCCGCCTAGCTCAGGGGACTCTGGCTGGCTGATCTTCATTATCAGCCCTAGCTTAACAATGTACTGGATGCACTTCCCACATGAGTGCAACTAACAAATCCCCACAGAGCTGAATCAAGGCAACAATGTGATGAAATACCTTCAAACAGTCACTGAGCATGGAACACTGAGCTATGCAGAGACAACTCACACCACCCCGGGCAATTCCACAGGAGTGCGCCTGTTGCCAAGCAAAATTAGGCAGCAACTGGGACATATTATTTCTCCTAAATTGGCAATGTACAGCACTATTAAGGACCATAAATCTCATGTTTGATTAACTGAAAATACATCGACTCACAGAGCCACTGCATTAGTATTCTATCACTCAGAAATCCAAGCGGGATCTGATGTCAATTAGAGGTAAAGCAGATGCTTTATGGGGGTAAAAGCTGTCATTGTGCTTGGTGAACACAGAGATCATTATTGGAATTAATAATGCTGTTTGCATATTGTTCCAAACATACACCAGACTGCTTTTATCAGGGAAATTTCCATTGCACAGAGGCATGAAATGACTGATATAATATCACTGTAACTCTGCACACTGTTTTTCTAAGGCAGTTCAGAATAATCTAAATCGTCTGGTTCCTTTAGAACAGATTGGCTGTGCTATTACTATGTGAGTGCAGATCTCTGACGAGAGAAACTCAATACAAGCTGCTAGCAAATAAATGAAGATGCAGGGGCAAGGCCATGTTTCTCAATCAGTGTAAGGAGTCTGTCACTGCAATGGAGATAAATATAGGATGAAAAAACTGGGACTTTCTACAACGTATCTGTAAGACTGAAGAGAGGAAGCCTCGTCTGTCTCCTTTTCTCTTTTTTCCGGAGTTACATTTGTACTACTGCCTCCCTCTGGCCACTCTATTCCCAATCTAAAGTCAGACAGACACTACATATAGCAAATAGAGATAATTAGGGATAGGCCTGTAACACCTGTGAAATCAAATACAATAACAATGCATGAATAGAGATTGAATAATAGTTACAGTTTTCAGCTTTTGTTAAGACTGCAAATTCTGATTTATGGTGATTTAGTTATAATATTGAGAGGTGTTTCTGTTATTTGGATGTTTATGTCTGTGTGTGTGTGTGTGTGTGTGTGTGTGTGTGTGTTTGTGTGTGTGTGTGTGTGTGTGTGCGCGCGCGTGCATGCGTTAGCTAGCTCTCTGCTATTCGAGCTGTGAGACAGAGCCCCAGACTGCTGATGGTAGATTAGAGGTGAGACGTCTTATCTCAGCGTAATCAGCTGCTGCATCTGATCCTCCGCTCCACACCGTCTCTCTCAACAGGTCCAAACAGAAACTCATCTCGCAGCAACGCCGCCTTGCTGAGGTAGAAGAAGGTGACGGCATGTATCTGGTGTCCACCATCAAAGTAAGATAAAAAACAAACTACAATACGAAATTTAAAGCCTCAGTCTTTTGCTGTCACTGCTACTAAAGGTCAATACAACAGATTATATGTAAAACTGTCAGGGAAATGTACAGGAAAACCACAGCTGACTTCTTGCTGAGAATTATAGCCTTGTGGTTAAAGAAAGTACTGGTGAGGGGCCGCCCCTTATGGGGAATGAAGAAGAAGGGGAGTCAGAGAGAGAGACAGAGAGCGAGAGAAAGACAGAGAGAAGTCAGAATGGGGAGAGGACACAGGCATTGGCACAATGATACAAGTATCTGTTTTCATCTAGAATACTTCACCTTCTGATGGCTCAATGATTAGTCCAGTCAGGCGGATGGAATAGAATAGAGGAGAGGAGAGGAGCGGAGAGGAGAGGAGAGGAGAGGAGAGGAGAGGAGAGGAGAGAAAGGAGAGGAGAGTGCCAGTGAACAGCTGCCCCTATAATTTATATTGATGAGGGGACTGGCATGGCAGGGAGCTTCCAGCAGTTTGATCACTCAGGCAGAGTGGGGAGTTAGTAGGAGACACGGCCCATCCCTGTGGTCAGGGTTGGACTAGGTGGACCTTCTAAAACACAAACACACACACACACACACACACACACACACACACACACACACGCAAGACTGCCAAGCTCACATTACTGAGTGGCAGTGTGGACCGGCGTAGTGGGAAAGGCAATGTTTTTACTCTGCGAACAGAAATAGATCTACAACCCGACTACAACCACGTAGGGCTGAGCGATCTCCCTCATTATTACTCCACCAGCCGTATAATCGCCGCGCTTCTCAAAGAAAGACCTTCCCCCCGTATTCTCAATGACCATTAACTGGCCCTTCAATGTCTTCTTGTGCACACAGCTCTGACAAGGTTCTACAGACACTTCCTGTCTGTGAGGCACAGCAATCAACTACTTGTTAAGGGGCTTTACTTTGATTTCCTCACAAGATTTGAATATTTCTCACTAATATAAGACAGCATAGTCCAGTCTCTGCCCAGTACTTTGAACCTGAGACTAAATCATGCTCTTTGATTTGAGCCCCCTTCCGGTGTAGAGGTGCTTAGCGCCGCACTAATTAAGATAGTGGGGCGGTGGATGGTAGGTCAAAGTGTTTCTGTTCTACCTTGAAGATATCCTGACACAAACACGAACATGCACACACACATCAAAAAAGAAAAACGTAGCCCCTCCAGACAAGCAAATAGCTTAACACACAATCATGCTGCTGTTTTGATGGGGCTGTTTGAGTAAGGCAGAGCTGCCTAGCATAGAAGATCATATCCTTTGCCCTGCTGTCTGATGTAAGAAAGAGCCGGGGTGTTTTACAGGGCGAGAAGCAGCCTCTCACAATCTGAAACAGTCCGACCGCTCTTACAGAAAAGCCCTCTGGCCTTCCCTCTCCACAAGTTTCATCAGAGTGATCAGAGGGAAAGGATAGCCTTCAGGGCTAGTTTCTTCCGTTCACACAGTGGGGTATGAACACACACGCATAGATGTACACACATACACGGACACACTACAGTACACTACACAAAAGTGTTTTTACATGCCTTTTCAATTGCACTTCACACACGTCAAAATGCAGTACAAATCTCTTGGAAATCATTGATTTCTACAGGTTTGACTGTTCATCAATTCTTCATGAGCAGACTGAAATTGAAAAGGCAGTGGTGGTTAGACAAGGCAAAGCCTGTGTACTGTTGTTGTAGTGCACAGATAAGTCTTGCATCTCACATGTGAGATTTGTCACTGTGTCTGTATCTTTCAGTGATATGATCTTTACCTAAAGAATACAAACTCTTGGTAGTTAATGCAGCCTCAGAGGTTACAAACCACCACATCCGCGTTGCTCAGCTGCAAGGCCTTGCAGAAAACAAAGAAGTGCTTCAGCACACTGTCTGCTTCAACTGTGCATGATTATCAAACAGTCATAAGACTGCATAGCATTTTAATTTCCTCTCTGTGGTTATCATAATTTTCTCTGCAGGATGGAGAAATATGAAAGTGGATGGCACTGCTCTAATTGAAGGTATTGATTTATTACAGTACCAACAAGTCACGCAACAATATGCATATAGGCACTGATGAAAGAAGAGTCAACAGAGATTGAAACAAGATGATCGTATCATCTTGGTGAAACATAGAATTTGTCTTAGAATTAAATGACTTTTTTATTTTTACAGCCTTTACAATGTAGAGCAAAAGAAATAGGGCTGGGTGTCAGTCAAAAATGTTCGATACTGGTACCGATACTAATACCGTGACTTCGATACCAGTTCCTGAACAATACTTTTTTTCGATACCAATTTTATGAATCAATTTTAACAAAACATTATTACACACACACACACACTCTATCTTATTCTTAGTATTTATTTTTCAGCTCCTACTACGTGAGCCCATCTCTTTGCGTAACGTAGAGTTTAGGCACATGGCTGTACATCTTTAGACAGCAAACAACTAGCATTATTACATCCTGGTAGACGCATGCTGCATGCTTATTGGCTGAAGAGATGTACTCCATAGGTATTGAAATTAGGTATTGAATGACAAGGCATTTTTCGATACTAAGGAGGCAATTCGGTTCGGTGCCTAAAATTCAAATTCAGTACCCAGCCCTAAACAGAAATGAAAAAAATCATGTACTCACAGGTATGTGTCTTCTTTGTTACTGAGATACCTGCAAAGAGGAAAGAAACAATCCATGAAAAAAACATATAGGAAACAACTGTGAAATTGCCAGCACAAACAAAATGTACATGGTTGCTCATAGCTAACTGAAGGTGATGATGAAGAGATAGACCCTGGGGTCACTGGCCAAGGTCACTGAGATGGCAGGCCCAGGGCAGTTTTGTGGGTAGGCTGGTGTCTGACCTACGGCCATGCTACATCAACATCCACGACAAGGTGCTTGAAATTCTCTCCTCTGCGGGCAATGAATGAAAAATTATACTAAAACAAACAACATTTGGAATGCTAATGTGTTAAACAGCCACACTGATTGGGCCTGAGCCCATGACTAAGCCTGTGGCCCAGAGCGGGATGGAGGCACTTTGACCTCAATGTTAGTTAGTTAACCCTTTATTTAAACAGGTAGTGTCATTGAGAGTAGGACCATCTTTTTCTAGAGAGACTGTGTACAAAAACTGTATATGAAAGGATAAGACAAAAGTATAAATTTGAGAACAAATTATTTTACCATAATACACTAATTATACCAGAATATAAAGAAAACTGTGTACATTTAAAAGATACATTTAATATGGTGTGGGACACTGATAATGGGTGAAATGCAAATCATAGATCTTGAAATATCAGACGCTGTTTTTGTTTTTCATTTTTTATCATTTTAAGAAGATACTGATTATTAAGATAATTAAAAGCATCAACTCAAATCAATAGAATCGAAAATGTAATGTTACTAGGGCCATATAACATTGTGTAAATGTGCATTACAATGTGGAGTGGCACAGATTATACATATTATTCATATAGACCTGCAAACTCTAGAGTAGTGAAAAAAGTGACAAAATATGAAACCAAAATCAGGAACAGTAGCGGGGTCCGGGGGAAAGAACAGTTTGGTGATTTTAATACGCAAAAGAAGACTTTTGGAGGATTTGGAGATTAGAATACAACAAGAAAACAACATTTTGTTTTGATAAACAAATAAGTGTTTTATATATATTTTTATATCATTTTATTATAATTATTAATGTGTTCATGTGGTCATCGCTTTAATGTTTTACACTGTGTGGCTAACATTAATTAATTTATATATATATTACTTTACATATGGCTGGGTAGTTTGTCAATTTCCCACTGGGTAAATTCTTTATTGTTCTGGACTAAATCTGCAAAGTAACTAGTAACTAAAGCTGTCAGTTAAATGTTAGTGAAGTAAAAATGACAATATTTGCCTCTGAGATATACTGGAGTAGAAGTATCAAAAAATAGCAATGCCTGAGTAAAGTACAAGTACCTGAGAAACTCCATGAAGTCAGCTAATGATAGCTAGTAAAGCTAACAATACATTTCAGGAAGGTGTCTTTAAAACAGTCTGCAACGTTCCATTTATCTAAAATGCTTTGATAAGTAGATAAAAGGCACAGCACTGACAATGACAGTGTTAAAGGCAGCCTGCTATTGCTGTATTATTTCTTGTTGACAGAAAGACCTGTGGTGGAGTCCACTAAGGAGTCCACTATTATAGCCAAGCAGGTAGTTTTGAATTTTAACGTTTATTATTTTAATCAGTGAGACAACCTTCCTTACATGTGGAATTATACTGGATATTAAAGTAAGGTCAAACATATTAGCAAGCAGTGCTGCAATTAAATGAGCACTGAGGCGGAGGAGATAACAGATCTAAATTATTCTAATCTTTAGACTCCCTACAATTTACACCCACCAGTTTATTGTAAACCTCATGCTGAGACTAAGGACTGAGAGTATAAAAATGTATACTGGTACAGGTAGAAAAGATCTGATAAAACATAGAAGAGATAAAAGCAGTGATGCGTGTAGATGCAAACTGCGTATCAAACAAGTGGCCAGTCTGACCAGTGAGTCAGACCTGGCTGAGGTGGAGCTGGGCTGCCACTGCTCATGCTGCTCTTCCTCGCCCCTTCGGGTGTCAACTCATCGAGTGAGCCAATTTCGGGTCCTGCTATGGCTCTGGCTGTTACTCCTGTCTGCAACATTGGTCTAATGCCCCAGGAGCCTGATGCGGACGAGCGCACAGCCAGCCCTGGTCCCCAGCGGCCCGCTGGATGCTCATGCTTTGCGGGGCGATAGCACACTAATAGATCCCACTTGTCATGCGGAAGCAATGGCTAATTTTTCTACAGCTTGCATTTGAAACTCGGGGGACGGCAAGCTGACATGATTCAATAACTCTCTGTGAAAAAGGCGTCTGGCCGGAGATAACAATGTTTCAGACACGTTTGAGGGGAAACGAGTCAAAGAGCAACAAGGGGGAAAACAAATAAGCCCTTCATATAGACATGCACACAGAAACACATAACTAATATCAACTCCACTGAGCAGAAAGAGGGAAAACAGTCACCAAAGGGCCAGCAGTCTGTGATGGAGCTCTAGCATTGTTCCCGTGCTCAGGGCCAAACGCTTCTGTTCTGTCCAACTGTGACATTACGCAAGGAGAAAATAAACAGTGATCCAGTCTTAATTCTACACTTTAATCAAATGACATGGAAGCCAGCAAAAGCTGATGGTCCATTAAAAAGCAGTGGTCTCAAGGTGCTGCAACACAAGACAGCTGTAAAAGCATACTGTATATTTAGCAGTTCACTGGCTCTTTGTTTTGATGGGTAAAACAACCTCTTAGACCATGTAAGAAACATAGCTGGTGTGCTGAGCAGAAACTGTATTAGAAGGAAATGGCAAATAAGCAGCTTTTTCCTGGCTTTTTGTCAAACTTTACACTACAATCACAGGCACATAAAGCAGACATTCTCAGACTATATAAGCGGAGTCTGTCTGGTGACAATTTTTATTTATTTTTTTTAATCTGAAGGCACTTTATTTCAGATAAAATGTGCATAGTATACATAAGGTGCAAAAAATGAGAGAGAATTTAAAATGTTGCCTGTGTTTGTCTTCTGACTGACCACAGATCTTTAAGTCATAAACAACCATTTGCTTTGCAAAATGTTTATGACAGAGGAAGTGAAAGGAACACGAGTCTGTGTGTGTGAGCGCGAGTGTGTACAGTGCATGCATGTGCTTTCGCCCAAGGTTAGCCACACAGACCACACTGATAATGCTCAGGAGCTGTTCTGCTGTCACTGGCTTTTTCACTGACAAAGTCAAGAAGTAACAATTTATCTGGCACTGTGAAGGCTCAGGTTTTAAAGATGTTTAACTCTACATCAAATATGAAGTAATGACTTAATGATTTTATAATCACTAACATTTCCTATTTATTAAACTTAAACCCACCATAAATTTGATTTGATGAATTGTTGTTTTTATTATAGTGCCATTCTGATACTAAGTAAACTTCTTTTGCACATTGTAGTGAACATGGTAAATCTGAATGCTCCATGAGGTCAAGTCTTTTTAAGGAGGGATGTTTAGTGTAAAGGTACCCTGGGGAATTTCTGTGTAAACAAACTGTTTTATTTATTGAACTTTGGAATTTTTGTTTCACAACAAAGTATTGTGTGTATCCCTAGGGTCTAAAAAAAGTTTTGAAACCTGCATTGCTTACATCGTGCAATGGTCGCCATCTTCCCCTCTTTTTGGTTCTGGTACCTGTTGTGCATGGTACCAGCTGTCAATATACCCTCTGCAGTTATCAGAAATGTGTACCACACATAGACTGTTAATAGGTACTACATCACCACAATGCCTGTGGCATACAAGTGTGTCCTTGTGCATGTGTTACAAGGCACAGATAAACAAATAATTTCCCTACAGTGCCACTAGTGGTAAAAAAAAAACCTCCACAAAATACTTATAGCAGATTTGTTATTAAGTCACTAAGAATATATAAATAAATAACATCTAATAATATGAAAACTGTTCTCTTCATTAATATGTTCTGAGGTGCATAGAGAAAACCAATTCTATCTTTTTACAGCAAAGGCTGATTTGGCCTGTTGCTATGCAGGTTAGAGGAAGCAGGAGGGGTGGTTAGAGGGCCCACTTCCTCCTCTATGTGTCATTCAGAGCCCTGTGATTGGAGATGGCAAGGAGAAGGGGCCACAAAGCCAATGAATGAGTCAGGCGGTGAGAAAGAAGGAGTTAGCTCTGGCCGCTGACATTGGCAATGCCTGCCAGCTCATGTCTTCTCCACTGGATGGCAGGTTCAGAGGTCAGTGTGGAGGTGAAGCTCTCCTTGGCTGACAAACAGGCTGCTACAAACATGCTTACAACTTGAGGATCGCCTTTTATAAAAACCTGCGCCTCCTACGGATTATTTATATAAGTAATAATAGATATTGACGTTAAAAGCCAAGTGTGTTGTCTGTATGAGCAGCTGAATTCTAATTTCAACATTACCATTTGCCACGATGGAAGGAGGGACAGTTGTCGCTGTGCGGCCTTTGATCATATTTTCCCTTGCATTGGTAAACAATTCAGCACATGTTCTCATGAGACTCGGCTTATGCTATAGAGGAAGAGAGGTACTGTGCAGGCGACTGGAGGTTAACCTCCGCCACATCTATCTGCAGGGGGGCACACATCCTGTAAACATGCCACTTAGACAGGAGGAGAGTGAGTCTGGGTTTTGGCAGCCACAGTGCTGCAGCCGGCTGTGGAGCACCGTGCCATCGCAGGCGACTCAAAGTGACAGCGCTGTAATGAAGTCTGAGGCGCATGGCAGGCTGTACGTCATAATTTCAGGTTCCTTAAAGCCTGACAGGGAATGATTATCATGGATGGTTATTGTCACCCTGCCTCCCTGGGAGACGAGGCATGCTCTGGGGTTGTTGCACCGTGACATTCAAAGTTACAGTCTCCTTCATATAATGGAGCTGTCCTCTCAGCGCGCTAATGGGAGCGATCCATTTAACCTGTGCCAGAAACACACAGACGAGGAAGTTCCTAATGCGAGGCCTCTCCCGTGGGGACGTCACACTCCCCCCCCTGGCTGCTCCCTTCCTGCTGCTTGATTCATTGACTGGCGCTCCTCACTTATCCTCATTCACTGTTCAGTCTGGGGAGACAGGGAGGCTCGCTTCCTGCCGCCTGCTCCACATGCCACTGCTGCACGCCCGCCGCACACAAGGACACAGCCAGCGCAACAGACCCAGCTGCAGGAAGAGCCAGTGAGGGCCCAGCGAGGGACGGGCTAGACACCTACTGGAATTACGGGTCAATGCCATAGGCCTTGGGAATGCTAGCAGTACACACTCTCTATAGTTGATAAGGCATCTCAGATCAAAAACATCAGGCAATAAGGAGAGGGTTTGGTTATTGTCCTGTCTTAATGATGGCAGTTGTATGGGACTATTAATTTTAGGCTACTCCTGAGGTTGGTGGTTAATGATAGTGCCTAAGCCATGGTCATCTTAAGAATGATAGATGTAGCCACATTCAGTAGTCCATCTTTTGAGTGCTGCCGCCTGCCCGACTGACAAATTGCTGCTACATTCCTGAGAGAAAATAATTAGAAACAATTAATGTGTTTCACTTCCTAGCCACCACAAAGTTCAAAAAACCTGTTTTGCTGTGATTCATGGTGCTGTAAATTTAGGAAATTTAACATAGTACAAATTCAGGCTTGAAGGAAACTAGGATATTCAGCTGTGACTTGTTTAGATAGTCTGCTTAGGCAACTTATACATTTATTTAAAAAAAAGAAGTAATGTAGCGGGTCAAACAGCTCAAGTACAAAGATATAATGCAACTACCATACTCTTGCATTAATGCTCATCTTATCAAAAGTCATAACATAAGATGGATGAGGTGATTCAAGGACCCAATGCGCTGTTCTAACTTTGGCAGTCTTTGTGAAGGCCAAGTTTCATACACAAAGTCATTTAAACAATCCTCCCTTTTGCAGTGACACACTTAGCCTTATTAGCTATTATACTGCTATAAACTATACATGCAAAAATGTAATGATTAAAAAAGCACAATGATACTAATCAGCTGCCCCCTAATATACTAAAACACTTAATCCATGGAGAGGCCAACTCTCTTGGGAGGCTCAAAAGAAAAATGACTTCTCTGTCTCCAGGCGCTGTTATTTCTGGTCATTTCTAATTGGTTTTAACTAAAAGCAACCACTCCGAGACTCCACAGGTTACTCCAATGCATCGCTATGGAATTGTCTGCAAATAGAAGATATACATCCAAATTAGTTTTAGAGGACACCACAATTGTCTTTCAGAAGACAAAAGGAGAAAGCGCAGAAAAAAAATAAAAGCATACATGCCTTACTGAGAAAGGTAAGAAGTTGAAAGATCCCAAAGGAGAAGCAATGTTATCAGGGTGACCCTGAGATCAGAGAAGCCCTGGCTGACTTGAGGTACCATATCTCACACACCTCGCCCCCTACAAATGTCTCCCAGGCTTCTTGTACAACATCTCCCCCGTGCAGTTCTGCATTGTTGGGCCTGTGAGTCTCCAGGTGAGTCCTCAGTGCTGTTTGGTGGCTCGTGAATTATACATTGCAGCAGAGGAATTGACGTGGCCCAGGAGGGCTGAGAAACAGCAGGCATGGCTGGGAGGCAGATTGAAGACTGACGGAATTTTAATTGTACCGCAGGGAATGCTACGATAAGTGCTATTGTTATTGGTAAGACACTGCTGCGCAGGTTCACTTAGCTGAGAGCTTAAAAAAATGACAAGATCGGAAAAACGACTCTGTTGTGCAGCGTCCAAGACACTAATATGGCGCCAACAGCCCCATTGTTAATGACTATCTGAGGAGTATGGTTCATCTCACTGCCGTACTAATATTTATCATTGTGCTCTCTATGTGCTCAGTATTTATCTGCAACATGCTCAGAGGACCAGCGAAGGTCAGCTATGGCAAAGGAAGAAAAAGTCAGGAATCACCTACAAATTAAAAAATGAACCGCTCAATGAAAAACCACTGAGGCATTCTATTCAGTTGTTTTGTTGTGTAATTCAGTACAGTACTGCAAGTGAAAAGCCAAAATGTTAGGGTTAATGCTGCTCTGATGTTGTCCACTCTGATCCTGGCTCTAGCTGTACTATACAGTAATTCTCCTCTGAGTGTGAGCTTGTCCTGGGGGCCTGACGGATGCAGGAAGCCTCCAGGGGCACAGGCAGGCCTCTGTGTACTCTCTGCGCTCGCTGTTCCCAGCCCAGCGGTAATCTTCCAGTGATCCAGCCTCAACCACACATGAAACCCAATAGCCTTTCAGCCCACACCATAAATAAAGACACACCACATTCAGCAGACCACCCTGGCTTACTTTACAGTTATTGAGATACACGGAACAGCAGTCTGAATAGGCCACGACTGGGTGCGTTTACACACTTAAATGTAAAGGATTTAACTACAGATGCAAAATGCACACGTTGTCAGAGGACCGTTTAATTTTAAGCAGTGTAGCTACATAAAACAATCATTTCTGTATTTTCTTATTAACAAAATGTATACAGAAAAATCAAATTCCCATTATTACAATATAGAGATTGTTCTGCCTCTCTAGTAGTCAACAGTATCGTTCCCCAGAGACAACACTTGTGAATTTCTGCTCACATTACAATATATTACATTAGCCCTACCCAGGTTGAAATCTAAAGGGGGAATACAATTACCTACAGCTCCTGAGGCACACACTCCAGTAATGCACAATAATAGGTTGTAAGAGTATTACAATCGGCCAATAGAGATGAGCCCCTTTGGGCTAACCTATTCAGAATTGCTTGAATATTCACACTACGCAGCACACTGCAGTTAATACAGAGAATCTCAGATATACAGTTTGCTTGAAATTGCTCATCTTCACTTTTTGTTTGTGTCTGTCTTCTGTGTCCGTGCATGGTTGCAAAATCTACTTTAGGAAACCACAGCGGTAGGCAGCTTTTGTCAAAAAGGTATATGTCATTTTAACAGAAGTGTTGTTCAATGTTTGTTTATTCAAATCCCCTATCCGAGCTCGGTATGCATTTCATATCATCTCAAGAATAGCAGTTATCAAAGATGGGATTAGAACAGGTGAGTTGATATGTGCTCTTACAGTTAGTGACAATCTGTTACCAGAGCTGTCCGTCCAGGTCTGTCAATAGACTGTACACACAAGCCTGCTTGTATAATCACCTGTGGGGGGGAGGGAGGGGGGACTAAAGCTTTGATGACAAACTAATGTCAGCTAATGTCAGCTCTATAAAGGCTGACTCAGAAATATATTGGAACCCTATATTACCATCACTCATTCAGTCTCAATTCTCATCCAGTAAAGTACAGTACAGAAGGCACTTGTCTAATGAACAAGGGTCTATGGGGAAGGATCACTCTGTGCAAGTGTGTTGGAAGTCAAGGTCCCACAACTGTGGACTCGTGGCTCTGCTGATAAGGACTTGGCTGTAATTGCTCGAAAGGGAGGGAACTGCAGCCCCATTAGGTCTGGTCTTAGCACTTGCCAATAAGCCAAACTGCCCCTCTGAAGCCTCCCATGTAATGAAAACTTCCTCAGAGATGAATTACATGTCTGTCAATCCACTAATTAATATCATGGACTTATCTTTTTGGCTCCTCGGCAGTAACGAACTGAGTCAGAGAGATGGAATTTTGGAGCACTGGAAGACATAAAGGAAGGAAAAGCAGAGGCAAACTAGCGAGCATGCTGCTACTGTGATTCACTGCAGTCATGTTCGGCACTTAGTGCAGCATCTATTTTTCATGTATTTCATAATTAAAACCTGCGAGTTCTGTAAGCCCTCCATGCTCCATGCTCCATGCAGATCAAAGGTAGTCCTATTTGCAGGGAGTTCATCAGTGGAGACACTTTTCCATTTCCAAGCAACAGAGCCATGCTTAAAGCACAAATACCCTGTAATTACACGTGTGTGATAACGGGACAGCCATGGAGCTGGACTATGATTAATAGAACACAGATCACAGTTTCCTTCTCCTTTTTCAAAGCTAACAGAGGACTTTACACACGAGGATAATACATGCGTAGCAGATAAAGAGGTTGATGAAAGACTGAATACATATTTTAGCCTTATGTGGTGCATGAGTTGGATTTAGTTTGTTGCCTTCTTCCTCCCCGCTGCATTCTCTATGTAAATGTAATCGGACAATAACGTTGAATTTAGCTCTGCAGAGTGAAGACATGATGCCTCACTTTTGCGTGGATTGAGGAGTAAAAACCTATCTCACATGGTGTAACCAACAAAGTGAGCTGTGTTACGTTATTTATTTGATTCTTGGGTAACTTGATGCCACAATGCACCTTGTCTGGGTGCTCAGTCTATGTAAGATTCTTTCCACCAACACTGTAACTAGAAAACTGATAAACACTGTTCTTTATTTTGAGCAGTGGTTCCCAAGCTTTTTGGCTTGTACCATAGAAACAATGCAATGTCTGCTTGCAGCCCCTCCTCACAGGTTGCATTTGTTTAGTGGTTGTGACAAGTTCATCCAGAGTGATTTTTTTTCTCTTATTTTAATTATTTTTAGGTTAAATCGACTAATTTCACATAAAAAATTCAAGATTAGTGTAAAGTCTGATAATTTAACATAATTTGGTGAAGCAAAAACTTGTTTCTCTGCTATAATACTCTTAGTCAGCTGGCGACCCCTTCAATTTGTCTTGCGACCTCTTTTGGGGGTCCTGAACATAGGTTAAGAATATATAGTAACGCTTAATTGTAAATCTAATACCATATAAGGTATTACAATGATTATTTTTGCATTTGCAGTATTACAAACTGGGTGTCTGTGGGGAAAATTACAAGCGGCGACAAAGTTATTGACATGTTTTCCATCACCCAGCAGTGGTTGGTCCACCTGAGAGGATAGGCGGAGCTGCAATAGACTCGCTCTTCAACTCAATTTTGTGGGTTGCGGGGTAATGTTTTGTCCTTTCTCTGCTAGCATTGCAAGTAAATGGTCGATATGGCCGGACAAAGAAACAAAAGAGCGATAACTACAGACGATAAAACTTTTAAAAAAACAAGTGAATGAGAATGAGAAAAAATGAGATCTAAAAACACACCTGCAAATACCGCTTATCGGCATAGGTGGCACCAAAGAGAACTAAACGGAGATCTTTGAGATTGTAAATGTAGTTAAAAGTGGCAATGTCACAGTGTAAAAACACTCCAATACCATCAAATTTTGCTTGAGTAAAAATATTTTTACATTTTAATGCAGCTAATTTAAAGTAGGCTATCCTAAATATAAATAAAAGTGTAAATTCATTGTTTAATTTCCCTCTGAATTGATGTGGAGTATAAGTATAAAGTAGTATACAATTGAAACATTAGGGTAAAGTACCTCAGAATGGTACTTATATACAGTACTTGAGTAAATAGACTTAGTTACTACCCACGACTGAAATCGATCAACTTCGAACAGCGTTTTAAAATGTATCAATTTACATTTAAAAACTCTGCCTGCTGTATCTTGCTGCTACAATGCTTCCCGCTGCCGATGGGGTTATTCTTATGGGGGAGTAAACCAATGAAATTCCTCCAGGCTCATGAGGTCACTTACAGTTCACAGTACAATTGCCCTACACTAACAACTGGACAAGGTAACAGGAAGGGCTAGTATTTTATCAAGTAGGAAGATGACAATCCTAATATACACTCGTAATGTTACATGATAAAAAAACAGGGCGTTTGTCCAGGAGGCACAGCAAGATAAAACATCCTACAGCCAAGCCAGGTTACAGAGAGGACAGACAGAGGGCAGGAATTATGCACTTTACACGAGGGATACATCCAGTCAATGCTGGCCTATGACAAAAGCAGTTCTAACCTTCCCTGTGGTGTTCAGGAAGGCTTTGTGGCATACCGCTCATTTTAATGAAAAATGTTTAATCTACATTACATTATCTTTTATGCAACTATCAACACTCTGATGTTGACGGCCAGACACATGGTATGAAAAACATACAGGATACACAAATGGCCCAATACACATTACAGACATCCACAACATATGCACAGACAGCCCACTGACTCAATGCAATCACACAGTCAAGAGGGGTCTGAGGTTGAGGCTGAGAGCTTGTCTATACTGCATACTATACATTCTCAGCAATATGAAAGCTTGCAGCCGTGGCCAGCAGTAATAATTAATAGCATAGTCTATAAGCATTCCATTAGGTGCAAGCAGCTGTCATAAACATCTTAATTAATTTACAAAGCAAGCAACTAGGGAATTATGGCGACGTAAAAATCTGCTTCCCTCTGCCGCTCCATAGCACTGGAACAGATCGGGCTTTTAAATTTTTAAACATGCCTTTCATGTTCTCTAGAGCACTAAAAAGCCTTTGAACAGTCAGCTTGTTAGGAGATGCACCTAGCAGCCCAATACCTACGGGTCGTCTTGCTATTCTTTTCATACAGTGACAAGAGGTTTTGGGCTTCTCTTTGCTGCTCTTTGCAGCTTGACTCAAGGAATCTCTCTCATCCTGTATGGCATCTACCCTCTCTCATTTTTTCTTTGTCACAGTGACATAATTCCACAGTTATTCTGTCAAACAGAGCTCTCTCTGTCCATCTTTCTCAGTTTGCCTATGTTTCTATGATTTTGGAGGACAAAGAGGACAGACATTTACACTGAATCTATTGATGAGACAAACAGCTTTTAACCACTTTCCTTAAATCAGTTGCAGATTCAAATCTAAAATATAACAACAGAAGCATTAACAAGGCTTTCAGATCCCAAAACCTCCCACTGTGTGCCTTATGTAAGATGGACATGCTCCTGAGGATACTGCATGGTGCAGCTGACAGTGGCAAAAGAACGAGAATGCCACTCTTGCACTGCACTGTAATCTGGGCAGTGTAGGGCCACAGCAAGGGTCAGAGTGTTGTGGTAAAAACTCTCTTCCTTACCTGCTCTCACTCAGAGAGGGCAAGATTAGACTGGCCACTCCATTATAGCAGAAAGGCTTAAGAGCATTTCCACTTTCAGAGCTAGGATATCAGCAGCTACTGACACTAAGCAGGGCTGACCCATCATTTTGGAGGGAGTTGAGTAGAGGGTATCAGCGGTCTACCTAGCAAGCCAATACTAGCTCAGTTGAGTCTGAGCTAAAAATCATTTTTCTAACCACTACAGTTTAAAAGAAATACACTTGCACACAACACTATCATCTGCAATTATGAATCAATTTAACTATGCATAACATCTACAGTATGCCATTTACCAAGCGGACATTGAATTTTAATGTGCCCATTACTCTCTGATGATAGCCAGGCATGACATATCCCTTTTTCTCACTCCCATTCTAACCTGTCTCTTCCTCCCCATCTCTCTCCATTTCAGCCCATGCCATATTTGCTTAACCCAGCCAGTGTGACAGCACTCAATGCTAAAGCACTCCCAAGGCAGATGATCAAAGTCAGCAGTCAATTCACATTACAATGCATTGATTTGATGTTTCCTAACCTCCCAGGCCTTTCTCTAATGCTGCCAAGGACCTTCAGGATATTTCACAGTGTACCTCCTTTCCAGCTTTTCTCAGTCTCTCTCTTGTGTGTGTGTGTGTGTGTGTGTGTGTGTGTGTGTGTGTGTAACTGAAAATATGGTAGACAATGTTTCTCTGGTCATGTTTGCATATGATTTGAGTCGATATTTTGTCTAGTTCAAAAACGGACGATTTAGAATATCAGGCCCAGCAGTAATTCATACAAGGCCGACCACTTCAAAACCAGCTTTTGCAATGTAATTATTGGCCTTCATTCACCTGCTATTTCAAATATTGTTTTAGAGTAAATCACCCCCTTGTTCTCATATACCACACTTCGTTTGCTTCTCATTAGTTATTCATTTGCAATTCTTTATTGAGTTGGCTTCTATGCTTTAGTGACTGCCATTTCCCTCTGAGGAGATGTTCAGAGCACTTCCATGTTTTATTCAATTATGAAAACCTAATATGGTGGAAAGGTGTGCATGGCACTCACTCATAACCATGCATTATTTCACACAAATTTATTCTGCCTCTCTGTTGTTGGGGGGTGGAGAGTCGAACAAGCAGCCTAAACAGAAGCATGCTCTTTTGTTTCTGGCCTTGACCCCTGAGGTTAATAAGGGCCCCAGACAGAAAGAGAGACAGATTGTTGTCATATCCATAACAACTGAATCTGTCTTGCTTTTGGGGGAAAGAGAGTTACTTTTTTTCCCTCCACTCAGAGGTTGTCAAAATGCGTAAGCATCATGGCCATGGCACAGTGACACACTGACCTACAAGCACAAAGGAGAACTTTGTCTGCCTTGATAAACACACACAACACACACACACACACACACACACACACACACAGAAAGAGTAAGAGAGAGGAGAAGGAGAGAGAGTGTGAAAGAGATAAAGGAGGAGAGAGAAATAAGAACTATTAATTTATGTAAGAGAGGCATTCCTTAAACAGCATTAGTCATCATGGTTGTGTGAAGCAAGCTGGCTCTTTAATTATTCCTCAGAAGCCAGACAAACTCAGTGCTGCGTGAAGAGCGCCTATTGATTTCTGCCTGGCAGATGGGACACACTTACTTATAGCAATTCACAGAGCGAGTGGATGATCAGAAAGACAGAGATGGCACTTACCTTCTATTCAATCTACAGAGCAACAACAGAGCAACTGTTAACACTGACCATTAGGCAGGTGAGGCAGAATCAAGAGTACATCAGGTCAGACTACAGAGGTAAGAGAACCTGTTGTTTCATTGCAACTGTATCCAAAAGGTGAAAGGCACCTGTTGTGGCATATCACAGTTAGAGGTCCTGCCAACAGAGAACAAGAGGAGATGAGCTACATATTATTGAGTGTAAAGAGAGGGTTAAATGAGAGGATGAGGACTGGATAGGGGAGTTGTATGGCTTGTGATTTGTGTTCTGTGGTACTCAGTGGGGTTGCAACTAACAATCGTTTCCATTGATTAATAATTATGTTTTTCTTAATTAATTGATTAGATGTCTGAAAAGATGATGTCAAGATGGACAAAAACCTAAAGATATTACATTTTCAATAATAACATTAAAAAATGAAGTGTGTGTGTGTGTGTGTGTGAGAGAGAGCGAGAGAGAGAGAGAGAGAAATACAGAGATAGTAGTATGCCATGTCTGCTCAACACAGTTACATACAGGATGTTCTTTGCCCAAAATACCAGCTTTGAAGAACAAAAAGGATATTTAGAGGATACAGACAACATATATGTAACACTAAGGCATTGGCTCTTTCATACACTAAATCTGTTGTAGGATATTAAAAAATTAAATATCAAATAGCCCATAACAAATACAAAAAGCACATAGAAAGCTTTAGTATAAAAGTCCATCTGTCTTGCTAGTATGCCTTTTTTGGAGCCCACTGCTCATCTTCTGGGAGGTCTGCGTTTTAAAGTGCCACTCTATTGTTATTTTATGAGAGGGGCTGAACACAGAGCTAGAGCTTCATCTGAGCTGTGGAGAGAGAGAGAGAATTCCCCTGCATGGCTACACAATACACAGACAGCACATTTAAAGATGTCAGCCCTTAACTAGAGAACAGTCAGTGAGGTGAACCCAATAACCCCATGTCTTCACCATGTCACCATGTCTGGAAACCCCAGTTAGAAATGCATTTGGTGTAGCTGATGCAGCAGGCAGACCATGCTATGGCATGGCAAGTGGGCTAGTTGGCTCACATGTGCTGCTCACAACCCTGGTTAGTGAAATGCCACTACTGTATGCCTCATCACCGCTGCTTCCCCTGCACTTACATAATTTACACAAGCAAAGGGAGGGGAGGACAGCAGGGGGGGTTGGTTCGGTGGGGGAGGCTGAGCTAGTGGGGGGTTTACGTCCAATTGCGTTTGGCGATGTGGAGAGACAAACACGGCAGTATGAGGGGAGCTCTTGCCACAGCACGCTTTGACGACTACATGCTGAGACGCCCCTACGACATGCTGATAGACAGCGGAAAGACCCCACCCCTTCTTTGCGTTTACGAAGCCAAGCGGAATATAGACACAACAGGAACAAGGCAGAGAGTCTGAGCACATTAGAGGTGCACTGATCCAAGACCTTGGCATGGTTATTTATTAATCAGCTGAGCTTAGCTAACTGCCTGCATAGATGAACAGCACAAGCATGTGGTACATTGCAGCATCAGCCCCAAGACAGCAAAACTGTTGACATAATGCAACTTAAAATACACGCTGCGTTAACTTCAGATGAAGCGGTTTGCTATTGCGATTTTGTATATATCATTATATTTCCATTTCAATCATAGCATGTATTCCATTAATGATCACAGATACAGAGAGTGTGAAAATCATACAATCTAACACGGGGAACAAACAATCTAAAGCTTAGCACTGTAAATCCATTTGTGCTTATTTGGCTGCAAAACAAAACATTACTATGTGATCCAAAGTAAATACTGCCAGAGTGTACAGCAAACAAAGAATGTTTGCCCATTTGCACATTATTCATCTCCTAGGGTAAAGTAAGTGATGAGTAAC
Organism: Perca flavescens; assembly: GCF_004354835.1. Taxonomy (NCBI): domain Eukaryota; kingdom Metazoa; phylum Chordata; class Actinopteri; order Perciformes; family Percidae; genus Perca; species Perca flavescens. The sequence goes on from NC_041338.1 coordinate 23,042,503, forward strand.
AGCATGGCGATGTTGTCAGTAAATACACTCTAACATACACAAAATCGCCCCTTTCATGTTGAACTTTTGGAGTTCACTGGTACCACAACACCTTGCGCTGACAATGTTTTTTTTGTGCCAATTTCAACACCTCACAGTTGGGGTGTCAGCACATTGAAATGGTGTTGAGACACATAGCCTTTTAACTGAGAAGAAACATCTCTTGGAGGAAAAAAAAAATAGAAAAGAAAAACAGAATGGGATGCAATTCTCCAGAGTGTATCCCCCTCATGTCTCTTCCACTGTTTTTTTGGCAGGCTGGGTAATACACAGGAAAGCAGTGGCACACAACACTCTCTACCTGAACACAAAGGAAACGTCTCAGCCTGGAGTTTGGGCTTCAGAGACTAATAGGAGGCTTTCACATCACCACAGGGAAAATGAGTGTTGGGCCCTCCATTGGTTATACTGTTGATGCAAGCTTTACAGACCAAAGTGGTTTTGCTAAGTTCTTCATTACTTCAGGAGCCATTTAAAGGGGTGCCATGAAGGAGTGATGGAGGCTTCTGAAACCATTTGGGGAACAGGAGAGGTAGAAAGTAGATGTGGTCATTACTTGACATTTCCTTTCATCATTTCTACCTCACACACTCACATTCTCCCAGAGTTCTGCAGCACTGAGCTGAGAGAGCCTAAGCCTATTGGACAGTTCATTTAGGATAATGCAATGATGAGAAATGGAGAGGGTGGGAGGGAGGAAGTCTTATGTGTGTGTGTGTGTGTGTGTGTGTGTGTGTGTGTGTGTGTGTGTGTGTGTGTGTGTGTGTGTCACATCATGTCTGATAAATGTATTTTTTTTTCCTCCTCTGACTCCAATGAATTTTAGCGAGATGCAAAACACGTCAGCAAAGACAAGAATGATTATTTTCATAACCTGCTGAAACATAAAAAGGCAATCTAAAGTGCACACATATAATTATTTTATGAATTCAAACAACATAAAAAGGATATTTCAAAGAAATTTTCACATAAAATAGATGGAACAGAAATTATCTAGGGTCTTTTTTCCCTTTCTTCAGACTTCAGAAAAGAGAAATTTATTTCTGCCTTCATATCTAAATTGGATGCAATTTATTGCCTCTCCAAAGCTCATTTTTCACTGGCTTGCAGGATCCATGGGCCATGGCAGGCAATGCGTATCTGCCCGCCTCCCCTGGCCTCGGGTGCTAATATGTGGAAACTGGCCTGGGGATATGGAGCCCAACCAATGGAAGAGGAGGCAGAGGGACAGAGGAGAGAATCAATCCCTAATCGCTGAGGAGTAGGGAGTAGGAGGGGTGAAGAGGAAGAAAAAAAATCAGGGGAGAGAAAAGACAGAAAGCAGTGTGTTTACCAGCAGACATTTGGGTGCTGTCAGCTGACTTCAAGAGCTCTGGGATGTCTGAGAGAGAAAAGGGAGTTATATAACCAGGCTGTTAAAGCAGGGGGAGAGAGTGAGACAGACAGAGATGGAGACAGAGAATGAGAGAGGGACTGGGGGGGGGGAAAGCGTTGCCATTTAAAGTGACAGGGACAACATTATCAAAGCAAAAACAAACATGGTACATGGTGCTGCCTGCATAGACACCAGACAGAGGCAGGTGAGTGTCCAACGAGCAGCGATCTCTGGTGAGTAGTTAAAAATGCAAGTGCTGCACAGATGTGAACACAGGTCAGAGGTTATTACATCCATCATGTATGCATTATCTTGGTGCAGGGTCCCATGTAAGCAAAGCTCGCATGCCCCTTGAGCCACATGGTTGCCTGGTTACCTATGTGCTTTTTGTGCTTTATCCAGCTCTACAGAAATTGATCTAAAATAGTACAAGCCGCACCACAAGCCAATACCCACCAAGGCCACTAATAGCCTCTAAAAGTCCACTCAACCCTGCAGTGCCCACCCATCAACTACTATTAGCTTTGCTCTTGAGCTGGACTCCATCAATTTGGTATGTGGCTTACATTGTAACATAATAAATACATCTAATAGTCTCATTTGTGGAGGATGCAAAGTAAGTACGTTTCTCAAAGTTATTTGAGAAACGTGTTCTGTGGGACACCACACACACTGTGCTGCCACACATGAACATTAAGTACAGTTAGCTCAAGGTGCATTCTGTCCTGTGACCTTGCTGTTACACTTCCGCAGAGCAATGAATAACTATCGCATTTCTTTGGCTGACAGCTGACACCAAGAGGCCCAGGTGATATACGAGACATGACAAGTGATTCTAATTAAATGTAGAGCTTGTGGATGTAAAGTGGCAGGAAGGGAACAAATCCTGTCCAGGCAGCAAGCGGCAAAGCGGCATGCCTTGCTCCAAACGAGATGAGCTGGGCTGTCAGGGCTGCCTCAGCTGTCCTGTAAACCTGGGCCCAGCTCCCCAGGGGGACTGACAGGTTTCAGCTGGAGGGGAGAAGGCACACCGCAAGCCTCCTACCCCTCAACAACAACAAACGCATGACACACAAACAGGCAGTTCTGATGCAAAGCAAAAGCCATGTGGACCGTGTGCATTTGTCACATAACTGTGTACTAACAAGGTACAAAGCATGGTCGTCTGTATCCTGAGCCTAGATGAAGGCTGTCATCTAGGTTCCGGTGTGATTCGGTGACTAAATAAAAAAAAATAAAAACAGGCTACAATCACAAAGAATCAATAGATACAGCAAGCAAGACACCTCTGTTGATGCTGCATCCCGCTTGTATTTTCACCATGACTGTATTCATCCAGCTCAGGTTGAGAACAAAGGACTAGACATGGTGAGAGTTTTTTCACAGACAGCAGGTTTTTTTTTTTTTTTTTTTTTTCAGGACACGGCAGAGAGAGGACCCAAAGGTACTCAAGGCAAACATGAGTGTGTCAGTATGTGACACAGGACTGCACTTTACAGAGGACACTCACAGGGCCGTCAGCTTCCCAATCAGACCCCGGAGACAACCCTCACCAAATCAGTTAACCTTTGACCCATCTGGAACAACTTGGGGCCCGAGAGTAACGGTCAGCCCGCTAAAAGACAATGTGCATCACGCTACTTTCAACTGACAAAAGCAGTCATGTTGGTTGGCGTCTGTGCACTCCGGAAAATGAAGAAACAGCAGTCTATCATGAGCCCATCTAATGCCGGCCAAGACATATTTCTTTGATAATACAAAGTCATGGCTCAGTGCTTCTTGTTCTCTCCAGCAAAGCAGGGTCTGACTTGATACTTCTTGCTTACAACTTGTCGATTTTTCTACTATGGCAGTATAATATAATGTCTTTGGTTAGACACTGAAAATGATTTACAAATTGTGCATTCAAAAATGTGCACTTTGTAGTTGTTGGTTGCTGAAAAGTGTTTTTCATTTCAGTGTTCCAGAAATATACTTTTTAAGAGTGGGAATCTCTCCTGCAGCTTATTCACTGTAATAATTGTCATGCACTGAATTTTACCAACAGACAGATGCACAGATGCACACTAAAGGAGGCAGGAACATTTTTAATACAGTTCTCAATTTGAGGTAATCAATCATCTATACTTAAATGTACTATATGTATGTGTAGAATTTATGTGAGGAAAAATGAAACAGCCCTACTACATTTAAGGTCACCGAGTCAGGTCTGGGGACAAATACCTAACTGTGGAATACAAAATGTAAATATTTAATAGAATGGGATAAGGAGATGAAGAAAAACTACAATCTGATCAATTCATCTATATTACATATGACATATTATATATTATACATATGCACTATGCAAATAGGTCTTTACTGTATCTCTGCAGATATTTAGACATGATATAGCAAGAAATGAGGAGAAATTAATAACATTAATGATGGCAGCGTTTCCTGCTATGAAATGTCAAATGTCTGCCATGAAAAAAGCAGAGGGAAACAACTTCTCATTCTGCACTTTAGTGTTTTTACAGTGTGCCCCCCCCCCCCATTTCCAGTATTTATGCCACACTAAGCTAACTTCCTACTGACCTTATATTTAGAGTATATATACATATATATGTATAGACTATATAGGCTAGATCCTTTTAACTAACTCTCGGCAAGACAGCAGATAAGTGTATTTCCTTAAACTCTTCCTTAAAGTAATGCAATTGTCACAAAAAAACCCATCTGTGATTCAATGTACAGCATTGCTCAGGATTAAGTAACTGTAACCAAATGCCATATGTTTGGTTGAAGACAAAAACCCTGGAATGAAATGTAAATATATTCAATTTGTTTCTGTAAAACAGCATCCCATTCTGTTTTTGTGTAGTCAAGTTAGTTGCCCCCTTTCATTTGCATTTGCTGCTGGGCCCCAGTCCATTTACTTTCTTCAGCCCTCAGCAACATAGACCCTTCATTGTGCCCCGCCTCCTGTCCAGCCCACAATCCCTCTATTTTGGGTGTCTCACAAAGCCACTGATGTGATTAGAGAGGATGATGATTGCAGTTACATAACAGAATCAAATTAATTTGTGGCCTGAACACAGCAGTGACAGCAGGAAATCACTCAAGCTCTCAAATCTCCCTTTCTCTTGGTTGCTCCTGTGTTTCCTATCTTCACTCAACAACCACATGCCTCCTTTCCTGCACCCGCTGCCCCCCTCCTAGAACACACAGACACACCCCTCTCTCCTCCCTGGCCCTCCCTCTAGTCAATTAAAGTCACATCGAGGGATTAAAAGGAAGTAGGTCAGTGGAGCATTGCTGGGGGAAAAAATGCAACAAACCACGTCAGAAGTCACTGGATCGACCTTGTGAGACACAAACCAAACTAGTGGCAGCGTGTGATCTCATCCTGTCTCGACCAATGCCGGGACTCCTTACAGAAGCCAGGTTCAAATCCCACAGACCGAGCTATGCCCTCACCTTGATTTCTCTGCAGCTCACAGGAAACTCCCCTGGAGGGCAGCCTAGGGAGCTGGGCTTTGGTGGCGGACACTTGATACCCTCTACAGAATGCTTTGTCTCCAGTCCCCCGAACAGATCCTCTTCAAATGAAGGATTATAGCAGTGCTACAGGCAATGAGAGCCCCATAGCTCCACTGTGAGCAGACAATGCCAATAGCCACCATGCAAGGCAGAAACAGAACAGTACACATGCTTTGACACATTAATATCCCTTTTATATAGTACATGCACATACAATGTTCTGCCGTTACCGTTTACAGACTCAAATCTGCAACTGTTTTTACATATGCATTACTGATAAATAACAGATAAAACAATTACTTAGATACTGTAAGAGGTAAATTAAGTTACACGACCATAACACTGCATTAGCCAGCTTTAGATTTAACATCAAATTAAGTATACTTCACATTTTTGCTGACCATTTTCACACGTATTTTGTTGAGTTATAGATTTTTGGATGTACAGTTCTACCGATACAGACAGGTATCGGTAGGTAATGGTTTCTATTCTATTCAGTAAGAAAATAAATTAGCAGTATACATCAAGTCTGCATTTACAATGGTCAATGTTACATCATTATTATACAGATTTATTTTCATACTGAGAAACGTTATGGAAACCAGTGGGTGACTGAAATGGTAGCATGGTTGCAACATTATGACCTGGGATGTAAAGTATCTGTCACTTGTATTAAAAAGACTAAAATATGAAAAACCACCAGTTTACGGTCCTTAAAGTTTCATTTTCATTTCTTTCATCATGCTTGATCTCTTTCATACAGGTTGTGCACTCTGTATCTCTCCTTATTCCTCAAGCTATTTTTAAATCAGGCAGGGGGTTAGGTAAATGTTTGTTTAAACATAAATACCTTTCATTATTAAATTGCACTCCTTATTATACATGCCAACACAGGTAGAAGGCAGTGTTTAGAAGTGGTCTCCACTGTGTGATGAAAACTCAGCAGGGAAGGTGAGCAGGGAACGGCCTCACTTGCGCTGTGCAATGACAGAGTGATGCTGCTGTCAACATATTGTACTGCATTTGTCCAACTTAATCAGCCTCATATTCACCAAACACTATAGGGGAGTGAATAATAATGGGAAACAAAGTAACAAGCTTGTCAATGCGGCACATTAACGAGTGAAAATTATCTTAGCTAGTTCCACACTCACCAGCTGTGAACGACTTGACAAGTAATGTAAAAAAGGGTTTTCTATGACAGTCACAGAGACAAGACGACACATCTAATTGTGTATTGAGATGACAAAGGGTTTGAAATAAAAGGGATGCTGCAAAAAATGGTTTACTTTATTAACAACGACAGAGTGACAAGATTAATATGCTGGACACAGAACAACAGAAAAATTATTACACAATTTATAATGCATTTCAAATGCAATACTGTAAATCAGGTTAATGGAATACATGTTGATGTATGATACTAAAGTATGTTTGAGCATTGTGCTGGCTATTTTATTTAGAGTTTACTTGGATATGAATGTAATTTTATGTATATTAATGCGATTAATGTTCATCATGTAATTTCATGTCATGTTATGTATTGTATGTCAGATGTGTCATCATCACGTAATGTGTTATGTATTGTATGTAGGCGTGTTGTCATCATGTAATGTGTTATTTATTCTAGGTCAGCTGTGTCATCATCATTTAATGTATTATGTATTGTATGTCAGGTGTGTCATCATCATGTGTTATGTATTGTATGTCAGGTGTGTCGTCATCATGTGTTATGTATTGTATGTCAGGTGTGTCGTCATCATGTAATGTGTTATGTAATGTATATCAGGTGTGTCGTCATTACATAATGTGTTATGTACTTTATGTTAGGTGTGTTATCATCATGTAATGTGTTATTTACTATATGCTAGGTGTGTCATCATTATGTAATTTGGTATGTATTGTATGTTAGGTGTGTCATCACCATGTAAAGTGTATAATATGTCAGGTGTGTCATCATTAATTAATAGTGTATTGTTGGGCAGATTTGGACTCCAGGTAGATGATTGCCATGGCATTAGCTGATGGGGATCCTTTAAATAAACTAGTCCTAAATATTTTTTATTAAGTGCTTTTTTACATTGATCAGGTTCTAGAGATGTTTGGGAGAAATCATGCTGCTATGTAACAAATGGTATAATGTAAATACTATGACAGTTTTAATATAGAGCTGCTGTGCAGACAAATCTCATTACCACTATGCTACCTGATGGATATGTAGATATATAGAGTAAACTTAACATACATGCACAAACAGAAAGAAAGGCATCTGAACTGTTGTCATCGTCATTGATCTGCAAAGCTGATTTACAGAGCCACGCTGAGATCGACAGAGTTGATTTAAGGTGTGGACAGACAAGCAAAGCTACAGCTGCACCAAAGTCAGAGGGATTCAAAGCGCCATGTCCAATGCTCCCTGATGACCACTAAAGGGCCTAGATGGAGGAAATGAAGTGATTCCTTTTGACATCAGATAGTCCAAAAGACTTTCCCAAGCTGAGCTCATAATGCAGCTCTCTTACGGTCAATCTAACTCTTTCCGAAATATATCTCCAGTGCTGCAGTACAACAAAACTACTATTATTAAATATTGCTTACAATATTATACTGTAACTGCTTCAGGGACAGTCATACTTCTTGTTAGAAATTGTTTCAATTATATTGGATTCTTTTCAATAAAGTCATATTATACAATGATTTTTCTTTCTTTTTTTTTAACCTAAAATCCATTACTGAGTTGCTAGCACAGTGTTATGTAATTATATCTGATGATGAGGCATGAAGGAATCAATACTTCCTGTGACAACCTGGTTTGAGTAAACAGCAGTGTTTTGTGAGTGACCCCACTCATTATTTCATAATGTGGGTACCTGAGGCCTGTTCAATCATTCCCTTTACAGTCATTAGCATTTCATTATATTATTGGGAGTATAGGTTAATGTAGTTTAGTGTAACACACTCAGTGCTGTAACAGCTAAAAAGGCTAGTAAAAAATTGCTTAAGGAATTTCAACTAGGAGTCTTAATGCAATTTAATAACAATGTCATAAGGAAGAATATAGGATTAGCAGAAAAGGTGGACATCAGAAATAAACATGCAAATTAGAATCTCTATTGGATTATTCAAAATGTCCTTGACAATGTTACATTTGTTGTATCTAAGCTTATGGCTTATATAAAGCTCAATAAAATGCTTTTTAAACCTTTTTGTTCAGTTACTGAAAAACTGTTATGGACATCCAGTACAAGGTTTATGCCTGACAGCAACAATATGCAAATTACTTAGATACTGAAAATAAAAGTGTAAGTGCAAAGCCCTCATGTAAGTCTCAACACAGTAAAATTAAACAACTTTGACCTTTTTAACATCAGGTCAGTTGTGATATGATTCCTTCTGTTTAGGATAAACTTCCATAATCTGATGATCCAGACTTAGTGGATGACAACAGGATGCCTAAGGATGCGATCTACTGTAACAATCCACTTGTTAATGGTGCTTAGCAGAGCCATATCTCAGCACAAAGCTTTCATTAAGGCATCAAAATAAAAAGCAAAGCGCTCCACTCCCAAACAGCGCCACACTGGGAACAATGTTGTTGCAAGATGATGATAGGCTAATCAGCTTCAGATGCAACTGGAGACACTTGCACGCTGACTCAACTTCTCCTCTGTCTGTGTGTTGTAAGATGAAATACTACACTGCTGGAGACATTGATTTATGATTAAAAAAAGTGGTCAAGCCTGCCACATCAACACTACATCAAGGCAAACCCTGGCAGGGATGTTGGCTTGAGTCCATCTCTACAGACTTCCTCTATAATGAGCATGTTATCGCATCCTGATTTCAATTAGAGCAGGACACAGATCTAGACAGCTGCATGTTAAAGTGTCTGCACCTCAGGATTCCCCACCGTTATCAGATGAGGAGACGACTGAGACAAACCTGATTGGTTCTGTGACAAATTTCCGCAGGTCACGGTTTAAAACTGACTTGAGAATCCATTTGTTGCGCCTATCACACGGAGAAATCACAAGATTTGATGATATGAGAATTTTGATTAGATAAACGTTGTCGAGGATAACATAAAACTAATATCTAGAGCGCTCACATCTTGCTCTATGTGAGGTTGAAAGGCCCAGCCGTCATAAAGTGGATGCATTAAATCCGTTAGTTGAAAGAATGATTGTTGATATGAACTCACAAAAGGGATTATTATGTATTCATTGTCATAAACATGCGAAGAAATAAGACCTGGTGTGATCAAAAACATTTAGAACTACTTCATTATGCATCTGGACATAAAAACAGTGGCTTTGCTATTTTATCAAAGCATCTATTAACTAAAAGTTCACATATATCTTTAGGAGGTAAAAAAATTATATAGATATCAATATTGCTAGCAGGATTAGCCATTTTGACCCTTTGTGAAAATGGCTGTGACAGTGTGAAATTCCACAGACTCGTCACTGTGAGGATGAAAGTCTAAGAAAAGCAAGGGATGAAATCTGCATCCCCGAAAGAGCCTGCTGCTGTAATCTTTGCATTGTGAAGGCAAAAGACGAGTGAGTCAGATTTACGTCACTATTTGTTTGCTCTGTTTTCCACCCACAAATGCCTCTTCCTGCTTCCTCTTTCAGACTTGCCTTTAGGAGATGAATCGTTTTACAGTTTAGTTGCTTATTTAAATGAAGTGGGCGGGATGTGGGGAGGATATTTTAATCACTTATATAAATATTTGCATTCACATGGGCTGACCCTTGGAATAGTCTATTACTTCATCTCTTTCACCCGCTGGCCCCCACCTCTCATCCAGACACGCTTATTTACCTCTTCTGCTCACCCATTCAATAAGACTCCAACCAGCCTAAAGACATTAGCATAGCCACACAGATCCACAGACCAGACGCCTATGCAGCTTTGTTCTCCGCTTTGTTCTGAGGGGACAAATAAAGCCTGCTATGTAAGAGTGGGAGCAGAGGAGGAAAGGGGGGGGGGGGGGTTGGACCACTGGGGAGACTGGCAAGTCCTCTGTTTCTATCCACTAATGCTTTGACAGCGAATAATAAATTGATCATAGCGGTTGGGCATGATGCTGACCTTGAGATTTTCTCTTAAAGTAGTGGTCGGGCAGCGAACAGAGATAGGTAGCCATCATCCAGCTACAATGTGATTCACTGGGTAGACTCAACGATAGGGATCTGGGATGGATCTCAGAAGAGACAGGGCTCCTGCATCTTTAATTGTTCAGAGGAACAGAGCCTCATCACAATTATAGAGCATTCAGGAAGCCTCCAAACTCATTTAGCTCTGCTCATCTGGGAACAGGAATCCACTAAACACAAATTCCTCTTCTGCAGCCTGCGGCAAAAAGCCTTCTTTTTTTTTTTTTTTAAAGATTAATAAGATAAGAGATTTAAGAATATCCAAAAGACAGAAGGAAAGACTCATTGTCGAAAATGAAACATCTCAGAGTGTCAGCATGTACAGAGGGGACGAAAGATGCACAAAAAACTTGACAATGCTCTTACTGTCCGTTTCAATGCTTTAATTAAAACTTGAGTACGCTTCAAAAATACACACGTTTTGGTCTTTCAGTCTGCTCATTGACAGCCTGTCTGTAGTGATTGCACAGGGACAGTCGGTGAAACATGAGCTCATGAGAGAAAAACATGCACGAGACAATACACCAAGCATTCATTTGAAACCTTCTCATCTCGCCATGCACTCATAATCTAACTCCCCTTTCAGTGCAGGAGGTAAATTATAACTATAATTGAAACATTGCACATGTTTTATTAAATGGGAGCTCTCTCATCCATAAGGAGAGGGAGGCAGCACATGCATTAAAACAAATAAATGAATCAAGTCAATGCTGCGCGACACACTCGTCAAACATAAACACATAAACAATTTGTACCAGTGCTCTATGTCAAACGAGGCAGATATAAAAGAAGATGATGTTGCAGGAATTGCTTTGGGCCTGTACACAAAATGCCAAAGAGTCTTTAGAGTCATCTTCTTCCTCATCCTAATGGATATATGACTGTATACATCGCAGCCATTGTGACCGATGTCCCTGGGCACTTGCAGAAAGTGCACTCAGTGGCCCTCAGTGAGATGCAGCATCACAGAATGAAGCTAAGAGTGATAGAAAGGTGTGACCAGGTATCTCTCTCTCTCTCTCAAACACACAAACACACACACACATCTATATTTTACCCCTTCAAGCAATCCACGTTGAAGCTTTCAAGGGCCATGAGAGTGAATAAATATTTGAGGGAAAGTAAGCAGGCTGTTCCTTTACCTTTGACAGTGTACATTTTTAATGCTGCCACAGCCTGGCCGACCACTTTATTGTTCCTTTTTAGGAGGAACAATGTTTACAAGGAACTCTTTACTCAGGTGGCCTTTCATGCTATTTAGCTGCATGTGACTATACGCATTGAGGACTTAATCTGCTTTCTTTTAGGAGTTATGATTTTTGTCGATGTAAATCATTGTAGAATTTTTAATCAAGACAAAGGCCATGTATATTTTTTGCTCAGATTTAATGAGGAAAAAGAATAGCACCAACATACACCTGTAGAGGGCATAGTGATGCATGTAAGACACGGTGGCCCTGCTATGTGCCTCGTGAAGGCGCTGCAGAAAAAACAGACACGGCACAACTGTCACCACAGTGCGAGTCTCCCTCTGCATAATCACATCACCCTGATCACGGCTCTTTAGTCATCATGGTCACATGAGAGAGGGGAAAAAGAAGTGACATAATTTTCTCCATTTCAGCACATCTGTTTCACATCTGACAGCCATCATGACAGACTTAGTGAGGTTTTCTGCCCCTGCTGTGGAGATTGTAAACAGGCCATTCAGCTTGTGTTGTTAACTCAAACATGATGTGAGGCCGTGGGCCAAGTCTACGTTCAACCTGGAGCCTTCTGATTACGCTGGACTCGGGACAGATTCGGCCCCCTCGCCGAATGTCAGCCTAAGCCACAACACCTGGTCTGAGATCAGTGAGAGAAGACACAGGCTCTGAGAAGAGGGGTTCATCCTGCTGTAAGCCGAGGCTGCTGGGCAGATAACTCAGTTGCATAACACTGCCCACTTCAACACCAGTCTTAATGAGAAGAGAGCCTTTCAATTCGCCTCACAATGACGAGCTGTAGAGGAGAGAGCGAGAGAAGAAAAGCAAGGGACTGCATGAATCCCATTTGTATTTTCAAGATGAGCTCTCTCAGACAAAGGTGTCGCTCGTAAGTATCACTGTGTAATGTGGCTAATCTCACACCGAAGATATTGTAAATACTGCTTAAGACCTCTCATTCATCTGCTGCACTGCTGGCACTCATCCATTTGATCAGCATCATTTAGCACGTAAACATGCTGCCGGTGACAGGTATCAGAGCTGCCTCTCTAATCATACACATACCTCAGCTCTGTGGCATGTCCTCATCTATCTCCCTCTCCTTAGAGGCAGCACAGCCTCCCAATCAGAATGGATAATACCCTGTGGACCAACTACCATAGTCTACACAGACAGAGAAACACTGTGCAGCTAAAAAGAAAAGACAACCCACGTCCATTTAGCAGTGGTGTGTTGACACTAATGGACACACAGACTACACCCTCATGTTTGAGAATAAGGATATTATGCAGACATCCAGCTATCCCTTCACTTTCCTCCCTAAAGCATAAGGTGGCGGGGGAACATTTGGTTTCATGGGTGCTGTGGGGTATCATTTGGTAAGGTCTCCCTGTCTCTGACTGTACTTTGTGAGCTGGATCTGGTGGAGTTTAAGAGGAAGGGGTATTATCTCAGACTCTTGCCAGCCCAGTGCACTCTTTGGGATAATGTTCTTATTGGGCGTGATCCTCCAACTGCAGAAGTCATGCTGTCTTTACTCAGAGAAGCAGAGGGGGGACTGGAGGTGGGTGGCTGGCTTCGCCCCAATAGATTTAAAAAAGAAAAAAATAAAGTTTCCGTTACACTTGCTTGAACCCACATTTGCAGAAAATTAGAGAATTAGTATTAACAAGAAAGGGCGATCATACTGCCAAAATTGCTCTTATAATGGCATGAGAAATGCAAGAAAAAGACACCCATTTATTAGATCTCATTGGTGGAAAATAACCGACATGAAATTTAGGATTTATTTGTGTACCTAATACAGATATGAACATTTGAAATTCAACTTTGCTTTAAAAAACCCAGTTTCAGTTTAACTTTGTTCTTAACTTTGCACTTAACCTCTGGTGAATTTCTTCACCAGAGGTCTTTGTGCACCTGTTTGACTGTGCTCTTAACAAACAAACCACTCAGGAGGTCATGTGGACCAAAGGGAGAACACTTCATCTATTCTCTACACGGCAAACTTTGAAGAAATGTTTTCAGTTGTAACTATAAGCTATGTCAATATTTGACTCAGAACCAGACAGGATGTTCGCTAGGGAAGCCAGAGGGATATACAGTTCCATAAGTACATTAAAACACAGGAACGCAATAACAGTACGAGTGTCTAATAATGCTGAATGGGCACACTGTAGAGACAGGTACAACCTCAGCAGACCGGAACAGTATCATAGGTTGGTGCCACGATTGTCTCTGAGCTCATAGAATTAAACATAGCATTATGTTAGCATCTACCCTCCAGCGTCACATCAGAGAGTTTTTTGAAGAATAAATAAACAATCTATGAGGCTTCAGGTGACAACAGAGCATACTGGCAGCTCCTCAGCATCTGATAAGGTCCATCTCCTTGCCCGTGGCTCACAATCGGAGAGATCAATTTCAATCTGGAGACGTGATAAAGAGAGATGACAATGCGCCCCTGCAGCTGTAAATACACAATGACATGTCTGAAAATAACTGATGAGAAATGATCCAAGCTCAGAATGTGCACTGAGTTCATTGACTCACCCCCAGCCCATTCCAATAATTTCAGCTATCAGTTCTGTCGACTGTGCAACTCCAAAAAAAACGTTCAAAATCAAAAGCAAAGCACAAGCCTCAAATGCATAAAAAGATCACAATTCATGCTAACAAAAATATAAAAAAATAAAGAATAAAAGATAATGAATTGCAGTCAGTTTCTTCCAGTGTGGTTTCCCAGTTAGCTAATCAAATTGATACAGTGTCATTTCATACAACAAATGTGTTTTTTATTAACCAGCAAACATTGTAGTCAGACTGTGTCGCTTGCCAGACGGAGGTGATTGTGTTATCTGTGAGGCCGGCTGTGCAACTCTCCGCTGGCCTCCTGCAGCTCGAGGATTGTCCCTTACCTCTCCACTACCCCAAGCACTGCTTCTCCCCTGCACTCTAATTGCCTCCATTACTGTATCTGCAGTCAGATAAAATGCTAATTTCACAGCACATTAATTTCTCCAGGCTGAACAATAAGCAACACAAAGCCCAGGACGCCTGTCTTTGCCTGGGCAAGCACGTCTGCAGCGCTGGGCCCCTTCCCAATGGTAGAGGAGTGAGAGCACCATTATGCACAGGTCAATGAAATGAAGGAAAAATCCATCGATTCTACATTTGAAAAGAAAACACAGGAGAAGGGCTGGGGCAGGGTGATTTATCAGTCTCAGACGGAGTCTGGCAGTCAGGGCTGGAAAATGCTGAGGAGAAATGCTCCATCCTCATTGGCCTGCTTCGGCCAAGCCATAATACAGAAGCATCTGTCTATGAATAGATATAGCTTTTCAACCTTCACCTGTGACATCAAAGACTTTTTGGAAAGGGATCAGAGTTGTAGAGATAACACTGTAAGTTAACTAAAAATGATCTGCTCTGAACATTTTGGGGATTTGTAGCACAACTAGATCTCTGATCTACTTAAGCTTTAAGGGGTGATTTTGCTAATTCTATATCCATCATTTTTTCCTTCTGGAGTTCATCGATCATCCCCATTTCTCGTGCGCAGAAGCACCCGTCTGTGTACATCAACCTAATGTTCTCATATTATATGCATGGCTTGATTCCTCCCTCCAGCATCCCCAACTGTCTCTGGATTAGCAAGTCCACACCCCACTTCACAAATCAAAACGTTTAACATAATAGCTCCTATCCTCTAATGGCTACACAACACACTTCATTTATTCAGCCACAGTTTTTAATAAGGCATTATCAAATTCTGCTTAATTCTACTTAGCCCTCCAGGATAGTGAGAATAGTGAAGGAAGTGCTGTTACCTCTATGTAAAATGTGCGGTTTGTGTGCGCATGACGTGCATGTGTTTGTGCCAGGAGCAGAGTGAATCCTGACCCAAGGACAGTCGCTCTTCCTGGGAGTGGCAGATTTCCACCCTGGGGGGGGGTCGTCACTCACTGATAAGCCCTTCACATGAGGAACCCTGGAGGGCTCACTACAGTGTGCACCAACATAAACAAGCCACATCGAGTCACAATTACTCTGTGATTATGCAGTATACCAACAAAGGCGTTGAAATTGTACAATGTTACAGGTTGTTTGGGGATGAAGAACCAAGGTTAAATGAGAACCAGGTGTTCTGTCATTCAGCCCAGGAAGCCTGAATGATGCATACAGGATGTGAGAATGTCAAAAGGTTGATGGGAGATATTTGGGCACTTGGCTTTTAACATTCTTGTGTAAAAAATGAACGTAAACCAAACCAATAAATGGTGGTAAATTGAACTATCAAATTAACTATTACAATAAGCTGAGATAACAAATACACCTTTTGCACATCAGGTTTGGAACACAGCTGACTTACAGTATGCCAATGACAGGGTTGTATTCTGCTCCCTTGACCAGTGTTTGTAAAACATATTTAAAACATATTTCTTAACGCCAGCAAGGATGCCCCGACAACAGACAATTGATTAAAACTTCTTCAAATTAATCATTTATAACATTTCGCTGATTAGATTTGTTTTCTCGTTGGCTATTCAAAGGATGACATCCAGATGACAACACGCCAAGCAAACTGATAAATATATGATAGTTAGATAAGGTTTTGCAACACTTTACTTGAAGGTATCTACATAAGAGTGACATGACACTGTCATGACACATGAACCCTAACCCTAACTCTAACCCTAACCATAACTTGTCATGACAAAAACCGAATGACACTTACTAAAAGAACTGTTACGTCTTAAACATTTATGACTTGTTTATAATGTTTATGACACGTTCATGACAGTGTCATGTCACCCTTATGTAGATACCTTCAAGTAAAGTAACCTAAGGTTTTTATCTTCGCACTATTCATTCAACGGTAAATACTCAATCAGTTTATTGATAGACCACTAACCTGGCTAGTTTCACCAGCATGGATCATTGCACCAAGTCATACCAGTTTGAATAAACAGAGAAGATGGCAAAACAAAAAATGAAACTGCTTTTCATTATGGTCTTATTTTTTAAGCCATTTACTGCGCTATTAAAATGAAATTGTAGAATATTCAACAGGGAGTTTAAAAACAGATTAAGTTAAAGTATTTGAAAATATAAACCATCTAATAATTCCTCTGTATACAGCGTGTGCAGCCTGGTGGTTTAGACCACAGAAATACAAATGAAGGTCTGTGCTTCCTCATATAATAACAGAAATCCCTCAATGTCTAACGTAAACCTGCGCAGAATTACAAGTGTAAACATTACTTACTTAACAATTTCAAAATGTTTACTATCCACACAACTGGAATGGAACTGAATATCTATTAAAACACAGTCGGCTAGTGAAAGGCTTAAGTGTGGCAGACCGAGTTACATCATACTCTAGCTTGCATTAACCCTCTGGTTTCTGAGGCCTGTTCTGGCAAGTCTGTATGGTTTCCTCCTGTTTCCATTCAAACACTCTGAGTGCTGTGGAAGTGTTGACAGACTGAGCATGCCTGCACTGGCTGGCTGGCTGGCTGGCTAGGGACTGGGTGGGGTGGAGAGAAAGACAGAGAGACACTGCTGGAGGAAAAGGAAAAAGGATAGGAGGCTGGGGCCACAAGCTGCACGAGGGACAATGAACAGACGAGCTCTGTTAACTCTGCATCTCGGTATGCAACAGCAGGCACAATGCTAACAGCTTAAATAGATATCAATCAGATAGTGTTTATCAAAGAGTGTGGAGGACTTCTGATAGCGAGGTGTCTCTGGTGGAGAAATCACTTGGTGAATGTTTGAGAAGTGATGGCAGGTGGGATGCCATGATGCCTGCCTGCCTCCCCTCCCCTAATTAAACCATTACTGCAGGGTGTGGAGACTTGGAGGGGATTACATAATGCACTCCAATGTGCTGGAATGGGCCAGTCCCAGTGGGCAGCAGGCAGTGAGAAAGATAGACAGAGAAAGAGTAGAGAGAGGCATTTGAGGCATTTGAGATTAAGTCCCTTTCATCTTCAACCAGACTCATATTTCCTAAAGTTAAGTACTAGATGAAGACTGTGCGATTACTCTCTCCCTCTCCGTCTCTCTCTCTTTCATTCTCTCTTTTACACACTTTTGCACACACACACACACTCTTGGTCTCTCGCTTTTTTTTTGCCTTTAGTGAAGGACTCACGGAATGTGCATTCAACTGCCTGTGGAAGACTCAGGCTCCCAATCCCCAGTGCTAAATAGAGGAATTTCTAAGAATCACAGTTCAAAAAGGAGACACTTAGCTATCTGCTCTCACATTTCACAAGAGAACCAGAGTCAATGGCTTGGCGAGGTGCTTACAGTAGATGCTTTAACATGGAGTGGATTATCTCCAATGTTTCAGAGAATGCTACAGTGTTGTCTAACCACAGAATTGTAGCAATTCTCATTGTTACTTTTTGAAATGAAAACAGACACATGGAAATAGCAAGGGATTACTGGTATCTGCTGAGAAACTGTTTTCATTAATGTAGTAAAAAAGTGGGGAAAAAAGACCTGATGGAAAAAATGGGTTGTGGCGAGAGGAAATACAGGCATGTGCTTGTATTTAAGGAACCATTTTTTTCTGATTAACACAGAGCAGATGTACATTACACTTACACAGTCTTTCAAACATTCTTCATTCTGAGCAAACACTTTTGTTTTTACCCAAAGCGGTCATAAGTCACATTGAAGGGTTACACCTAAGAGAGGCTTCTTGCAAAAACATGCTTCCCTAAACCGCTCTGTGCGCTGCTTTCTGCCTCTAACGCTACTTGTGTGAGAATGGTGATCACTCCACATCACCATGCACATCTTTAAACACAGAGATACACTCCGATAGGAACTCGTAAAACTAACAGCAAGGCTCAGACAGGTCACATGTGCGTGAGTTCATGGATATATTATTCTAAATCTCACGTGTGATGGAATTGTTTCAGCAAGATACGAGGCAGGAGAGTAAATCACTATTTGCTCACAAACAGCCGGATTCAGCCGAGATACGCTCAGGTTGGGGAGCGATCACTCAAGCCCCAAGAGACAGAACACTCAAATCCGCTCTCTCTCTCTGAGTCCTCTGCATGTCAAGTGGATGTGGGCATATCATGACATGGAAAATGTCTATTCTCTGGCTCCAATCACATGGTTAAGTCATTGCAGAAATCAAGCACATTTCTGATTGTGTGAGAAAGATCTCCACCAGGGCAGAGCCTCTCCACTCAGCAGTGTTTGCGGAAATAAATCCTGCATCTCCAGTGGTGCCAGACAGCAGACAGCGTCTTTGCCAGCTGTCTGCCATGCCGCTCTGCTCCATTCTACTCGCCGTTTGCTGCCGTGACTGCTGTCCGACGCTCAGCACTCAGCCCCTTGTTTTCATAACAGTTCCGGCACGGACGGCTGGCACAGCTGTTCTGTGGGTCCCCACGGCCTTTTAAAAAAGGCAATAAATCAATCTAGGCACTCAATACAGGCGGGAAATTGACCAATTAGAGTGGCCCAAGATGCTTATGTTCAGGCGGACGATTTTACAAATTGGCTATCTATTTATACCAACACAGGCACTCCACAAGAAAAAAATCACTGGCTGCAGTCAGTGCATTAATGTTTTATTGTTTTTTTCTCAGGCAATAGACACCACATCTTAGTATTATGAGGCCCTGCTGCTTAATCACACACCCCTCATTCAGCACAGCCTTTGTATAGCTACTACGTTCTTTATGACTCCCACTGTTTCTATTAGCAACACAAAGAAAAGATCTGATCAAACAACACATGGTGTAATTTTGTGTTTGTTTTAATACTTAATGTGCAAAAATAAAAACTGGTCTTGTGTGGACCTTTTAGTAATGAGGTCTTATTAGCATCTACACTCACTTGATTTGCCAAAGCCTAAAAAGGAAAGGCTGCCCAAATTAGTACGCAAGTGCTACTAAGCAATTGCTTGAATAGCAGTCATTTATTTAGGCTATAAACTACACAGGTACACATAATGCTGTGATATAGTGTGAGATTAATTAAGTGACTTAATGAATTATTAAAATGATGCTTGGTTACTTGCTGCCTCTTATAACTTCTTTTAAGTCCTTTCATGCTAGCCTAATACAGTATGTACACCTTCTTTATGATCAAAATAAAATTTGTTTTTGCTTCAACACCAAAATGATTGTGTCATTTTTTTTAACTTAAGGCCTGTTGCCTGTCTAATACCTTTCTTCCCCCTAAAACAGAAGATGAACTCGATTAAGAGCTACAGGTGCGCTAGCATCTGTTAGCAATCTGTCTGTTGTTTTTTTGCTCTATCTTAAAAGCATCCAGACTGAACATCATCCTGATACCTTTGTTGTATGATTATCAATCTCTAGGTAACAATCAAATAACAGGCTGCTTGCACCTGCACAGCGGTATCTCCATATGCTGCTCTCAAAACAGGTAACAGTAGAAGTTAGCATTTATCCCCAGAACCGGCTGATGCAACGCTCATGTTAAATCATGCACAAGATCCAGAAACGAGCCACAATGGTGGTTTTTGTAGAGCCGCTGGCTAAACGTGGTAAAGCCTAATTAGTGCTACTCTGTAACAAAGTCCACTGACTACATTCTGAAAAATGCCATAAGCACAAGCAGCAGTCCCTTATGTTATGCTAAGTAGAACTCCTGAGGATCATTATCATTCACAGTCTACTTGCCTGCAGACTCATTTATGCTTACATGTCACTTTCCTTCCATACAGTCTAATCAGCTGATTAACACACACACACACACACACACACACACACACACACACACACACACACACACACACACACACACACACACACACACACACACACACACAGTGAAGATCTTAAAGGTTACTGTCCTTTTCTGAGTACTTAATCTAGATAACCCTTAAAATAAACAGGAAATGGAAACAAATAGGTCTGTGTTGTTTTTCTCCCCTGCTCTTTCTTCAGAAAAAGCTGGCCCATGGCTCTTTAGCAGCAGCAAGGGAGAAAAACACCACTGCTGCTTATGCAATGACTCAATCTCCTCTGTTTGGCACGACTATTCAGTCATTTGTGTCTTTTGTGCTCGTCTGTGACGGTGTATGCTACAAAGCTAGGTTCAAGGGGATTTGTACTCAACAATTTTATTACTTAAAAAAAGGATTGGTGTAGCTACATTTTTAGCACATATTGTAGCAGGGTTCAAACACTTCCATTTTGATGCTATCAATTACCCTCTTTATTCCTCAATTCCAACCCCTTAAATATTTATATGATTCCATAATGAGGCTGAGTGGTCGGAATCACTCACTGTCCCTCAAGGCAGCTTCGCAGTGGACGAGTGCACAGACCTCGCTTGATGAATAAAACCATCCCATTAAGCTACACTTCACCACTCATACATGCCTCTGTGGAAATTTTGTCTTCTTCTTTGTCAAGGGAACAAAATAAAAGGCTCCATGCTCAGTCTGCAGGTGCCTCCACTAATAACTACATTCTTCATGTGGTGTCTTAGAGCTGCATGCTGCTAAATTAGATTTAATAAATTGTAATAGGTTTATGTGGGTGTATGCTTGCACATGTTTATGTGTGTTTTGTGGTCTTTGGTAAGAGTATATGTAGAAGGAGATGACACAAGTAAGAAAACATAAACAAAAACTTTTAATGCAGCCTCTTAAACAATTACCCACTAAATATTTGTCTCTCTTTCTTCTTTGAGCCTCCAGACGGGCTTGAAAAACTGTTTTTCATGCTTCCAAATGCACTGCATGATGAATTCTATAGGGTCAACAGTTTACAGGCAAAGAAGGACCTTTCAATTACTGCCTGATAAGGCCTGAAAAGAGACAGTCCTCTGTGGAGTGCACAGAATGAGAAATGAGACGCTTAAGATCACTGAAATTGTCACATTTCAAAAAGCAATTTTCTTAAATTGCTGAACAAGTTACTAAAATCAGACACCCAATTAGGATCTGATTTTTAAGAGTGGAATTAAAGGAGTGGCTCTACTATCAGCACTGTCTGGGGTACAGGCAAACGTTGCTCATCTCCACAGCAAGGCTTTTATGTGTAGGACCCCATATCATGCAACTCACACAATCTAATTAGCTCCTCTCGAATGGAAGAACACTCATTTTGAAATGCAGCTAAAAAAACGGCACAAGATAACTTGGGCTTCTGTTATTGTCGCATTTATCGACAGATCCTCCCTTTCATGTGTCGACGAGTAGCCATGCTACTGAATCATCACTATTTAGACAGTCAGCTAATACACTGTGAAATGAGCACCACTTCACCATCAGAGAGCAAAATAAATCATGCGCTGAATAGAGCTTCTGACAAGAGAGTTTATTATTTCTATAATACTAGAAGCTTGATACGTCTTGTAATAGTGCATTAGGAAATGATCCTCTCTTGGAACTGCACTGACCTTTCACTGAGCAACTTAACATAATATCCTTCAGAGAAATTAAGTGACAGCAGAATCTGCTCCTCACTTCAAATAGTTACATAAAACATTTCCTTATGCGAATACATGCACATACATATATATGTACACTCAGAGGCATACAGAGAAAGTGAGACTTGTGCGGATTCACACACACACACACACACACACACACACACACACACACACACACACACACACACACACACACACCTCGAGACGAGGCAACCAGTGAACCATGAAACATCTTCATCCATCTCTGTTCCCATGGCAACAAGTTAAATCATATTCCTTTTACAACTTTGTTCGCCACTCACAAATGTAACCATCTGCTAAAAACATATAGTCACACAGAAAAGTTATGTGATGAATATTTTAGGGGGTTATGCGAGCGGCTGCAGGCATTATGGTCCCTGGCCAACGTCTTCCTTCGAGGCAGAAAACAGCCACATCCTCCCCCACTGTGATGATGCTGAGGGGGGACGTCCTTCTTCAGGAGAGCCCTGGCTGCTCACGCTCCCGTACGGCTGTAATTCTTCCACCAGAACACCACAGAATTATAGCCTGAACTGTCTTTTTCCCCCTTTTTTAAGCCAAACACAATTTGTATTGTGGTGTTGGAGTATGTGTTGATATTGTCTGTGATCATTGAATTTGATATTGAAATTTAAAAATAAATTCTTAAATATTAACTTATATTTACTTTTTGGAAATTCAGTTTTGCATTATTAGGTAATAATTGAATGAAAGGCTTCAAATTATCACTAAAAACAAAATACTGCATTTTAATTTTGAAGCCATGATTTCAGACTCAGCTATTTTAAAGTTTAAAAAATAAATGTTTTACTGTAGCAACATTGAAATGATTTTTTTGTTTGGTTTGTGTGTGTGAGTGTGTGTGTGTGTGTGTGTGTGTGTGTGTGTGTGTGTGTGTGTGTGTGTGTGTGTGTGTGTGTGTGTGTGTGTGTGCGTGTGTGTTAGAGAGAGGTCTCTTAGGGGTTTATGGTTTGCTTTGTTTGTGTTTAACAAATAAATATTGACTTACTAACAGGTGAATATTTCCCCATGTGGTATTGCAATATACATATTTACTACATTTTCCTAACAGGTGAATTTCCACAAAGCTGATTAACAATGATGCCATCCAGTTACGAAGATAAAGATAACATTTTTACACCTGAATAGTCTTGATGATGCCTATTTCACAGAAGCGTAATCAAAGAAAAAAAAAGTAGCCTTTTTTCAGTCTTTCAACAGCATCTACATTGGTACTAATTGAAAGCACAAAGTTACTTTCAGTCATCCTCTGAACCATGAAATGATCTATTCTCTGCTAATAAAGAAAATCATTTAATAATGTTTTTTTAAGAATCTTTACAGCAGATGTTACAAACATTGTTCTGTGGACCACAGTGTAAAAACAGAAATTAACCAGGAGTATATTTGATGTCACATCATTCTGTTAGCCAGCAGTTTCCTTGTAAAAAGTAACTACTAAGAACGAATGAAGCCTATTTGTTAAAGAATGGTGAAATTCAATGCAATCAGGCTAAGACATAGTGAGCCTGATCAGTAGCACAAAACAAAAATGTTAATTTTGGTCAATGTAGTTTTAGTAATCAACTGTCTATATCAACTATTGGACATTAATATACTGTCTTTTGATATTAACATGCTAATGTTGAAGATGTTAAAATGCATACAGTAAGCAAAGTCAATTATAGCATTTTAAAAACTGAGAAGAAAACAACACGTTATTTTGTCCACCTGTTTTAATTGCAATAAATGTATGACATATTACTTTCTTTCTTTAGCTTCAGTTTATACAACAAATGATTCAAATGAATGAGTTCACAGGCTAACACGAATTAAGGGTCTTACAGACCAAATTCTGTAACGGCATCTCTGCCATCTGTAACCCATTATTTCCAATGGCTTGTCCCGCATTGAGTATAGCGCAGGCTGGATTCAACGCTGTAGATGTTCGCTGATCCCAGTGGAAACCAGATTAAACCATGTTTGGTCTAAAAGGTCCTTTATAAAAAAAAATAAGTATAACTTATAATAAAATGTTTGAATTTGTGTTCTTGTGTTTATCTAACAATAAAGCTGCATTACACTTTTGGAGAATCAAGACAAGCTGAAAACTAAAGAATTTACATATTATCGCTTTATAAAGTTGTTATTGCAAATATTAGCCAACAAGTGCCTACTTACATGGCCAGTAAACTTCACTCCTCCTTTTGAAAATAGCTTCCTCTTTAGCTGCTAAAATGCTCAACAGTGTTCACCAGCTGGCTGCTAACTTTGTCCGTCTGTCATTTGGTACTGGGCAGGAAGCGTACAGGGGGTTTATCAAAGAGAGAAAAGCTGCAGCTGCAAATGGTCGACAACAGAAAACTGATGAGTGCTAAAATGCTCTGTAGAGCTGTGTAAAACTTCAAAGTTGAGGGTGATAATTCTCTATGGGTTTGTCACTACAAGTGACACATTCAATTTAAAACTACACCATACTGAAAAAAAATATTGATTAGTGCAGCTTTAAAAAAATATGTGAATGGGATCCATTTTTTGTATGGTTGCTTATTTAAATGTATGCATCCAAATTATTTGTGGGTTTTATCCTAGAATATGTAATATGTTGGATCATTTTAGAACTAATATACTGCATCTGAGTTATGAGTGTGTGGCTCTGTCCTCCTTCCCCTAACATGCTTAGTGTATAATGTTAGCATGATAATGTTAGCCAGTTAGTAAGTACAACTGAGGTTGACAGGAATTTGGTCATTAGTTTTACATATTATCTTGTCATTAGCTGAAGTGTTGAACAAGTGGACATTATTTCTCCAGGCCAAATGAAAAACAGTGAACTGAGTTGTAATGAGGTGAACGAGAAAGAGGGAATTTATGAAATCATTGTTTTAATCAAACTAAAGTCAAATTTAAGTGCAGATTATTCAATTCCAATTCACTTAAATTAAATTATCATTTCATTGTTGTGGGTCCAAAACATGTGAATACTTGTGCACTGCAAGTGAAGTTAAAGTGCAACTCTTATGGGTCCAGTGTGAAAGAGACTTTTACATTGGGAATCGTAACACAACTACAAACAAAGGATTTCTTCTTCAAGTGGAACTTTAAAATCGGGCCGTTCAAGTTGCTTAGTTTTCAATTTGTCCTTCCTTTTTTTGACAGTTGAAATACATTCCAGTCTAAAGCCACCCTAAAGGATCCATATTGATGGCAACGCTATACAGCAGACAACAAGTTTCAGACAACACAGCTCAGACCGCTCTCACTCCCAGTCTGGAACAGTGCCACAGAGCTTCACATGGGTTGAAACCCCATTGTGTACCAGTGGGTTCGCTCCTCGTGCAATACATCACGGGCGGACAGGGCACTGCCGAGGAATAAAAGGGACAACTGAACTGATATAATAAGTACAACAGCATCCAATCCATAAAAGTCAGCATTAATGGCCAGGCTGGCCCTTTAATATTTCATCTACAATGAGGCCAATTTAGAGGAGTTGAAATGAGCAGTTGGAAAGATGCCCATTTTTTAGCACCGTGTCAGAAGACACAGCCACATTATTTATTCCCCCCTCTGCCCCCTTCACCTGCCAGAATTAATGGCTCACAAAAAACTAATTATCCGGTTTAATCTAGATTATAATGTATGTTCTCCTGACCAACAGCAACAGTTTGTGGAGCATATGTAGCGAGTCTGCTGTGTTCTGCTGACCTCGTGTCGAACATTACTCTGGAGGACTGACACTCTACACACCAGATGGGGGAGGACCGAGCTCGCTGTGTTCAGGAGAGTAAAGAGACTGGCTAAAACAACTCACATTAACACCACAGCCAACACATCTGTTTCATCCTGCGGCTAAACTTGAATTCCGCTCATTTTTATCCTGCCACTTTCTGGTTGTCTGGGAGCAACTTTCAACACGACTGACCATGCCCAAGAAGCGACATGTGGTCCAGGGGAAATGTTTGACTTCTTTTCTTTGGGTGTAATGAGAAGTTCAAGTTCAACCACAGACATGTGATGAGCACTATAGTGAGTTTCTGAGGCTCTTTGGAGAGTTGGTATTTGCATTTTCCCCCCTCGAGATTTTCTAAAAACACTGTAACCAAACATAAACTCACACACTTTTAAAAACCCAATCCGTCTGACTAAAAATAAAAAACAAACAGAGTTTTGTCTGCTGACTTTCTAACATCACGACAGAGCTTCTGAATTGTAAAGGAAAGGTCTGCCAGTGTTTTGGCAGAAAATATTATAGTTATGAAACAAGTTACAAGTTTGATTTACCTGTTTAACCTGGGTGCAACATCCGTGCCACCTGTTGAGAAGCTACATGTATGTATAAAGCTGATTTTTAAAATAATAATAACACGTGTATAAGGTGTACCTTTAAGACATTACAGTGCTCAAGAGAGTTTTAACAGTGACATCTTTTTGTGTCTCTAGTAGTAACACTGACACCTGCTGGGAGATGAGTGACTCCTGGCTGAATTTGGGGGACAGGTAGAGGAGCCACCTGTACCTGAAAGGAGCAAGTTCAGAGCCTTTACTTTGTCTTAAAAGTGTCTAAACTAATGGCATCATAAATTCACGCAAACCCACCAACGCACACTCTGTAGACGACAAACTGCGGTGGGATGGGGGTTGTGGTAAGTGGTGGGCGCAGGATTTTAGCTTAAATACAAATACTATATCTATCCTTCCCTTGTTGACTGCATCCCCAGGCTTAGAGAAAACTTAAAGTAAATCTTACCCCTTCCCTCCACCCTTTTACCACAGCTCTTGAGAGTGGAGGTGGCAGTGGGGGGAGGAATAAATCATTTGGCACTTGAGGCCCCATGAGGAGACCAACTTTGCCTGTAAAATAATCACAAATACAAGTGAAAATGTTCCAATTTGAACAGCATGCTGCCTAATGTAAAAGTGGCAGGTGGCATATTTGAAGTGGGCTTTGATTGATCCCCAGCTGTTTGTAAAATTGTCTGTCGTCACAGAATTCAGGTCAGAGTGATAAGCATTGTGGGCACTCCCTCTGGGACTGCTATTCACATGTTCTCATTCAGACATCTGTGTAGTACACTGTACTGCGTACTGTGGCAGTAGAAGGCCGGCTCTATGGTACTGAACAGAGCAGAAGATGGAGAAAAAATATGTTTAAAAGAAAAAATAAATTGTGTTCAATTAATATTAACATGAATTAACCCTGACATGTTCTTTTTGTTTACTTCTTGGAAACATTTAGTTATTTCTTGTTAAACAATCAGCACCCCCTCTAGCAATTAATCAAAAAAAAGCAACATAGTATGCATGCAACTTTAAAATTACAAGTCAGCTCCAGCAATACATGAATATATGTACTTATGATGAATACATATATGAAAAAATAGATTGTATCCTTTCCAAAAAATTAAAGAGAGTTTTATATAGAGGTTACCTGAGGAGAAGAGCTACTGCCATGAAAAGCAAGTGCATTTTAAAACAAAGTAGTATAAGAAAAGATGACAGCTGTAATTTTTTTCCCCCATTTCTTTAATTTTTTTTCTGCCAACCTGGCGAATAAACATAGCTTTCAACAAAAAAGGGGGGTTAGGGTTGGGGGGGGTTAAATAAAAACTACATGAGCAGTCATACATTTCTAATGGGACTCTTTTAATCTTGCAAGGGAGACTTTCAATAGTGAATTAGTCTTTTTTTGTATTCCTTTAATGCTTCCAAGAGAAATATATGCAAATCTCTGGCTAATGCTAACAGCAGTGACAAAGGAGCCAGCTCTTCTCTGCTACACTGTGTTACCCAGCCAGCAGTGCAGCAGTGGCCGGCATAATGCCTCCAGATTTCGACAAGGCCTGCTGGATCAAAAGCCGTAATGAATACATGTGGATGTTCTCCGCTAGAAAGATTTCTATCTTCTGCCAGACAGCACCTTGGTCAAGGCTTGCTGTGTTTCTTTAAGCCTCACTAGGTAATGATTTTAACCACTAGTGCTTTTGAACAAAGATATCTCCATCTTTTTTTTTACTCCTTTAAAAGAAATCACATCTTTGGAGTGGCAAAAAGTCACTGTGCCTCAATTGCAGGAATTAATTGGAGGATTAATTGTCTTAATTCATTATCTTTAAAAAGAAATAGCAAATGTAAATTTTTAGAGAGTTAAAAATAAACATGCATATTAAAATATTGTTAAATAAAAAAAAAATCCCTTGAACACCACAATTTAAATATTATAAATATATACCTACAAAATGTAAAGTTTGTTTTTATCGCAATTATAGCTAGTGATAAACTGATAAATGCATTGCCACATAATACTTGATGACACACAATCAAAACACATTGATGTAGGCATTTGAAATCCATCTATTTTCATTTTGAGGGCCTGCCTGGCAAAGTCTAAACGTGGTTAACTAGTAGAGGCAGAGTTAATCCTTTTATCTAGATCCCTGCTGCAGGGGATCCCAAACACACTCTGATTAAAAAAAGGAAACGTGGGCAATGAACAGTTTAAGAATCATGGGCCCTAAACAGATAAAGGCGGAACATCTTGTTGCTATGGCAGTGCATATGGAATGACTGGCGACAGTTCTCTCCCCGTCTAATATATTCACATTATTTATGAAATATTTTATAAGTAGCATAGCAAATGCTAAATATAAATCCCAAGGAGATGCTCTGTGCCTTTCCACTTGGAGCTGTGGAATGCCAGTGCCTGTGTTACACAGCTTCTTCTTTGGAAAGGCTGGGTGTTTGTTCACAAGACACACTGCTTTTGATACCCCCATCCTCCTATTCTTCAATAAGTATAAAAAAAGAGAGGAGAAAAGAAAAAAAGAAACCTCGATCTTTTTACATTGGCAGATAGAAACCATGAACAAAAGAGACAATTTGATCTGCTCATGTGGGAAATCAGATTCCCGTCTGAGATTTATCCAATGCACTCCAGGATACAAGTAAACAACGGCCCAAAAAAATTAAAAAAAGATATAAAGAATAGGTAGCTTGCGTAACAAACACAACATGTCCAAGCAATAAACAGAAGATGAACGGCAAATGAAGAATCATCAGAAGCAGAGAATAGATTTTTTAAGGCACTTTGTATGAGAGGTAGACAGATGTGAACTAGACATCCAGGGTATAGGACATGTTACCGCACCCCCCTCCTCTATATGCTGTGACAGAGCAGGACAACTGCACTGCTATTTCTCCTGTCAATACTCGCCCAGCATCCATTTTCACCTGGCTGACACCTTTTACTGGTCAAGGGATGAATAAATCACACTTAGTGTACTCCCCTGGTAGTTTGACTAAAAAAAGGATATCAACATGAAGGAGGACTGCAGTGTTTTCCTGTCATCACTGCCCCTGAGGTACGGTGAAAAATTACCGTTGATAAAATATCATTTTTCAAAGAGCCTTATTGCTCTTTTAATCTATCCACCACAATGGATGGCTTCTGGGATGTGTTTCATTTCATCTGAACACAAACAATCTTTCAAAGGGCTTAATAACAGTTACACAAATGAGAGTCATTAATTACCTGCTAATGGAATAATAGATGTGCCATCTAGTGCAGCTCTACAACAGGAAAGGTGTGGGGCTTAAAAAAAAAAAATATCTAGGACTCCACTTGTCTTTGAGGTTCATTAGAGCCCCAAACACAAGCACCATAATGCAAATACAGGGATACAAAATTATGCTGATCATATTCTCTCTGATTCTGGTTATCTGTTTACATAATGATAGAACAATTCACAAGTGGGAATCATTTCAGCTGCATAGAAAGGTAAAGAAACAACGCAAAAAGTGCTGTGCTCTGAATCTTAATGCGTAGATTCTAAGAAATGTTTTATTGTTATATTTCCTCCATATTAATGTATGTTGTGGGATTCCTGTAATAAAATGTAATTACAATTTAACTGCATCCCCAGCATTAATCGAAACACATTACTTGAAAAATAAGGCTTTTTTTTGCAAATGATAGCACTGTGTGCCACTTTGGCTTCTAGACGACAACAAACTCTACGACCGCAGGAAGAATCTCACTTGGATTATCAAATCACATCTGACTGATGTGACACACTTGCAGTCAAAAATCGCATTAATCTTCCTGCAGAATCAAAAACTAACACACAGGTATTTTTCATCCTAACCTTAGTGATAAAACTAACAAATAGAGATGGATTTGGGGGAGAAAAGAGTAGTTAATGAATGATGAATTAGAGACGAGGGGAAACATCATAAATTCTGACAAGGTGCTGTTGTCTGCTGGATGATAAACAGCACTGTTGGATGGAATCTGCCTCTCTGTGTATCTCTCAGACGCTGTCTGCCACTTTATCTCTTCCATCCTGCTAGATTACACCTCCAGGGT
Source organism: Perca flavescens (assembly GCF_004354835.1). Lineage (NCBI taxonomy): Eukaryota > Metazoa > Chordata > Actinopteri > Perciformes > Percidae > Perca > Perca flavescens. Next base: position 23,072,638 of record NC_041338.1, read on the forward strand.
TCAGGTGGGAATCAATCATTGCTATTATTACCTGAAGTCACAAGATGCATCTATCACCACTAAGGTTACCATAACCTCAATATTAACAGAGGAAAAGCCCCTCTAATAAACAGCAGAAAGGATGGGCTGGCTGGTGGGATTTCATCTTCCTTTCACTTTTAATAAGGCACTCAGAGGAATAAAGATTACAGGCCATATTTAGCATGCAGAACAAATCAGGCTCTTCCAGGCTCTTCCTCTCCTCCACTTCTCATTCTGGTTAGTCATTAAGACTGAGGAGGAGGAGGAGTAGGAGAGGGGGTTCTAGTGTGGAGAGGCGTTCCCTGGTTCAGCACCCAATGCTGCCGTGCTCTGCGTTCTCCTCCTGCCTGCAGCTGCTGTCAATAAGACTCCTACACCAATAAGTGTAAACTTAGTAGTGAGTCTCTACATGTCTCCACGAGCCGGGTTAGACCACTGGCACTCACCAGAGAGAACCAGTGGCGAAAGAGCGGTTAAAGTCCTGGGGAGACAACCCTGTTAACGTTCATCCTCTTTTTTAAGCCACCATTACACAATTGTGTCTCTGTAAAACAAGATGCAGAAAGAGAGAGTGAGCATCAGGGCAAAAATGGCTAAGCTTCTTTGAGGATTAATGGAATTTAGTCAAGTAGGAGTCTGTGAGTGCATTAAAGCAGCTGACATGGGGTCATGGCACAGCCGAGTGTTTTCACATGCCACCCTTGACATGAATCATTCATTGCCATTCAAATGAATATCCTCAGCCAAATGAAATATCATTAAGCGCCGCTAAAGCCATTCCATAATAATATACCTCCAATTAAACTATGATCAGAGCATCAAGCCTGATAATAGATTCATACCAATTAAGTTAGAAATATATTCAAAGGACTTTTCACTTTGAAACCCAGCCTTGTTATTCCCCTCGACATCCAACAACAGCACTCATTACAGTGGCTCCAAAACTAGAAATGGAGAGACCATGTAAATATTTTAAACCCTCACAAATATATAAATATTCATTCCAGAATGATTTGATGTGCTAAATAAATAATCCCTTGTTAAATAAATGACACCCTAAATAAAACTTTAAAAACAGGATCTGGGGAAATGAAGATGAGATGAATCAGAGGGGAGGATTCTGGAAAGAGGGGAGTAAGGGGAGAAATGTCAGCTATCACTCCACCCTATTTGAATTCCTAATGGCAGCCATGCAAACGAGCCAGGCTAATTAAAGCCCAGCAACCAATTAGGCGAGCTTTAGCTGAACCTTTTGGGGAGGTACTGAGGCTGAGCCACCGAGGGGTATCTCTGTTTGGAAGGTGGAGCGACGGAGTTGACTGAAAATATTTCTCCACTTTTATTCTGAACATGCTAAAACACAGGTTTCTATTTCTCTCCAGCCTCTTAGATCAATATACTGTAGGGCTTTTTCTGTGTGCCAAGTGCAGCATCATGCAGGATGTGCAGGAAGGAGGTAGGTAGAGAGGTAGGGAAGGGGACATAAATAAACCAAATGTGAGAAATCTCAAATGTTTTTACTCCGATACTTAACAACTTTTGATAAAAAGCCCATTGTGAATAATCTCTTCTGAAATGAGCAATGAGAGGAACATTATTCATGATGCTCTAACGTCACACACATCGTCTGTAAAGTATGATGTTACACAATGATGTTATCGCTTAACTTTTCTTGTTCTCATAATGGGAAATTATTACTGTTCTATTGCTTCGGCCCCGAGTCTGACCTCCTCTGATGAATGTCTGGTCCTACAGGCCTGCGTTTTCCCCGCATGATGGAGGAGACATAATCTTGGGTGTCTCCTGGCCTATTCTGCTTCCCATTTCACTGCTTCTTCCAGCCTACTGGCTCTCTGGAGGGCCGGGCCTTTATGCTGCCGGAGCCTGTCCTATCACACACTGGGCTGCAGGAACAGCCCTTTTGTGATGGCTGTGATTAGTCTTTTGTGTTCCCAGGTAGAATTAAGATGAAATTCTACAGGCAGTCATTGTGTTCCTATCTTCAGGACACTCAAAGAAATATGTTGGGTTTTGAAGGGGTGAAATGAAGCCCGCGGGGCCTTGGCAGACCTTGCTCTGTGGGGAAATACATAGTGGAAACACAATGGGAACAATCTTGTCCTTCAGTTTCCTTTTGTGCTCTGCTGAACCTTACTCAGTGCTGCCCATTTACTGTAGCCTCTTTTTAACAGAGCAGTATTGTCTCACTCCAGTCTGCCTTTCCCTTTTTGCTAGCTTCTGAGAAAGACCCAAAGGCTGATGAGATGACAGCTGCGACTTTGCCAGAGTCTGGGAGACCCTCAGGGTTTATTACCCACATTCCTCCAAGTGTTGGGTATGCAAATAAAGTTTGGGATGGCGGCTTTCAGATGTGATAATTATGGATTTATTTGTAAGCTGTCACTTCCCTTAATGCTCAGGGACATCAAAATAAGTTCAAATGCAACCATCAGAGAGGATCACATTTGCTAGTGTACCAGAGATTCAAACAACATGTGATTCTCATGACACCAAAGGTCTGTCAATAACCACTCATTTAGACAGCAGTGTGCTTTGGAGACCTTCACTGCATGCCGTCCCGCTCAAAATGTCTGGTAGAAAATATTTACATTTTCTCATTCGGTTAGATATTCAAACATCAAGGCGCTTTTATCAGCGTGTAACGCACAAACAAAGACAGAGAGCAAATTTTTATTGCCACCTCATCCCCTGAAACAGACTGGAGCTGTGTACAACTGTTTCAATCAAACCTCTGATTAAAAACAGAAGTAGTATTTTAGATTCAGACACTGCAGATGGAGCCAGTTGGCCTACTGTTGCAACAGTCCTCAATAAATACCCTAACCCTTTAACATCTGTAGATTACATCAGCAAGTTTATTGACAGGAGGACATCCATGAACAAAAAAAGGGATCAAAACCCTAAAATTAAGGCCGTAACTATTTGAGTCCTGCCAGATGTCTAAGAAAGACAACAAAGTGCCTCACAATGAATTGCACATCTATTGTCTTGTGTGAAGTGCTGCCTAATGGGACGAGAGTAGGTGAGGTTTTCCAGCTGCTGTTTCAGCAAGAAAGGCAAGGCAGAGCGCTGAGCGCCGTGCCTACCTGAGAAACAGCCTCGCTGCCAGGGTTGCCTCACATCACAGAGTCTCTGATGGAAGAAAATGGTTGGGCGCAGAGAGTGCTATCTCCTTCCAGCTCAATTCTCAAACATTGGTCTGTCGGCCTCTAGGAGAGTTCTCTGTCATTGTATAAGTGCACATTAAGGCCTGATAAAAACCATGGAATCCAGCCATCCGTCTTGATTTGCCAGTGTTAGTGAGCGGGGAGTATGAGCACTGAATACCTGCCACTCAGTGGAAGAATACTGCAACTGTAGGTGGTTGGCTTTAGACAAAGACTAGCACCTACCTACATGTATACTACTATTTACAAATTAATTAATGGGATAACTGATTATTGCCTTTTTAATGATTATTGCCTCTTAAATATAATATAAAAAAAATGTATTGATTTCTGATTTCTGATCATGTTGCATTGCTGCCCACTTACCTTGTTTGTCTTTGTCTTTAGTGGACAGGGAATACATTTCAGGTTAACATAAACTGTATTAAATTGATCAGCTAAAGCTAAAATAAGACAAATACATCAACCATCACAGTGCAAACACATGTAAAAAGCGGTCCTGTTGTTGCACACTGTGTAGTTGATGTATTTCAAACACCATGAGTTTTAATGAACAGTGTGAAGTGTGGTTTGGTAGCAGCACTTACCTTTAAAATGTGTTGATTATCAGATGAATACAGGAAGGACGCAGCACCGAAAAGAGAAAAAGACAATTCATATATTTACATATCTTTTCTGGACACTAATAATTGTATTGTTAATAGCATTAAAATGACACTTTAATAGCACAGTTCACATATTGCAATAAAGCATATGGAAGCGCATGGAGGACAGGCGGTTGCCTTAAAGATAAAGATCTTAAAACACGTCTGTAATAGCCCTCTGCTGGTTACCATTAGGAACTCTGATGTAAACGATGCACAAAATTCATCCTCTCATTACATCACGGTCTGTTCATTTCAAACTAAATGAAATGTAATGATAAGAATCAGCGCAATGACAAACCGAGGTTAAATACTGTACCCTACTGGCAAATACGTGTGTTATACTGATAAATAGAGCTTGCTCACAGAGTCTGTCTCTCTTTCGGTCGGTCTGTTAGTCTCTCTGTTCCTCCAGCTCTCTCTGTCTCTCTGTCTCTCTTTAACACACTTACACACACACACACACACACACACACACACACACACACACACACACACACACACACACACACACACACACACACACACACACACACACACACACACACACACACACACAAAGACAAACAGATAGATAGAGCTCACACACATGCACACACGCTGTGACTGTGGCTCTCTAGGGGCTGTTTCACAGTGGTGTTGGGCTGCCTCAGAGCACATTCTATCACCAGCGCAAGATAGCATCTGATGACTTGTGCGATGTAATTGAAGTGTAGATTACTATCTCTCATGTGCTTGCCCGATCAAAATAATAAAAATGCAGGGAAGGAGAGATAGCGAGTGGAACGTGAGCGGGCTACTCCACTGTGGCAGAGTTGTACATGCCTCTCCACCGCTGGAGACCGAGAGAGAAACCTCACTATACTTCTCAGGAGGACGATATGCCACTTAGAAAATTGAATCACCTCCCTCCTAAACTGCGCTCTGGATGAGTGTATGACAGGCCAGGACATGTTCCCCTCATACAGAGTGACGCAGAAGCCTGGGTGTTGAGAGATGGAAAAGTGTTGGAGGACATGGGCGTCACTGAGAGCTGACTGACAGCTGTGACAGCGCTGGGATGTCAGACGTGGGCTTTACAGGAGTCAAACCTGGACTAACAGTTCAAGGACACCAAAAAGCTTGGCAACTTCCACCTACATGATGACTCTGCGTGGGGTTGCCTTTATACAAAACAAACACAAATGTTAAAAGAGTAAAATTATTAAAGATAAATAGCTGCTACAGTGATAACCTAGTGCACAACTGAGGAAGAATCTCAACTCAGCTGAGGAGGGTATCAATGAGAAGAAATCTGAGGGGAGAGACGGAGAAGATGGAAGGAGATGAGAAAAAGAGTGCGAGAGGAAGCAAGAGAAACAGAGCGGCAGAGAGCAGGAGACAGAAGGGAGCGAGCGCACACAAAATGAGAAAATGATCGGGTTCACATGAAGCGAGGCCACCAAATTTGTCGTTGTGTAGAAGAACCCCTCATTACTGCACCTCATGGGCACTCGGCGTGGCCTTTGAAGTGCTTTGAGGTACATCATCCCATGAAACAAGCATAGTTAATCCACTTGTTAATCAAGTGTGCTCATGAGCTTATGTCTGAAGTGGCTCTTTTTCCTCGGAAGACTCAAAGCGTTCAAAGGAAATTGTGGCGGGGTGAAAAGACGAGGTATCGGATATTTCAGACAAAATCCAAGTGCAGCTGTGTCAAAACATACACAGCATCCCACATGTGTTGCACAATTCTGCTTTGCAACCAGCCCTGTCATCTAAATGCCTGGTGTGGTTCGGTTTGTATCTTCTTTTCCCTCAACTATGCTCAATATAAACTTTGTAATGTCTATTTAAGATGAGCATCGCTCATTTATTACAAGAAACAAGTGTTTTCTTTCCTTAGGTTCTCTCATGCAAACTGAAATGGTAAAGAGGCGACTGGGAGGGGTGGAGGTTGGCTTCTTATGCTTGTCTTCCTCTTTCACTCCCCATCCATTTCTGATGAATGGTTTGTCTCCCTTTCTCTTCACAGCAAACAGGAAACAGACAGAAGTGAGAGAGGGATGGCTGCCTCTCTCTCTCTCTCTCTCTCTCTCTCTCTCTCTCTCTCTCTCTCTCTCTCTCTCTCTCTCTCTCTCTCCCCCAAAGCCTGTGGGCCGCTCTGAGGCACAGCCACGGAGGCCTGGCGCTGCCTCCCCCTGCTGCGCCAACAAGTCTCCTTTTCACTTCAATTAATGAGCCATAAATAACCCAATGAAGGTGTCAACAAAGAGCACCATTTATCATGGCTTTCACCAACTCCACTTCATGTGACGAGGAAAGCTCATTCCCAGCCTACAGCTCGCCCAAACAAAGACAATGCAAAAAAAGAGAGATTTATTCCTGGACGAACACTCCAACCTAGAATTCATCTTGCGCAGGGACTCTCACAGGTGCAGTGATTTGACAAATATACCAGGAACAGTGGGCCCGCGCTTTTGTTAGATTTCCACAGTAAGACTAGCAATAAATTTGGTTAAGAGTGGGGGACAACACTCTCACAAAGCTCCCAGGAGGCGACCAGGGAGCCCATGTTAAAGACACTTCTTTCTGTCTCAGTCTACTTCGGGGCTGTGGATCACAAAAGGCAGCCCGGGTCTTCCAAAAAAAAAATGAATACAAATGAATGAAAAAATCTGTTGAAAATACCGGCCTGGTCTGAGCAGCAGGAAGAATTGCTTTATCAGGGTGTCCCATAAATGTCACTTTGAGTCAACAATGAGGGGAAAAATATACAGCACTGAATCATAGACCCTCTTCTAAACTGCATGGCTCCTAGAATCATGCAGCAAGCAGAGGTACAGTACTATAGTGAAGTGCTTCGGAGAAAAGACGAAAAACTCCCTGAATAATATATGACAGCTTGGGTTTTGAATCCGACATTAAAAGTGATGACGTGAGTACAAACACGGCTCGGCTTCATCTTGAATCCACAAATCAAAACCTAAGGCATTAAAGTAAACGTAAATAGTCCATCTTCACAGTGCGAGCATTTACAGCGTTAGAAAAATAATAATAACAACAAGCAGGAGCTTTTGAATACATCTGAACACAAGCATTTTCTGCCTCGCAGCTAAGCCGGAACTAGTGTCTATATGATCCAGCTAAACCAATTAATGATTCCTGTTAACCCACTCATCTTTGGGGAGGACTGCCTTTCTAAATAATACAGCAAGATGTCCCCTATCCACAACACAGCCCACACACACGCTCTGACAAAGAGTAGCAGATTGTCACATGAATCTGGGGCTCCTCTCACACCACAAACACACACTTCAACTCATAGATTCTGCACAATACGGAGAGCGGTGGAAGTCTTTGTCTGGGTGTGGAGTGAATCCCTGATCTAAACGCCTCCACACGCCAGACACTTTGATGGTGTCTGATACACGCTTCATAAAATAAACTAGCAAGTACAGCATATGATGTTGAGGCTATTCAGACAAGGGAGGAGAAGGTAAAGACAAAAACAAATCCATTACGGCAAAAGTGATATTAAGTGCCGTTATCACAGAAAAACATAGCATTTGTACAATTTTCCAAGCCACCCCCAGTGATATAAATGTCCAGCAACCATAATCAGTCTGGGTTACAGACACGGCCAGAAAGCCGCGATAAATGACATTTCCCCAAATCACGCTGACATTTTCTCTTATCAAGCAGCAGGCACTGGCATGGTGAGAGCAGGCTTGTCAGTCAGAGGCAGACATGCCTCACACCTTATCACAAGGGCACTCAGCCTCTCTGGAGCTAATGCTGAGGCTGGAGTTAGAGATGGGGCTAAGGGGCAAAGAGCAATACTGAAGCTGAATCTGGAGCCCCCCACACCTCCAAAAGCATTGGACAGCATACTGTACACCAGGTCTTGCATCTTTGTGTGTGGGTTAGCTTGTAACTGGACTTCAGATGGAGCTGATGTGGAAAAACACTGCTATACTTTTGCTTTAGTTGGTGCTGACTTTAAAGCAGCGGATGCAGATAAGGCTGATGCTACAGCACAACTCTTTCCATCCACCCACCCCCCTTGCCTCTCCGCTGCTGCTCTTTCAGTCAGCCTCCCTCGGAAGCAGACACAGAGCGGAAAATTAAATATTTAAGGTTGATAATGACGCTCTTCATTAACATGTGATTCCGAATAAAAAGTGGAATACATAAATAAAGAAATAATAGAATGCCTATAAGCGGACATGTTGAATGAATTTCGGTGGCGATAAAAGGGAGTGAGCGAGAGGGATTTCTTGGTTGGGGAGAAAATGATTGAGGCAAAGGGGAAGAGATCAAAAAGAAATGGGAGTCTGGGGGAAAATATTGAACATATAGTGTGCATTACTGATTGTCGTGGTTTTTCTGTTAACTCCATATAGATTATTTTGCCTCTGTATTTATTTTTTTAGTGTGGCCCAGCTTATTGTGGCCTTGCTGTTTTATATTTTCCTCTTCTTTATCATATAGTAGTTGTATTCCTTCATTTTCAAAGCCCAGGTGGCACATTTTTCACTGTTAAAACTAGGGTTGGGCATCGTTTGGATTTTAACGATTCTGATTCCAATTCCGATTCTTCCTTTCGATTCCAGTTCTTATCGATTCTCGATTCCGATTCTTTGAGTGGTGGAATTCAAACGGGTCATATGCTTATTTCACAAATAAGAGTAAAGTTTTATTTTGATTCATTGGTGATTTGCAGTTTTACAGCTTTTTCAACGTAAAATAAAGCCACACTAGAGCGCCGCTTACTGTGCTCCATGGCTGCAACACAACAAGCGCCTGGTCGCTACGGAAACCAAAACTTGCGCATGTTAAATTGGGAAGGGATGATCGGATTTGAAACCAAATCCTCCAAACGATTCCAAAACGATTCCAATAAAGAAACGATTCCGATGGAATCGTAATTTTTGAAACGATTCCGATGGAATCGGTTCTCGATGCCCAACCCTAGTCAAAACTAAGACTGGACTTCCAACTTTGGTAAAGCAGCTGCTCAGCCTCACATTAACAATTGTCACCGAGACAACACAAAGTCACCTATCGCAATACAATGTGGGAGAAAACCCAACACAACAACGCCATTCCACTGGCGACCTCACATAGATCCTTAGATTGCAGTCAACCGTCTGATTGGCCTGTGTTCACGAGGTAGGGATAAGTTATGTTTTCCGTGTGGCAAGGGATTCAGTGGGAGATGGCTGTCTGAGGCAGCATTGTGGCAGTAAGACAATACAAGTGGGGGAGAAAGCCTCTATCCCTGGCAGCACATGTTTGAGTCAGAGCAGTAGATCCTGCTAAGCATCAGTGACTCACAGCACAGCTCGCAGTGCAAATCATCAGCTGTGTTTCTCTGGTGTGTAGGAGCTTTTCAAAGTCAAAAGCATTACTTCAGGAATGCAGGGTTAAAATCTGCATGAAATAAAAGACTCAGCAAACAAACACCAGTGTTTATGAGAAGAGCGCATACAAAACATATGATGTTATGAAGAGGATTTTTGGTATACAGTACAAATTAATGCCATTTGGAGATTTTTTTTTCTTCTTCCTGCAGCCGAACAGCATTTGGATCTTGAGGTTAATTGTATGCAGGGAGGTGATGGATGGGTTAACAGGGTATAAATTATATAACAGCAGGTAAACGCAATACACTCATTAGATTCCAATGCTTTTATTTTCCCCAGGAGTAGCTACAGTAATTGATGTCTCGCTCTTCTGTCTGTTTGTTTTACCCTGATAGAATCAGTGAGATAATTTACACTCGGCTGCCACATTGGCACTAAATACAAAGCAACAGTGTTTTCCCTGACTGCACAGAATAGAAGGCGACTATGGAGAAAAGTAATTTGGGATATGATGATGAATCACACACTCATAGCAAGTAAGGGTCAAACTAGGGGGATGATTTAGCTGAAAAATATTCAGCGACATTGTTCACATGGACCTTACCACTACATCAGTGCATTTATGGTAAAATAAATAATGTAACAATTGTTGAATCACTTTGTATAAAGTGCACTGTGGAAGACAAAAAGCAAACAACTGGGTGAAACTATCAGCTGACTTCCTGTCTGAAATCCCCAACTGGACAGGTCACACAGGAGTCACTCAGAATCCACATGTAATGAATCCAAATTCCAGTGGATTGAATTTCTGTAATGACCTACTGTGCTGTAGCTCAAGACCAAGTTAGGGTAGAGCTTACTGTACACACAGGAACATCATTATTTGTTTACTCCTGCCTCTCTCTTGAGTCTGTGAGTTATATTGGTGTTTGTGCTCCCTTTGTGCAACAGTGACTTCACTGCTGTCATCTCTTACAGAAAGACACACAAGAAGAAATTATTCATAACACCGTGTGTGAGTGTGTCCATGGCCAGCATCTGCACTTCTGAAAAGAGACACTGATTATATGTATGACTTTGTTTATCATTGTCCTCTCCAAAAAAACGTCTACAGCAACAGACTTCAAGACTCTTTGTTGAAATTGGTTGCATTTTACTGATCCAATGTTCAGTAACAATCAAATATATACACAATGAAGAGGACTGAATTAAAAATTAAACAACGCTCTTAGTTTTGATGTACAGTAAGATTGAGATGTTTTATGTGAGTAACTCTTCTAGCACAGCTCTCAGCCATTATTTTTGTTTTCCCATTGGTGGTCTTTAATTCAATCTCTTCAGTGAAGTCATCATCTCAGGCAGACCAAACATGACAACACAACAACAGAAAGGAGTTCTCCATATTGTTTGGAGCATATGGGCTGCCATTTCTCTTTATAATCTTCATGAAAGTTCTCTCTAGCAGTCTATTACTGAGACAGGGCTACTTAAAAAAAAAAAAACAGCCTATACGCGGGAAAGCTGCTTGGGACATTGGTCCTATTTATTTCCCTCTGACATTCTTTCTTCACTGTGTAGTATGCTGTGCCTCCAGACAGTCAGCCGGCTCCCTGTCCACTCTCTAAAGTCTCTAAATGGGACAGCACTATTGAGAAGATTTGAAAATAACATTACTGGGACCATACTGAAGAGTGGGACAAGACATTAACAAGGCTGATCAGAAATGATCACGTCAAAGAGATTAAATTATAGCCAGAGAATCACTAACAAAAAAATAGACATTTTCTATTAAGAGTGCACAAAACACATGGCTATGATGCTCGCCTCTTTAATAGAAAAAGAAAATAAAAAAAAAAGTAGTGATGCTTACCATTTGACATTCATTTTTCAGGGAAGATATCTGATGCCCAGCACACTAGCTGTGATCAATATCTAATCTGGAGAAATAAATTGCCCCTGTTCGTCTTTCATCTTTGAGGAAATGTATAAGCATTCTGACAACACCGTGGAAGCATTAATCAAATAATGAAATAATGATTTGGGGAGGAGGGAAAAAAAGAGGCATACTGTGGCCTGCTCTGATATTCACTGCGACCCAGTGCTGTTGACATCCTTGCATCTTGTATCATATCTTGTTAATTCAGAACAGTCGGGGGGTCTTCAGCAGAGATCATCTCCTGTCTTTGTCAGAAAGCAAAGCGAGGAATTGGATATCTAAGAAAAGGTATCAGTCCCCTGTGTACACTGTGAATAATACACTGTAACATGCATGGATGTCATACACTTGTGCTTCTGACCTTCCTCTATCTGACAGTAAAGAACTCTTTTTTTTCCATTTATTCTCAGCCCTTGTCTTTGCAATTACCATGTTCCAATCTTGCCTTGTCCCCACAGTCACCCGCAATACCCAGAAGGATCGGCAGTCTTTCTTCTGGTGCAGCAATTACCGCCCCTATCTCTTTGAAACAAAAAGTTTGGTGTAAGATATTAGAAAATGTCAAATTCAGGTTATATTTCACTTAAGTCCAAAGGCGATGCGGTGTGCTCTCAGGAAACACTCTTTTCACAGCCTTTGCATTATGCATGAAGCTTGAGGTCCATCATGATTTTCTCAAGGAGGCAAAGGAGTACTGTTTGCTATCAGCAACGTGTAGAATACATGACTTAAAAATAATAAAAATAAACACCGGGTATTGACATTCACAGAAGCATGTCTTACCCAATCAAATTGAACAGCTCATTTAGCAAAAGAAAGGCGGTCGACTTGAACGTCTATTTGACTTTTTTAGCAAGTCTTTTTTTAAGTGTGACTTTCTGAGAGTCGAGTCAAATAGTTCCTCTTTCGCTGATATGCATGAACTGTGGCCTCTTATCACAATCCTGCAGGACAGACTAATCACATTCCAGTCTTTCACCTGCATGCCTGACATGCTTTGCTAGAGCTCATGATGAACCTTCTCAGGCAGGCATGACACCACTCTGTCACTGAGGGTGCCAGACTTTAATCTGTAAAAGAAAATACTGCCACTGCTAGTTCTACTACGACCACTACTATTACCAGTAATAATAATAATAACATTGATACAACATTTTTCCCACCACAAAATATGTATTAACATTTTGTTTGGCTGTCACACCATGTCCTTAAATCAAAAGGTTTTTTTTATGAAAATACTCAACAAATATAACTAAATAAACAGAGACAGTAGTGTTTCAACAGGTGGTCCATACAGAAATGTGACTTTTTAAACATATTGCTAAGACCAGCTGCAGTCCCTTTGGCAATGCTTTTCTTTATTTTCATTTTTTTAAAGATTATTTTTTGGGGCTTTTCCCTTTGTTTTTTGACAGTGACAGTGGATAGACAGGAAAGGTGGGAGAGAGATGGGGGATGACACGCAGCAAAGGCCCACTAGTCTGATTCGAACCCGGCCAGCTTCAAAGGACTCAGCCTACATGGGGCGCACGCTCTAACTGGGTGAACTAAAGGTTGCCCCGGCAATGCATTTTTAATCATCAAGATAACAGGATAATTTCTACATGTTGTAATAATCTTAAAGCAAAAAGAGTGGCTCGACAAACCTTATAAGTGGTGTTTATGTGTGGGCTGATACACTAAATCACTACATATCTCAATTGTGTTGTCCATTTGTCTCCACCTACAACAGATTTTTATTTAATGCTTTAATCTAAAACTCTTCTTGCTGCTCTGCATTTTTTGTAATTATCTAAGTGTAATACTGTACACCAGAACAGTAATTTGCATTTAAAGGAACAGCAGCTGTGCACTGTTCTGTTTTTATTTATTTTTTAAGTAGTTAGGTCATCTCTTCTAACTGTCTAAATCGCTGTGATATTTGTGACCAAGTAGGAAGACAGTTGCCACTGTGGTAAAGCTGCTTGTATGTCCTGCATATTGCTACTTCCTCTCTAAATATAAAAGCATTTTGTCCCAAATAAGGTATTTTAAAAAAGGATGGATGGAATAATAATAAGAAATATTTAGATTTTTTTGGAAGAATCTATTATCTGAAATAATATTTAGACTTTTCCCATCTTCCTCAAATGAACATTATTGCCTAAGAAAGTTTTTCCAACACTTTATATATATCCTGTATTATTCTAAAATGTCTAAGCTCTAAATCTTTGACAGGTGTTTCAAAGTGAAACAATGTTATAATTCCCATACTGTACTTTGAAATATAAGAGAATAAAAGCTCAGAGAACAGGTTTACAGTAAGAGTTTCAAAACAGCTGTATGCTACATTTTGAGACACTGATTTGCATCTGCTATTGGCTCAATGTCTTAAATATCTGATAACAAATATAATAAATGGTGATATCTTTATTTTATAGCGTGTTATTAAATAGTGGCTCAGTCGTTATCACTGTCACGTCAAAGCAGGAGATTGGGTGGTTTATGTCTGGATAGCTCAGTTTTCATCCAATACCTGCAGCCCAGATGGAGTTCAGATTCTAAGCATCACACACAAGGCCTATCCACATATATAATGTATACATGTAAGTACAAGGAATATGTCATTTGTAATGCATTTCTAAAAATGTTGACTTTGCTTGGGGCTTCTTTTTCCATATTTCTCACTTTGTGAAAAAAAATTGGTTTAAATGTCAACCAAAAGTTTAAAGCCAAACTTCTGTTAACATTTCAGACCAAGATCCTGAGTCTGCTCAGTGACTGTAGTCATATGAGTTTCACTGTGGTGAAGTATGTGTGGCCTGATGGAAAAGTGGAAAAAGTCTGGTGATGTAACACTCTCTAAAGCTGAACACTCCACACCCTGTTCCTGTCCCTACTGCCACTGCGACCCTCCATGACATTTCTTTTTCCTCCCTGCTATATTGTCATGTTTGCAAACAAAGACAAAGTAGAAACAAAGCATCACATATTTATACAAGTATACATTTCTTTTTTTAAAAGGCCAGTATTTGCAATGTGTGCTATCTAATTAAACCCCCCCTGATGAGGTCATTCCTCACAGAGACATTTGAACCTGCTTGGAAAGAAATGGTTGATGAAGTGTTATAAAAAAGGAATAAAGCTGTTTAACAAAAATTACTTTGGACTGAATCTGGCAAACAGTCCACAGACATCTGCTTTCTACTTGTTTAGCAACTTTAGTCTTGTTCAGTCTTGGTAAAGCCAAGTTAGGAACTGCAGTTGCTATAGAAACCAAACAGGACGGACAGTATTGTCGGCACTGTGGTTGAAGGTCTGGGATGAATAGGCTTTCATTGTGTCTGGATGGCGATTTGAGGGAGTTTTAATTTAAAGAAAAAAACAATATCCTGTTTTGGCAGTAGCATAGCTTGTTTAACCTTTAACCCATCACGTAATGTGTCAAGAGGAAAATGAACAATATCCCACCAGCCCACTCCCAGTTTGGGACAGTGCTGATGAACTTGAAAAAAAGAAAAGGCCCTGGCCCAGAAAATTGTACTCCAAAGTCAAGGTGGACAGATGGTGGTTCTCCGGCTTGAGCCTCATCATTTTAAGTGAAATCATGCAAAAGACACAACAGCATTCCCTCAAAGGGATTGCTGTTAAAAAAACATAAGAGAGACAGGTTGCTCATTTTTCCAGGTTAGCTCAGGAAGGGTTTCCACACAACAATAAGAATGTCTACAAAGTCACTTTCAATTCATAGATAGCAACTGATCTGAGCAAAAAACAAAGCCTTCTTATTACCTGACCTCCAAGATGAGCCATATTCTCTACCATTACTGAACGCTCATTCAATTACACAGGCTGGAAACAGCTCCAGGGTGGCGGATGGGTGAAGAGAGCCGGGCAAAAGACTTCACTTAATTCAGCTTCCCTCCCATACACTAGCGTTTCTCTTTTTTCTTTTTTTTTTGGGGGGGTATTCCCCCCCCCGCTCCTCAACATGGAAGCAGGATTTACATATTGCAGGTAAACTAGGGAATAAAGAATGCGGATCCAATTAAACCTCTAGGGAGCTAATTAGTTACAATTAAGTTTCTGCTTCACTTGTTGTGTGGGATTATTTGGTATACACCTACAGAATGTTGAAAGAATCTTGGCCTTTTCCCTGAACTTGAGAAGTGCGCTATTCATCTAGTGGAAATTTAGCCTTTTTTATATCACATTAATTAATCTGTAAGGATCCTGCGGTGAATTATTGACATCAAAGTTGATAGAGACACGGTGAAGGAGCAGAACATTCACTCCATGGCATTTTAAGAGGTCTAAGAGGTAAACGAGGTGCATAATCTGACACTGTGAACACGACGAGTGGCCAGTGTTATTATCAAAGAGGGTGAAGCAGTCACTGTACAACCAAGGCCTGCTTTGAGTTAATTGCATGCTCACTTCATTAACCTTGATGTTCAGTATTAAGCACCACTTCCACCCTCATTATGCCTAAACCACATCTTATAGAGAAAAACCACAAGCTAAGAAATAACACAGACAAAGATAACACACTCTATTGTTCTTTATTGTATTGTGTTATCTGGCTTGCTGCTCAGTTGAACAGTTCGCAACAAGCAAAGAGCAATGTCACATAACATTAAACAATGATGGCTAAGGCATTTCACCTGCCTCTGCAGACTAGCCTGCAGCCAGTCATAGGTGTGTTCAGTGGCTTTGTCCTGTCATCACATATCACCATTCGTTTGTGCATTACAAGGTTCCACACAACATGTCCCTTTCTGTTATACTGCCCAACAAGTGACAGACAGAGTTTCATGTGGCCTGTCAAAAAGTCCCGTATGTATTGGAGATAAACAGCAGCAGGCAGGGCTACTGTTGGTCTCAACACAGCCTTAATGCTCGTCCTGCATTATAGGCGAGCTGGGGTTAGCGGTCTTTCTTTCATGGGTCAATATGTGTAACATACAGAGTGCTCAAATTACAGATGGTAACAACGTCCATTCTCACCGTTTACTGCCTGTTGAAATTGGAGTGAAATGATGAATAAAAGTATTTGCAGTGCCTGCCCACACAGAGTTTTGAAATGTAAGCCCCCTGAAGAACACTAATGTAGGGGGCACTATGACAGCAGAAAAGGATAGCAAAGTACATTTTGGTTTCAGTTTAACTTTATGTTTTGGCTTTGTTTACTTATCATTGTCATTCTGTCACTCCATATGGTATTTTGTACTCTTGCTACTGTCTACTCTATATATATGACACATATTTCATGTTTTTCTGTTCTGGAATAGGGATCCCTCCTTAGATGCTTGTCCAAAGGTTTTTCCATCAATTTAAAGAGTTAAAGATGTCTCTTTTTTATAAATTGTTTTCATTTTAGGTTAATGGGATTTCATTTGTGTTACTGAAAACATTAAGAAAATCATTGGGGTGGCAGTAGCTCAGTCAGTAGGGAGTTGGGTTGGTGAACAGGAAGGGTTGCTTGTTCAAGTCCCCATACAGGCGAAAGTATGGTGGTGGACTGGTAGCTGGACAGGTGCCAGTTCACCTCATGAGTACTACCAAGGTGCTCTTGAGCAAGGCACCAAACTTCAACTGCTCGGGGCGCCTTTCCACGGGCAGCCCCCCTACTCTATGTGTGTAATTCAGGCCTGTGTGTAATTTGTATAATAACAACAGAGTGAAAACACTGTAATTTCCCTTGTGGGATTAATAAAGTATAAATTAAATGATGTATCTTTTGAGAATCAGTGTTTTTCTTTGGAAAACCCAGAGAAAATGATGTGAAAAGTTTTAACTGGAACTACTTTCTTCCAAAGAAATACTCCCAGTAAAAAAAGTTCACAGCCAGGTCTGTGAATTTTCCTGAGAAATGAGGATTTTTTTCTTTCTTCCTTGAAATTTTTTTTGCTGTTGAATTTTTTTACATGTTCTTTATTTAAAGGAACACGCCGACTTATTGGTAATTTAGCTTATTCACCATAACCCCCAGAGTTAGACAAGTCGATACATACCCTTCTCACTTCCGTGCGTGCTGTAATGCTGTCTGAAGAATCCAGCGTCATCAGGCCAGCACAGAACATCAGGTGAATGGTTCCAGCAATCCTACTGCTCCGAATAAGTGACAAAATAACGCCAACATGTTGTGATTTATAGAGTCACAGCGTGTACAAAAAACAACGTAACATGAGACACAGCCATCTTCTAACTGTAAACAAACCGGAAACTATATTCTCAGGCGGAAGAATATAGTACTTGGGCGGAGTGATATGCTCGCAGCAAGCCTGTCTGAGAATATAGTTCCCGGTTTGTTTACTGTTAGAAGATGTCTGTGTCTCATGTTACGTTGTTTTTTGTACACGCTGTGACTCTACAAATCACAACATGTAAATAGGAACATGTTGGCGTTATTTTGTCACTTTTGTCACAATTCGGAGCAGTAGGCTAGTTGGAACCAGTTACCTGCAGGATACCTGCTAGGCTAAGCTAATGCTGGAACCGTCAGGCAGCGTTACAGCAAGCACGGAGATTAGAAGGGTATGTATCGACTTGTCTTACTCTGGGGGTTACGGTGAATAAGCTAAATTCCCAATAAGTCGGCGTGTTCCTTTAAAAGCTGTGTGCACCATGGATACAATTTCACTTGCCTCCATTGCAATGGGGTGGAGACAACCTCTAAACTCTATAGCTGGATACCACTAAAGGTGGGTGAGAAAATATGTTTTTTTGTAACAAACCCTTTAAGACATCACCTTAATATCAACTGGGCATAACAAGCAGCACATTACTGATCATTTTTCGAGGTGGTGCAGGAGGTGTTTAAAGAGGAGCTACATGCCTAAGTTGACATTGGCATTCAGTACGGTAGCAATGCAAAGTGTTTCATATTATGGCAGAGAGGGAAATGGCACCTGCTGGGCAAACACGCCATATATTGTAATGTAGCTTAGCAGCTCTTGCCCAGCTCCTTGCACTACAAAGCAGTCCATCAAAGTGAGATCTGAGAGGGAGAGAGAAGAAGATCATGACTCTTTTCACACCTTGTCAGACTGACTCGCCTTTGCCAGTTCCAGACCGGAGGTGGACCGGTAGATATCCTCTGCACTAGAGGCTGTGGTGCAGCCAAAAAATAATCTACAGACAGTTAGAATATACTGTAGTTATAATCAGAGCACTTTTTGACTACTCACTTGTGAGTGGAGTAGGTGTGTGTGTGTGTGTGTGTGTGTGTGTGTGTGTGTGTGTGTGTGTGTGTGTGTGTGTGAATGATTTCAGGTGTGCAGTGCATGTTTGTTATTTTTTACGTTTATTGCATTAGTGTATGCACGTGTGTTTTAGTTTGGTGGAGGGAGTTCAAAGTTACAGTACTTAAAACGGGAATATTCATATATCAATTTAGTGATATTAGGCATGGAAGGCACACAACATGTATTCCAATTTTATCCTGTGCATGAATTTATATTTTAGTAAATCAATTTTACAAAGCAGTAAACAGAGATAACACTTGGTTATAACTTGAAAAAGTAAAATGCCAGTGTAAAGTGAACCTACAGTAACATTTGGCTTTTCCCTGGGCTTGGAAATGGTTTGCAAGAAAGCCAAAGGAGGGTAATTTCCATATTAATGACCTGTTTGATGAAGCTCATTTAAATGATAAAAATGTTGTGGCAAACCCTCTCATTCCCTCTTAATGAACAAAGTAAGGTGGGGGTGTTCATATATGGAGATATTTTCAAAAAGCTACATCCTGTCCCTGTATTGTATGTTTTAAAGAAAATGGTAGAAACTAATTATATGTTCTATTGTATTGGTGATAAAATACACTGATACTATTCAAAATACAATGTGAAAAGAAATAGTATGCAACACATGTACAATACAGTGCAATTCAATCTAATACATAGCCCTGCAATAAATATTAGCTTTGCAAAACCTGAGATTGTCATAGGAGTTTTTATTAGTCTCTAAGATGTTTGTATAGTCAGATAATCTGTAGTGCAGTGTTGTTGTTGTACTGGACTGCACTATATTGAAGGTATTCCTGTTATTTTGTCCACTGCTGTACATAGATCTTTGCTCAGCTACTGCCATTATGATTTTGAAATTAGTCATCCATACAGGGTAGAATAGTTTTTTATGAGTTAAAACATCAAACTGTGCCATTGGAGAAAACTCACATATAATGTAAGAAATCCTCCACAACAGGCAGATTACAAGCCATACTGAGCACTCCTGCTGTGCAGGGGCCTCATAAATGTCACAGGAAAAGCTTTGCCACATGCCAAAGGCACTCATCTCCATTAACACTGCACCAGGGGAGAGTTACTTAGACTGACAGCCGGCAACAATACTGAAAACTCTCCCAACTGTGAGAAGAGAAACACAAAATGAAGAGAAGTGAGAAAAATGAGTTTGGAACTTTCATTGTCCTACGCCTTGCCTCCGCACAGATGCGCAGCTGAGCCAGTGCAGCTGGCCGACTGACAAATGGGAAAAAATAGTCCAATTTGAGCTGGTCGTTAGCAGTCGGAGCGCAGCATTCCAGATAAATGAGCGGCTGCCTCAGGTATGGCAGGAGATCTTCCTGAAGCATTCCTGGGAGACCGGTCCGTACCACTGCAACCCCTTAGCCATGCCTTCGATCCGACAGGCCCGACACCACAGCAGAGGTGACCTTGCAGTGCCGCTCCTGCCGGGCTTCTTATTTTTACACTCCCCCTTACAGCCCCCTCTTCTCCCTTGGCCTGCACTCCTCTTTTTTCTAATCCCCACTTAAAGAGACAGTGTGGTGGTTTTTATATCATTAACTTCCCCTTCCCACTACTTTTTTTTGTCTACAGACAGAGGCAACGATCGAGAGAGAGCGAGTGAGAGAGAGGTGGTGGCGTTCCATCTTGGCTAGATCCAGGTTGAAGGGTGGAGGGAGTGCCAACTCCATTAAAAGTGTCTATGAGGGGTTGAGCTGAGTCAAACACATACTACAGATGTTTGGACTCTGACTCTCCCCTTGTTGAGGATACGTAAGTCTGGCTCTCTCTTGTTTGTGCGTGTCGGAGTGTGTTTTTGTATGTCACTGTGTGCCAGCATATGTCACTGTGCCTAAGTATATATGTTTCAGTGTCAGCTGCCAGAGCGAGGCCACTTTCTTCTGCACACCCACTGTGGCCTGTGGGACCGTAATCTTTGTCAATGCCACGCTGGTTAAGTTTCGCAAGAGCCCTGAACGGAGTGGGCCAAACAAACACAGACATGGTTGATTTCGCTTGTTTTTCACTCTATTTTCAGGACATAGCTAGTGAAACCCTGATCCAAAGGCAGGATTTAGACATTACCAGATTAGAAATGAATATAAAGTCAATTTAGAAAGCGGTTGAATGCCCTCAACGAACCGTCTGCAGAAGCAACTACATGCAGTGAAACAATAAGACAGGTGCTCAAACAAAGTCAACTGTCAAAAAAACAGTTTCACTTACGAGTAGGTACTTAATCTTTTAAATATGTTGATATCAGAAGAGAATTTATTTCCTGATGCAGTAATTTGGTACTTATATTCACAACATCTGCACATCACTCATTCTTGGCTTTGGTTAAAACAAAACCTCTCAATTTCTGTGGACACCAATACAAACCAGTGTGCGCCTCTCATCAGCCTCTCCACACTTCACACAACCACTTCCTGACAGCTACTTCATTGAATAAATCATGACTATTGATTAACATGCACACAACAGTCTGCACAGGCACTTTCTGAGGTTTGTTTCTTGAGTGCCAAGCTCATTTAACATGGGCTCTTTCATGTGAGTAATTGTTAGCGCTTCTAGCCATCTACAACCCCCCTTAATATAAAATAGAAAATCCCACAGCTATTTCTCCCACAGAAATTAGTGAATTGTGATGAGGCGAATTGAATCAATTACTGCCTTAAGGTCAAAACCTATTAAAAACATTTTCCCCCTGTTGCCATCAATTATCTGTTCTGATGTACGCAATCTCATTTTGTGCGCTAAAACAAAGTGTGACACACCTAGTGATTGTAATTATCTATTAGTATTCATTGTTCTTTCTCTTGAAATTTGTAGTGTTCCTCACAGCGTCAATGCCTTTTTTTACTATGATAATAGCAAGAATAAATGCTTCAGTGAGAATTTCTACCAAATAGTCTCATCATATCATGCCTCTAAATAGACATATTGTGAATCATCTTTGCAAAAGCTTCATTTTGTGAGAAACACAAAATAAGTAATGCAATTATCTTAATTAAAAAAATAAATTGCTAACTCTTTATTTTTGTGTGTAATATTAAGTCAGCCTAGACATAAAGAACATCTAAAACACTGATAGAAATTTTTATTTTTTCTAAACACCTCTGTATTACTGCACAAGATAAATATAATTTTAACATATTCTGCACACTCTGCGCGAGGAGAGGAGAGGAGAGGAGAGGAGAGGAGAGGAGAGGAGAGGAGAGGAGAGGAGAGGAGGAGAGGAGGGGCTCCAAATGTCACAATTTGGAGAAGGAATCCCAGAGACACAGTGCGCTCTGGGACTTGTTCAATCACCTCAGTGCTACAGTGAGTATGTAGATCCCGTCGCCATCCATAGGCGTCCCTGGTCATCCCAGCCAGTCCCTCCTCTAACCAACAAATGAGCCACCACCACTCTGTCGAACAGGCACACTCATTATAAATGAGGATGTACTTTTGAGGGGGGAAATAAGGGAGAGCCTAGGCAGGAACACCAGGACTTTCCTCCCACTCTGTCCATCCCTCTCTCTCTATTTTTCCCTCTTGGAAAGCTGAAGACCAGTAGAGGAGGGTGAAAGCATCTGGATCACGACCTTTCCTCAGGCGCGCTGAGACAAATTAAAGCCAGACATCTGATGAGAGGAGACTGAGGAGACCTTCCAAGCTGTTCCAAAAGCAGCCTCAATGCTTCCACACATCACTGCACATAGAACAGGTTACAGTGTCTATTTTAATAACAAGCTGGGGGGGCTGCATTGCATCTCACTATTTTTCAACAGATCATGTGGATTACTGATGTGGATCACAACTTCATTTTCATTATTTGTGATTTTATAACTAAATAAAAAGCAGAGTCTAAACTCTTTGAATTCACAATGAAGCAAACATTTAACTCTAAGAAACAGCATCCTTTCTGCTAGCTTCCAATGACACAGCAAAAGCCTTAGACTCTAAGGCAGAATCCAACCACACAACAGACTACCTCAGCTATGGAACTAATTGTTTCCATTTCAAAGCCGATTAGCAGCCTAGGGGAAACTCTGACAGTTGGACACCACAGAACCAAACATTGAGGATGAGGAGCTGTGGCTGAGGCTCAAGCTGATCACCCAGCACATCTGCTTCTCTGCACTCTGGCATAGACACGAGACTCACTTAGGATCATGGTCCATCTCAGTCAAGACCAACAGAAGCTATGCATTACAGAGTGGCTAGACTAAATAAAGCGTTCTCCCTGAGGTCTAAATGGAAAAAGACTCTCGGAAAGTACTTTTTTTGCACCGTCTTAATTGCTGAGGAAAACCAAAAGACAGAGAGGCTATTGCTTAATACATCAGAAACAAGTGCTGAGATTGGCTTGACGTAGATGTAATTAATCGTGGATTCAGAGCCGTTGAGAGGACCTGCTATGTGCAGTAACAGAGCATGCAGATTTTGGTTTAACGTACACTTTTCAATGGAATATGACTGAAGTCATTGAGCTCAGCGCTAAATGAATTAGGCTGATGAAACATCCAGGGAAAGTTATGGAAAAAAATTTGTTAATGTTATTGTGATGGGGTTGAATTATTTCATAATGGACTGATCGTGGGGACACATCTTCCAGTGAAGTTCATTTTTATGAAATATATATACTCTCAAAAGAAAGAAAACACGCTGTATATGCATTTGTGGACGGACATGTTGCCACAAACTTGCTGCAATAACCAGATGCTTTCTATATTGCTTCACTGAATTACAAAATGAATAGCTGAAATGAAAATTAAACTAATAATGTGAATTAATATTGGAAACAGTGCACTTTGCCGTATAGACAAAGGACTAAATAAAAACACTTTCTTACCTGAGGTACAGAAGGAAGAGACCAGCATCAATGGGACAGCAACATGAGGAAAGAAAAGAGAATATTTCTAATTAGGTGAGCTGTGGTCTATTTTCTCTACCAAATGTTGTATATGGTTGTCAGTTTAAATGTCTTTGATCAGACAGCACTGAGAACATTTATGGAACAACATTATATGTAAACAATCTTCCAAGAAACTAAATATGTTACAGATTGTGTGGCATCCACCAGAATGTGTTTTGACCAAATACAGATAAGTGCTCTCGTGAATTGAAACCTTTATAATCCCCAGGGGAAAGCTGGGAAACATTTAAACTAAACCACAGCTTTCATATGTCTGGTCTGCACACTATAGAAACAGGCTTATGTCTTTGAAAAGCTCAAAAGAAACAGAGTTTTAAAGGCATAAACACTCTCCAGGAAGTCTCTTTGCCTCTCTCTGACTCCTATATCCATAAATCTATACAGACAATCAAAGTGGCACGTTGGCACATGTAGGGAAACACTATTGTTTGAAGAACAGATTATGTGGCAAAGGCAGTTGTTACACTGAAGTAAGGTTTGTAAAGCTGTAATGGAGGGGATGTCTCTGCAGGAGAGCCTTCAGCCAGGGCTGAATACTGATGCGTCTGACTGATTGCCACGTCTGTGGGATCTAATTTGAAAGGTGGACAGTGATGAATGTCTTTCCTCCACTTACTGGCCGTCTGATGTATTATGCATCCCCAATCTGATCAGAGAGGCTGATGAGGCGCGGGGAGATGAGGGGTGTCCATGTCCGACGCACCCTGACATTGGTTATATAAATGACTGCACCTTCACGCCTTTCATTTCCCAGCTCACAGGTCACGGGAGGAGCTAATAAGGCCATCGTTAATAGGGGATGACTGACTTCAGCTGGGGCCGCCCATGCATTTTGATGGGCTACACATTTGACAAAGTCTCTTAACATAGTGGCTGAACCATGCTCCCCTGTCAGCCTGGAGTCTAATTGTCAGAGACACAAACGTGGGCAGCAGCCGGAGGATAGTGTTATCGGCTGCCCAACCACCACTGTGATCATCAGTCTGTGTACATCTTGGCTCTGCATGAGGAAAAGGTACGCTATGCTTACTTCAGTTGTTTGGCAGACAGACGTGGAGGGAAAAGGACTCTTATTGTTACAGCCTGTCAACGCCAAAACCCATGATTTAAGACTATTGCTTTGATCCGTGGTTTCCGGATAGCATATTGTGCTCCTGACATCATGTTGCCAGTTGTATAACTGAAGGAGTGAAACCCTTCTATTAGCCTGTAGGAAAAAGCCTGAGCACCGTACCATGTTTTGTTCTCTCCCCAGCAAAAACAGCATTGGTAATTGTGCCTCTGCTGAGGGAGTGGAGTCGGCTCCTTCTTTGTTTAAGTGTCCACCAGGAGAGCACTCTCTGACACAACCAGGGCTCCTGAGCGCCCATCAACTGCACATTTTAATGTGCTGAAGCAATATTAACACCAGCAGCAAATAAAAAAAGCCCTGGCTCTGCCGGGCACAACGTGGGCCCAAATGAGTTTACGACTGCCCTCATTGAGCCATTTTCACATCAGCTGCTGTTTTTTGTCAGATCAGGAACTAGTCTCCCACTCCCAGCTGTGATTTTCTCTCCAACAGTCAGTTCACGGCCCCCATATCAACCCTGCTCAACGGAAGGTCGCCGTTGTACAGATACACACATTCACAGAGGCCCACACAATGATACACCCGAGAAAGATTTGTAGTCAAGAAAACATCTCCTGGAAATACAAAACAGGATGTATGATCACTTCTCACGGCTGATAAGACCGAGCACAAGTACAAAAGTTGACAGCGATTAAGAGCTGCGAGTGTACGACTGCATCTGATTCCACATGCACTGTTTTTTTAACGTCTTTACTTCCAACCATTATCTGAATTTTGAATTTAACCATGGCACTCATTTGTATAAATCCGTATGCTGATTATGCGGCAAACAGCAGTGTTTACCAGCCAGAGAGCAAGGAAGCCATCTTTAATTCATTAGAAAAACACACTTTGCGGGAAGACTTTCAGTGGAGGCTTTACATTACTCGGGCTGCTTTAATACATGCTCAGTATGCAGAGGAGGCCTATGTTAAAGTAGTGGATAATAGGTGAAAAAAGCTGGGGTGAAATTCAGTCCTCCTCCAATGAGCCATTAATTAGTGCTGAAGGAGGTGAACGACGTGTTCAAAAGCTGAGGATTCTTCATTAGTTATCCTGGGGCTGCACACTAGTCATACAGACACAAAATTAGCCCTCCCACCCCGCCAGCGGCAGCCTCTCCTCTGTGGAGTGAGCCATAGGGTGGCATTGTCACAATTTGACGGACACGATGAAGCCAATGTCCATGCTGTCCATAAGCGGTGTCGGTGTCAGCACTACTTCCCCATCACCATTCTGTCACACAAGCTCTTTGATTTAAAATACATGTGTCCCATTACGGCATATCTGGCCGTTATAATTAGACGATGGGAGCAGATTTCACGAGGAGACACTGCATGTGATCTAATTAGCATTGTATTAAAGCGCTAAATCAAAGTTGTAGCGCATGTGCTTTTGTTTGAGAGTTCTTTCATCTTTGGGGGATTGTTGTAAAGATTGTTCGTGTCATTAATCTCTCTTCAAGATGCTAAATGAGCCAGAATATTAAGTACATGATTGACATACTGTAGCCCAACCGGATTTGGTACACATGGTTTTGAAGATTTATTGTAATCTTTCAGGGGAATTGTGAGTTTTTTTTAGTAATGACAGCCACTGATAAATGGATCAGACATATATCCATTACAAAGCTCTTGTAAATGACTACTTACTGTACTACAAAAATGACATACTGTAGCTCTCAGTGTACATTTAAACATCTGTGGACCATTTTGTTGACATTAAATGTTGACAATTTCCTATGGCCACTTCTCTTACATATCACAAAAAAATAAACTATTGAAAAATAAACTACATTTAAATCAGGTTTGAATAGAGGTAGGCTTGATGGCAAACTTCAGAAGGCAGCGCTCTGGACAAGTGTGGCAGCAGCGGAGACAAGAGCAGCATGGTAGAGAGGGGGGAAAAAACACAACAGTTTTTACTGTGCTGAGCATTTTCTTCCGTGCTCATGCAAAACACAGGCATGTGCACACAAGCAGATTCACTGATAAACAGGCTCCCGTCACTGATAGCCCTACAACTTCTTTTTTTTAATGTGCTTCCTGCCGTGATACGCTGATAAGTGGCAAAAAAACAAAACAGTGAAAAGTAAGAAAACAACTGCAATATAGTCATTTAAAAAAGGAGTCTATTTTGAGTCAGGGACAGCTTCTCTCTCCGTTACTGAATTAATCAAATCCAAAGGACATCATCTTCAAACTCGACATCCCCCTAAAGGCGAGCATCTCATTCTGTATGCAGCTGAGGAAGCTTCACAACATCCTAAAAATACAGCGCTCCTGGAAGAGAGGTGCTCTACCAGTCTGAAGGGAAGCATGAAGCACTAGCAGACCCATGGGAATAGACATTGTGATTAGATGCAAAAACTCTGCTTTCATAAACAGCATTAGTTCTTGTTAGACATCCCACCCCTCCCACAGATGCAAGCCCTCACTGTTTTGCAAAGCAGGGAGAAGGCATTATTGTTTTATTTGCATTTTGGTTTCCTGAGCTCTTTACCACCACATGTTAAACACTAGCGGGTAAAAGCTGTTGCTGTCAGACAGGTGTTTGGACCGAATGCTCAATCCGCGTTCATCTGCTGGTCCCCTTCTCTGGTAACACTTTACCCACTGCCTCTTTTGAACTAATCAATTTGCTCCAGGTTATTGCTCTCCTGTGATCATACAATATGAATCCAATAAACAAGGCCTAATGCAGCGCTTGGACGGGGAATCAGTTTGTTTTGCGATTTCATCATCAATGTTAGCTTAGTGTGCAAAGGAAAATTTAACACACGCTGATGAGATGCTTCACAGCTTAATATTTAACAGTGTTAATACTTAATCTACTGTATGTACTGTACAATCACAAAATGTCCTGTGTTTTAAATAATAAAAGCACAAATTACATATAAACACATTATTAGTCTTGCAATAAAAGTTATGATTATTGATATTTTACTTATCACTTATTGCTTATTGAGGTCTATTAGAAGTTGCATGCCATATATCTTTCTATTTAAAACAATTTGCTTACCAAAAATCAATGTCAGGTATGGTAAAAGTTGTTTTTATGTTAAAGGGCTGCAGATGCAATGAATGGAAATTATATGACATTTCAATTCCAAGAGGTAATGGGGGCAGACAATTTTGCTACCCATCACTCAGTGTCAGCTCCAGTTATCAACAAATTTGTCTTTCTGCCAGGTTGTCACTCTCTGGTCTCCCCTACTACTCTTCTGCCTAAATTCAAGAAAATATATAATTTCAGAAGCAAAGTGAAACTTTCTGGATCTACAACAACAAAGGAAATATGACAGCTGTGCTATGATTAAAGTTTATTCAAACAAAAATTGCATTAATGCACAGATTAAAGTCCCACTGTTCACTGCATTCTTACTACCCTACTGCTGCATGCTTAAGCTATTTCACACAAAAAATTATTACTTAATCAATGACCAACTGTTCGCCATTTACATTCACATTAATTTACATTTAAAATTATCAATTTGACTTTGGGCCACCTAACGCTGCACTGCTCTTTCTGAAAAATGTTATGACCTGTATTGGCCACCAGATGACACTGTGAAGTTTGGCTGAGCCAAAGTCACGCCCTTCTATTTCCGGCTAATGGGACCTATCTTTCGAAAACATATGAACGAGAGTCAATGGAGAGATAATAATTCTTTTTTTATCACGTTTCAATTGAGCCATGGATTACAAATATGATGTTCGTCAATTTAGAAGATAATTTTTCAACTGAAGAAAGTCTCGGTTTGTTGTTAAACTGTTGAAGTAGAAGAGTGTGAAAATACGTAATTACAAAGACTACACACTTAAATGTCGCATGGATGATGTCGCTGAAGCTACGATGTCTGTGTGTATTGTACCGGGGATGTAACATTACACTCTATTCATCATTTAATTAATCATAGCAAGATTGGCAACGTCAAGACAAAAGCGGTCAACTTTCCATCCAAATGTAGTGCAAATTTTTACAAAATTTCCATAAAATTGGCAACAGAAAATCTAAACTAATTACGCAAATATTAGGAACATTGAAATAAACAGTAGGTGGCACTAATTCAGGGTGCCAATAAACTAGTCAAACCTCAAATGACGGAAACTATGATGTAAATATTGCATTTACGTTGGTTTCATGTATTCATTTGAGTAAGGTTACAATCTTCTCATGAAATTACACAAACTGTTTCCATCTGCCACCATTTGTCGTTTCTCCAGTGGAGCGGAATCTTTTGTATGATTTTTAAGTCACACGCTTCATGTACGTCATGGTTTATTTGCTAAGTTTGTTTCAATTATCACATTTTCCTTTTATCAATTAGTGATGTTATAAGAGCCAGGTAAGTCTATAGCCACGACATTCCACTTCCGGGATTGCTCAGATGCCGCAGGAAATTCCGCCGGATGCATGTCTTTTTGCCAATGTCCGTTTTACTTCCGCTTTCTTTGTGTTGGAATTTTAAACTCCGGCTGATTTTTGAGGACTATGGTTAACTGCGCCTCAGATCTCTGCATGGTAAATTGAGGCAGCTAGCTAGACTATCTGTCGAATCTGAGTTTTCTCTCGCATGACTAAAACAACTTCGGAACGCACACGTTCTACCAAAATAAGTTCCTCTTGAGGCTATTTTGCAGCGGCTCTATGCGGAGCCACCCAAGACAATTGTGATTGGTTTAAAGAAATGGCAATAAACCAGAGCACGTTTTTCTTCCATCACGGAATGATGTGTAGACTAGCCAGACCCTCCTCTGCAGCATGGAGCAGGGTCTGGCAAAGTGATACTAGAGCCAGGTTAACTTCCGAGAGCCTCTGCACCAGACTCTTGTTCAGTGCATACCCCCTGAGCCATTTACTGTAGGCTGAGTCCTTAGCAGCGGCCCGGTTCCAGCATTTTCCACCCGAGAGCCATTAGAAAATGAGCGTTAGTGTGTTAATTATGGGATACTTTTCAACATAAAACTTTAAAAACCGTGTGGAAGAATTGTACAGGAATGATACTTTTAGGCTCCTGCTGTTCCACCCCCCCTTGCATTTTGGTGAGTTGAAGTTACTGTACAACAACAATTTGTACTTGTGTTGAAATGTCTTTGTTTTATGCGCACAGCCTATACTACACCCATACTGTTTCAAGAGACAGTTCATAGCTGGACAAAGAGACATCATTAGTACTGTTACGGTTTCAAAACAGCCAGAAGGATCATAAATAAAATTAATTACCTAATCTATTATGATTACAATGTTTATTTTTTCTTAACTTCATCAGCCATCTAAACAAATTGCTCTGTGCTTTCACATTGAGGCAGCTACATTGGTCTTATGTGTTTTGAATGAGGGTAAAACCTTATTCTTGTAGCCTGCAGTCAGACATGCATTCTCTCTGGCATTATAAGCATCTTTTTTATTTGTGCATTATAATGGAATTTAAACATCTATCAATTTATGATAAATGATCATCAGTTGAATAAATTATTGAAATTAGAGGAAAATATATATTTCTTTCTTTTTTTTTCATTTTCATTTCACAAGAGCCAACAGTTTAACGTGTATGATTTAGTTAATTTAGTTAAATGCAGGACATATTTCAAAAAGACCTCCAAAGATGATCGAAGTGTCAACTGGACATGAATATTTCAGAGTTGTAAATTGTTACAAAGCTAACAGCTCTCAGATTACCAAGACATACCACTCCTCTAAGTGGCACCGCACACAACCTGCCACAACTTTTCTGATACTTTTGTTGCTTTATTGTCTGACAGATGCTCTAAATGTGAACACACTGGTTGTGTGCCATGTCCCTAAAGTGAATGTAAAATCCTTTAGTCCGTCAGTATTGTGAGTCTTCTTTGGGATATGGATGAAGCCATTTTGTGAGCATAGTTCTTGTAAAATGAAGTGTATATAAAGTAATAACATGCAGGAGGGTCTCCTTTCTGCACCATGAATGAGTCGCTCCTGCCGTGGGGAGTTGGTGACATGATTGTGATTGGACGAGACACAGAGAATCCAGATCAAAGCAATCTCTAGTGTTTTGGCCCCCAGCGCAGAGCCGAGCAGGCCCACACACACACACACACACACACACACACACACACACACACACACACACACACACACACACACACACACACACACACACACACACACACACACACACACACACACACACACACACACACACACACACACACACACACACACACACACACACACACACACACACACACTGTATACAGACAAGTATGTACACATTGGGCACACAGTATTGCACAAACACTGAAACACATGCATCCTCTCTACCTTTTCATTCTCACACATGTACATTCACACTTAGTGTCACACATTAATGCACTTTGCCTCACAAACTCAGTCTCTATCTCTCCTGACACATTCACACATGTACAGCCGACCTTCTAATGCACTCAGTGGCTGTAGAGTGTTGATTTGGATGAGTACGCTGCAAGAGCTGAAGGACACTACCGTGTCTGTGCAGAGCACAAGACAGTTAACCTTTTAAAATTTAAATTTTAGAATTACTTTTTATGCAGTGAAAGAAATATCAGAAATGAATATGAAATTTTAGTCTTTAGGCCTTTTTTCTTTTACATTTTTGCATGTGTTATTTATAGTACAACATTTAGTCATTCAGATATATACAGTATATAAATATGTACACACCGTGTATCTCTTTATTGCAACAATGATATATTAAATCCAAAGCCCCATGTCAGTGCTTCCTGGTTTATATATATATATATAAAAATTTCATGGGCTGGTAACTTCCCCATGTTACACTTAATACAATTTATCAACTGGTCTTTTTTTTTGGCCCCAAGAGCTAGATTTAGTTGTTCAGCCTTAAGCTACAATATGCATTACAATATTTGTCTTGAGACAGAATGTAATGTACTGTATGTTGTTAGTTCCGCCTTCCTTCCCCATAGTTGGTCACATTCCCTTTATAGCATTTGTGACTAGTCTTAAAGGAAGCACTTTGATATTATTTTTCTCATTGTCAACATACACCAATAATAAAGTGCACGGCTGTTTTTGGGAAATAATGGAGCCTTTTTAGAAAGCCAAGCTCATTATCGTAACACCTTCAGTAGGAACTAATGAGCTTGGGGCCGATAGTCACAGACAGGGTAGGGAAGTCGAAAAGTATCGAGAGACTGACTGACACACTACTGGCTTTGGTCTTTTCAGGCGATATGTTGACACTAAGAAAAATATAAAAATCATACCACAGCTTTTAATAAACTGTATACGGTACATAAAAATAGTATCATTCCTTATACTGAGGAAAGCAGCATAACACAAAGGATGACATTCATCTTGTGTTTACCAAGCTTTCTCCACTACCTGTTTAGTTTCCCACCAACGTGGTGCTCTGACTTCAATGTGTTTGATAGACACAATAAAGCTCACTGCTGCCTGTACCCATCACAAAAAACAAACCCTCCCCAAAATGTCCCAATCATTAAAATACCAGTTTAAGGTCAAAGGGATTTACACATAAACACTGATAATGTTTGATATTGCACTTCACACTGCAGCAGTGGCTTGTCAACTCATGTCTTATTTGAATGACATTCTGTACAATTAATCAATACACAATTTGATAACTCATTACATATTTTGATACTTTGAATTAAAACTACCTGAAATTTGCAGGTTACAGTCTTCACAAATAAAAAAATAATAATTGTTTTGTTATGTACAATTTGTACACTTCTATTGATTAAAATATAATTGTTAAACCAATAATAAAATTGTTGCTTCTTGCAGTTTTACGTCTACAGGTGCCTCTCATGTTGTTGCCTCTGAGATGTCTAACTGAAGAGCTGAGGTGAATCTGAGATGATGGTGAGGAAATGCGCTGCCTGTGGCATGCAATAGCAGCACACATTCACCACGCTGCATTTTAGAATATAAAAACAATTATTTTACAAATATATTTAGCATGGTGGGTAATGATCTCACCATGTCAAGCTGCCATGGTACATAAACCCGGCATCACAGTTTAACACTCAGGTTATGAGTAACATCATCAGATGTAAGTGTGCCCTGGTGTGCATGTAAACAGTCTTTGTCTCGCCCGCAAACACACTGTCACTGTGTCACATTTGTTGTAAATACACTCATGCAAACTCAAGTTTTTTTGTGAGCACACACACAGAGGCATGCACACAAAAACAGAAACACTCATCCACTGATTGGCTGTAGAGTGTGGGTCTGGCTGCTGTAAGGGTGGCGTAAAACCTGGAGCTGAATGGGAGGATGTAGTGCCTTCTATGTGACCTTGCTGGTGACATCAGAGCGTAGTCTATGCTGTGTGCAGGCAGAGACAGACTGCTTCAGACGGACACACACACATAAACACTGCGCTGAAAAAGGAGCAGAGTGTGGTTACAATACTGAGTCTTATTTCATACTTTCCAGTGGTAACAGTTAAATTGACATTTTCTGTTCCCGCCATTCCATAAATGGAAGCCTCCGTTTAATTGCTTTCATATGGTTAATCCAAATTAAGCATGCCCACAAAATAAGATATTCCATTTCATTTGGATAGCTGGTGATTCCAACAAATCTTTCTTTTCCTTCTCCGTGTGCTTTCAATACCACGGCACTTCTGAATGAATAACTTCAAACCCTGGAAAAGAACCAATTTTTGGCAAAACTGTTTGCACAAGACAATCCTCTATATTTGCCATGGCGTGAATGCTGAATACAGCAGTATTGAAGTGTTACAGTGGCTTAGAGAAAGTACATTTCAGTTGGAAAAAGTTGCTTAATTGAACCAGATACCCTATTGTGTAACATTCACATTCCGTCTCTTAAACCAAAAGAGCAGAAACGAATGTGTGAAACAGCCAAAAGAATGACAGAATTATCTTCATGTCGGAATTCTTGCGACTCTTTATGCCTGCATATTTATCTCAGCAGTGGTCCGTTACATTTCCTCCTTCATAATCAGTGGTGAAGAGGGAATTACAGCTGCGTTCATTAAAATCAAACAATTTCTTTATTCTTGTTCTACTGCTGTGCGCTTTGTTTGAGGGATTTAAAAAAAAGTATAGATACTCCAGAAAAAAAAGTGTATAAATGTTCTGGAGAAGTACTGTAACTGTGTACTTTAATCCCATTCAGTTATTTTTAACTTATTTCATAACAGTCAGGCTTGCTAGGCTGCTCTGGGTGGGACATTGTTTAAGTGTCTCTGCAGTGTCTCATTTTGATCATTTTGCTGCACAGTTAATGTCACTTAAGTAAACTGAATGCTGGAAAAACTGAGCGAGATGTTGGAGTAACTGAAGACAAGACCGACTACAGTTCACAGATATTTAGAGTGCCTGTCTTTAGTTCCAAGCTCTAAACTATCAGTATTAGTGCTTCTGTCAGCTCTGTCTTTACTCTTACAGGCAAAAAATGGTGGGGCCTTTTTTCTCCTCACAACATGACCTGTACTGTCACACAGGAGTGCTACCACTACTCAAAAGGGATAGGGCCTTTGAGTCGGAAAGTACTCCTTCCATCCCCCCTTTTTCTCCCAGCGACACAATGGATTCCCATAGGTTTCCATTGATTCATGTGCTAGTGTTGAACAGAT
Organism: Perca flavescens; assembly: GCF_004354835.1. Taxonomy (NCBI): domain Eukaryota; kingdom Metazoa; phylum Chordata; class Actinopteri; order Perciformes; family Percidae; genus Perca; species Perca flavescens. The sequence continues at coordinate 23,106,652 of NC_041338.1, forward strand.
ATCCTCTTCTTCAGTGTACTGTGTAAGTCTGTATTGCCTTTTAACCTGTTTACTGAAAGATTTCCCTGGTTTGGAGTCCTAGGCATACTCACTGATAAAATAGAAAGGCAACCCTTATATTCTACACAAAACTGCTTCATTTCAACCATAAAATCATCCCTGTTAGCACAAACATTCAGCCAGTATTTACACCACTGCAGGCGTGTAGCGTCGAATGAGAACAGGGTAGCAGGGCTAGAGAGGTTTTCTCCTCTTATAATGAGAACAATAAGATACATAGTATGTATCTTTACTAAACAACCTTGGATTGTTAAATTGTTGAGACATCCTACCGTCCTGCTGTAAAAGGGATTTTGTGCAGACAGGTCAAGAGAACGCCAATGAGCCAGTCTCTGGGTGATTCAGTTTGCAAGTTCAAGTCAGGACACACTCCGACAGCTGGCTCTACGGGAGCTCTTGTGCAATTATCAACAGCAACAGCAGGAAAGTAAAGAAGGGCCAAACTTTATGTCATCCAATGGGAGAGCACCACAGCCAAATCCAGTGAAATTTATGATGAAGTGTACTTGAAGAGACCATCTCAATTGAGCAAAAATCAGCTGCAGTAGAATTATGTTTGAGGGATTATTCAAAATCCCCAAAATGAATTACACATGTGACGGGGTATTTTGATGAAAAGTCTCTGCAGTATCTTGATATTTGCAAACAGTTACACTAGGGGTGCACCGATTCATCGGGTGATAAAGATGTTCGATGAATAGTCTCGGTGTTGACTGCCATTGGCCTATCGGCAAACAAAATGACATTAACCGATGGCTGTGGCCGATGTTTATCTATTGGGTTGCATCAATATTGCGTTGGCTAAATGTTTAATTGGTTATTTGTGGTTGGACATGGACAGCAGTAGCATTCTGCTGCTACTGCAGCTGCTGATTAGAAGACGCAGCCACTGGCTGGACACGGCTCTGGCATGATATAAGAGGACAACAGGTGCCGTGCACATGTGTGGTTTGTTTACAAATAAAAGTGAAAGAAAATGTTGGCCGTGTGGTATTAGTATTAGCATGTCCTGGAGAAAGATCAGTGACGTTGTATTCTCTATTAAAATCACAAGAGGTGGGGCGGCCTCTAGCTCACCCAGTTCACCCCATGTTGGCTGAGTCCTGCAGCGGCGCAGGGTTCGAATCCGACCTGCTGCCCTTTGCTGTGTGTCATCCCCCATCTCTCCCCCCTGTCATGTCTATACACTTTCAAAATAAAGGGAAAAAGCCCGCAAAAGAATAAAAAGAAAAAAAAAATCACAAGAGGTGAAAGATAGGCTATGTAAGCACTGAAGGCTAGAAAGGCTTTTTTATTTAAAAAAAAAAAAAAAAAAAACAATTCATTTGAAAGGTTATATTAAAGTGTGTTTCATAATTCTGCATGGTTGAATTTGTGCTAATTTAAAGATAGTGTAATGGAATGCTGAATGACTGAAAAACAGATCAGTTTTATTTTTTATTAAATACAGGGGGAATAAATTACAAAAACATCGGTATTGGCCAAATTGTTATTTTAAACATTGGTACCAGTATTGGCTTAGAATTTCACAATCTGTGCATCCCTAAGTTCCGCCTTTAAAACCGATAAGTGTAATTGCCTTACATTAACTCATCGTAGATCAAGAAAATGCAGCACAAACTTTGGAGGGCTCTTATCTAGTGGGGCTGCGTAGTAGTAACAGCAGCTGAAAGCCATCTGCTGTGGAGGAAGAACTGGCTGCCTTAACAAGTAGGCAAACTGTCAGAGAGGATTAATGCTCTACCTTAAACCTGAGTTAATAATAAATGGGCTGTTTACTTGTTCAAGGGGGAGGCCATAGATAATAGCACTCAAAACCCCTCCTCTTACTGCCAAAAAAATAAATTCTGGTTAAGTGGGGACCTGCCTGCATTGTATCCTCCAGTTCCCCAATCATTATGAACAAAACAAGAGTTTTACTCTCACTTACTAATGGAAGAGGTCAGATTGTATGCATGTGTACGCCACATTTTGAAGAACCTTTGGGATATTCTGTTCAGTGTCAGCAATTCTCCGGGCTGGACAGGGCCTTCTCAAAGTATTAAGTTCATGGAGAGAAATTTTTTTTTAATTTTTGTCCTATTTTTTGTTTTTTTTTACTATAGCAAACATATGCAATTTGATCACGATGGATTCATTACACCTGACCACCAGCACCCTGCACTGTGAAACCCACAATAAAAAGGGCTTCAAAAGAACGCTGAAGGCGCCTTCAAACCTGGCAACGTGCATCACCTTCTTAGCTGCTGATGCATGCAAGAAAATGTGGGAAAGAAACCCCTGAGAAGGAGTCAAAGAAATGTCTTCTTCTCTCCCCCTCTCTCCTTCGCTCCTAGAGGGCTGTATTAGCCCACGGTGGGGATTTAACTAATGAGCCTAGCTGCTCTCCACTGAGGGCATCCCAAGACAGCCTTTCTCCTACAATTGGTTCCAAAGGGTTTAAATGCGCTGGTCGTTGCAAAGCTCCACTCTGTCCAGGAGATTATAAGGTAATAAAATAGATGGAGGAGATGTAGTGGAGGGGTAACTTTTCACATTATTTGCAGTTATGATGATTGCTGAGCATACACAGACATGCAGGTAAGTCAATACATTTGATACCTGGACAATTATGCACCTGCATATCTGAAAACAAACTGATCACAAAAAAATAACTTCATCTCTGAAGTACTGTATGCTTTATATTAAGCAAGATGGAAGTCTTGAGAAAGTGAAGTTAATATTCACTTATGTTAAAAAGAAGTGTGATTCTAATGGTTGGACATGAAGATTTACTCTTCATGCCCAAAGTCTAATTACTTCTTGGATCTACCGCTGCTGAACACCAGTGGCACATATTGTATAGCCAGTGCTTTATTTCCAGGCCACTAGAATGTGACTGTTCTAAGGTGAAATAAAATCCTTCAGCTTCACTCTAGAATCATGAATTTAAGTATGTCTAGTAACTTTCTGCTAATATGTGCATTGTGGTTAATTTTGAGGATCATTCCAGCACTATTAAAGCTGCAATGATAGATTTGTTTTAGTGGCCACTTGGAGGCAGCAGGCCAAGCTGTAAGCATAAAGGGGGGGGGGGGGGGTCAATAGAATAAAATACAAATACAACAGATACAATTATCAATAAATAAAAGACATAACAAGTGAGTCTTCACTTGTCCCTTAAAACAGAACAGACAACTGCACAAGTTATGAATGGAGTTATTTTGTGTGAGAGTAAAATGCCTGAAAAGTGTGATACCATTTGTCTGCCATTGTAAACATGCAAATACACTGCTGCGCTGCACGTCATCTCTGTTCTGAGTGGCACTGGTGCACTCTGCTTGTTGGTGGTGACCAACACAGATGGGTTACACTTTGAAAATCTGAACAGAAGCTCTCAGAATATATTTTACAAACTTGATGTTTGGGTGCATGCAGCAACGATATGATGCCAAATTATACCCCTAAGGTCCTGTAATTGTATAATAACACTAAGCATTCTACATGTGATTCCTGAGATTAAATGGAAGATATTTTTTCACCAAAGCATCCATCTTGACAAAGACCCATTCATCAGAAGGATCTATTTCAATCTTGTTTCCAATGTGCAAACAAAACCTGCCATAATCCTGACTATGGCTCATGTGTGTAAGGATTGGATTCTCTTGACTGTTCCTGCAACAGGAACAGCTGACAAAGAGCTTATCACAGCGGATTAACTACTGCTTTTCAAGGTGTTTTCCACATCAAAACTGTAATTTTTGGCAGTCGACCAAAGAGCATGGGTGTGGCATGCAGCAAATCTCTTTCTATTTCAAAATCCCCCTTGTGATGGTCGAGCCCAACTTGACAAGTTGTCTAACGGCAAGCAAGGTAAGCACTTACATTGAGTATGGAGTAGATGAAAACTGACACTCACCCTGATTACTCTGTGTATACAAAACCAGTGAATGTATAACCCTGAAGAATCAGAAAGGAAGTGCACTGATCGTAAGGACAGATGTGAATTCATCTTCAACATTATCCATTAATCACAGCTGACTTTATCCAAGCTGAACTGTAACGTGGGTGTGTCCCTGAGCAAAGATGTCTATTCAATAGTTACTGCTTTGTTTTCATGACAACCAATAACAAATAAACCTTGAACAATGACTCATTCTTTGCAAGCTCGAAGCTTGAGTTACTCAACCTCGTGGCTGAGGTGATAGCTCAAAAAAAAAAAAAAAAAAAAAATAAAGTGTTTAGGCTGTCTCCTCAACAAACTAGAAACAAGGGAACATAATCCCTTTTCTCAAGACTGGTATCCTTTTCCTGACAAAGCCAGCAAAGGAGTATCTCCTCACTTTCCTCCGCTCCTCTTCCTCCTATTAGGCATGCAAGGGACACTCATTTGCAACACTGAAACGACGCCGTTCATAGCACCCTCAACTGCTAATTCTCAGAGGTCTATGTGGCGGTATAAATCATTAAGACAGATACTCCTCAGAGATGCTATGGTGGTTACATACCTCTTGCGCCAAAATGCATTTGATTTCATTTGTGTTATGCTCTTGTCTTTGGCAAACTGCATAACAAGCGAGGTGATGTTAAATTTAACACCTTGTTCGCATCATTTGCATTATATTCAGCTAATTTACACACCATAGCGGGATCTGCAAAATGAGAGTTGGCCGGGACAGTATATCAGATTAAATGATACATAACATGTTACTTGAGTCGTTTACAATCCAAAGATTGATGACCAAACAGAGTACATTCAGCCTAATTATGGATGCTTATAGGTGTGCCTTCCATCTGCAGCAGATACAGTGATGCTATATGGAGGATGCTCATTGTGAGGGGACCATTGTTCTACTTCTAATCCTGGCTCAGCTTCTCAACCAACCAGCACTGGAGGCTTAAATGCAGCAGCCCTTTAAATTCTCCACTTTGTGCTGCCGTTGTTGTGCTCTTCTCGTAAATAATACCAACAGACTCAAGTAACAGGCCTGCTATTGAATATGAAGCATGTCTGTTAAAATCCATTGTGACTTGCAAATTAAGTTTTATTTTTCCTCCTTCCTTTGGACTGGCTCTTGTTGTCTGCCAGGAGATGTGCAGTGGCAGAGATATGACTCTGGTGTCGAAGAGCACATCAAAGACGGGGCCTATGAGAGGTCTGCTTTACCTTTGAACATAGAATAGGATTGGAGGCTGCGCCAGCTCTCTGCAGGCAAGGCTCAGGCTGATCAGAGGCTGCCCAGCGCAGCAAATGCAGCAGCAGTGGGCACAAACACTGTACTATAGTCAGTTTCAAAGGAGCCCTCTACCCAACACTGATAGCCTACACACAGAGTGAACGCAAGCTTTGCCACTGAGGGAAACGGAGACTGCATGCCAAAGCAGAGCTAAGGTGGCGTCATATGGAACAAAGTTACTGATTCAACAGTCTCTCCCATAGTTCCTCCTAAATACTGCATTTCCCACTACGCCAAGCGAGCACGAGGAGAAAAGATAAGTGCATACTTGAACACCGTCTCTGAGAGGGAGCTTTAGAGTGTCCACAACATTATTCAGAAAAACAAATCACACACACACACCTTTTATGTCTGCACCGGCCAATGGGAATCGGATAGGAGAGATAAATTCAGCTTGCTCCTCTGACCTGTTCCCAGGGATTGATTCAATTAAAATTAGCTTTATGTTTTTTTTTTTTTTTGCCACTCTTTCCTTCCACTTCTCCTGCACAAAATAGTAATTACATGAAACATAGTTCACAGTCCCTCAGTTAATTGTTCAGCAGTAGAGCATTTCACAGAGCCGCAGCTGAAGCCTGGGAGATGAAAACAGGATGGAGATGGGGGGGGATGTGAGGGGTTCGGGTAAGGGGGAGGAGGCACTAATGCTTTTCCACTGTCACTGGACTGTAAAACGCAGATGGGACCCCCATCATGTGCTGCTTGCTCAGCAGAGATACAACCACCTTTATAACTATTAAAAAGTTCACATTTATTCTTAATTATTATTATTTATGCCAACAACTTATATTAATTAGCTGCCTTACACAAGAGAGATATCGCTGGCATTGAAATTATATTTAACTAGTAGTAGTAGAGTAAATGCTACTAAGCTCATTCCTCCTCCTAAAACTCTGATTTTAGTTTCAGTAACGTAATAGAGTCCCTAATCATAGCGGATACTCTTGTCACTTGTGAGCAACGTGATTGTTTTAAAATCATTTGGCAAATTATCTCACAAAAATGTGCGTGGGCAGAAAAGTGTTTATGAGCACAAACGATTATCAGGTTAAGCAGAAGAAAGCCATGAGCTGGCGGTTTGCTTGCTTTGTAATCTCTACCCCCATATCTTTGTAACAAATTTAGTGTGGACTCCACAGCTTACAAAAAAAAGGACCGTACTCTGGCAGTAGCCTGCCAATTAAACAGATAATTATGCAAATGTAGCCTTTACTTAGTCAGCGAGTGGGCAGCAGCAGCAGCCAGCGCTTTCTACAGGGCAAAGGCTACAACTGCACTCACACAGGAGAGTCTATAGTCGAGCAACATACTCATGATCTAGCATCCCTTTCATTTACACACATACTTGCACACACACTTCACCTTTAATTATCAGAAACAGGAAGCTTACAAGCCAAAGTCAATGACCACAGGAGAAAAAGAGACACCACTGCTGACTGTGCATGAATAACATTTGAATGCTACAATACTGTAACTGTGTAGTGAATCAGTAAAGGCTGTTTTTCAGAACTGATAAGGCACTTTTTTTTTTTTTCTCTAATATGTATTATTATTTGTGTCAGTTTGTCAACAGCAAACCACTGTAAACAAAGCTGAATTGTAAAGTGACAAAAGTGCCAATGCAGTTTTAGTATGAAAGCAGCCTCATTAGTATTGGATGTATCGCCGTTTTAAGACGCCTGCCAGATTGAGCGGTTCTGGAAGCGTACCGAGCCATTCAAGATGCACACCACAACAAAATGCTAATGGGAGACACAAAGCACTGTGCTGACAGGATTTTGATACGGGGATTGTTAACAGTCAGAGAGAGAGAGAGAGAGAGAGAGAGAGAGAGAGAGAGAGAGAGAGAGAGAGAGAGAGAGAGAGAACCCCACCTGCCTCTCTATACACTGGGGGGGAAGAGACGGAAGCAGACCCCAGGAAGTTCAATATCAGCATCTGCTTGACCAAATCTCAGCCCCCTCTATGAGAAGCAGTGTCTCTGTGGCAAGGTGAAGCAGCATGGCTCAAGGAGTGCAGGGTTAGGCCAGACTCTCCAGGCAGACCTCACAGCACTTCGCTGAAACATTCATGAGGTTGCCAGCATGGAGGCACAGAGACAGAGGCCAGCGTCTGATCCATGGGCAGAGCCCCCTGCCTGAACTGGACCCCCAGCTGCTAATTCACCAGGGTGAGTGTGACAAGCCCTCTCACATAGCCCATCAGCCACCAGCTGCGGGGCTCTGTTGGGACTCTGGTGGGCTCTGCAGGTACTGGCCACTAACCAGGTCCCTCCTGGGAGTGGTCTGGTAGCCACGCTGAGGTGCTCTTTAAACTAAAAGGACTCACACTCCAGAGGCGGATGTTGGGGCTTTCCTTTGCTACGCATGTGTTTGTTCCTTGGTGACTAACAGAGGGCTGCTTGTGCCTGCGGAAAAGACAGGGTGAAGCTGACATGTTTAGATTGGAGAGCAGTCAGGCCTGTCTACTTAGTCGCAGTGAAGCGACAAGGGCCTGCTATAGAACTAATACTGACAGAGGAAAAAGGAAATAGACTACAAATACCAGGATGTTTTCATACTGTAGCTAGGTGCTTATGGATACTGTTAGAACACCAGAAAGGTCAAACGCTTACAGTAACTTGGCAGTAAAGCTAACAAAACCAAACATTCCTACCCAGCTCTGAGAGCCTCTACTATTGATTCTTTTGAAAAATTTTCCCCCACAAAAACATCTCCATCAGTGTCATAACTGGTGATCGCTTGTTACACAATTTGTGGGATGCCAAATCATTTCCTCTTGTTTCCACAGTTTACCTGACCTTGGTGAATAGACGTGCCAGACGTGTCAATTACAGTAAGATGAGTCATTTCTGCCTCCACACCAACAGCCAACTCTGAATGTCTACCACTAAAGACTGTAGCTCAGCTTTGCCTTCTTTTCTTCCTTATTACAATCATTCTATTTAAAGTGGAAGTGCCACAAAGCAGCAAGCAGTAAAGGCATGCCTGGACTCTGTAGAAACATAGTACACTATGTAGAAAATGCATCTAAATAAAAAGTAGAGGAAGCGGCATTGCTGCAGCTGTGAAGTGATTTTTACCAACAGTTTGGCATTAGCGTGAAAGAGAAAATAAAGAGAAAAAACAATTGATAGATTTACTTCATCATGAAAATAATTGTTATTATCGTTATCAATCGCTACAGACCAACTAAAACAAATTGTTCTTACAATTAAATCTAAATTCTTTCAAATAAAAAACATACTTTGATAAAAAAAAAAAAAATGTTTTGTAGAAAGTGTTTAACCAACAGATTTTGAACTCAAATGATTTCTTGTGCTGTATACACAGTACACAATACATTCAGTAGACATGTGCAGTTCAGTAACAACAACCTCAGAGCAGAGGTGCCCGACAGAGCAAAGCACACAGTGAAGTATAAAAATCACAGCGTCTCCGTTACCTTGCCACCACGACACTGCATGACAATCACAGCATTACAGACATAAAGTTGGGCTGTGTTAATTTGAGCACTACACATCCACAGGCAATCTGCAGAAAGACACCAATTACACAGAGTTTTAAAGTATCTAATTGAGACCCTTCAGTCTGAATATGTTATTGCCAGTTCTGATTCAAGGATGAAGACAACATGCTTGGCTGAAGCCTGCTGCTTACTCTTCAAGGGATATGTGGTGTTAATAGGATGGATGCTCAGCCTTTGGTTCAGCGTCCTCCTACTGAACCAGCATGCCACAGGGTGATAATCCTTATTTTGTTGCGCTGGCTTATTACAATGCTAGCAGTAAATTTTGCATTTAACCACAGGCCCTAGCTGCTTGATGTGAGAGCAACCCTCTGGAGGGAGTATCAAGTCTACAGCATATCACGGAATGGCCTATTATGCTGTTAAGAAAACTTTTAAGTTCATAAATTATGCTTGAAAAAAAAAAAATAAGCATTACGATTGAGGAAAACTGCCTAGAAAATGTTCTATTTTCAGACATGAATAATCATCTTCATCCCACATTCTGATGTTGTATTACACTTAAAATAATAACTTTTGGGTATAAATGCAAACCTTTTAAGACGGACAGGACTTAAAAGGACACTAGGCTGTGATGGATGTGAATGACTTCTAGGACTTGAATCAAAACTAGTCTAAATTGGAGTGCTGATGAACTTGGTTGGCCTTTAATTTCACTTCCACTGCACCACCAATGCAAAGCTTTGTCCACAGACTCGGGTATGGGTCACACTGATTTCCATGACTCTAACTCCAAAAACAGCCACCAGACTCTCATTAGGAACCCTATGTTGGAGAACATGAATAATGCAGCACACTTCGAACACTAGCCAACGTCTGTACATTCACCAGTGTGTTTGATCTTGTCAAGTTTAGCTCACATTTCTTCATTTATTCTGTGGCGTTTAACTAAGCAAGTTCCCCGAATGCACACAAGGGTGTCGCAGGCAGTCCCTGGTATTTGAAGGGTATAAATATGGGAACGTTTGAAGATTAACCCAAAAGACTAATGCCGCTGTAACACTTGCAACGGGTAGATCAGCTAATGAGAAGCCAGCCCTGGTCTTTGGCATCATAAACATTTTACCAAATGTATTCCAAAGCCCCTGGAAAAGCATCTTGAGAGTTCTTCCCCTTATGCACTGTACTTCATCTCATTACTAGAAGGAGTCAAAAACATCGGCAGGAACTTTGAAGCTCTGAGTTCTTCTTCTGAGCCAGAAGGCACAGAGGTGAGAGGGGCATATTAAAAAAAAATACAAAAACAAAAACTCAAAATAGTCCCTCCAGTCCACCCACTGAGGTGTTAAAAAAAATGCAAAATGAACTGCAAGTACTATACACCCAACAAGTGTTACAAAAGTAAACTTTTAAATGAGATTACTCAGTGTGGTTTGAGAGTGTATAGAAAGGATCACACACATTTTAGCCAACTATTTATCATGTTTTAGTTTCTCAATGACAGCTAACTGGATCTAAAGAAAATAATTGAAACTTAAATTTACAAAACACAGTTGTTTGCTTTTATTTTTTATATACCTGTTCCCTGCATGTTAAGCCATGCAAAAAGCCAGAGCATAATTAAGGACACACAACCCTGTTGTTGAAAATGTGGATGGTTCGTCATGAAATAGTCCAATAGTTCGTTCCAAAGTATTTGTAGTGAATTGTTAATATTAAACTATATGAATCAAGATGTAACATGTAAGCCCATCATCTCAGGGAAAGTCCAAGCCATGAATACCAAGCCAGCATGTTACAAGCCCGCTGATTTGAAAAGACTTGAGCAAAAAAGGGGGAAATAGGCATGTCAAGCTTAGCTTTATTGAAGGTCAGAGTAGCCTACTTGCAGTGTTGGCAATCTTCCCCTTAAGTCATTTAGCTTTAATTTCCACATCTGATATCACAAAACGTGCTCCCTGTAAGAGGGATAAGCTTAGCATTGGCCAGAGCTAAAAATAATAAGTCTTAGATGTTAAGAGACCAAGGTTTGTTCTCCCAAGTCATTAGCTGAGATAGCCGTTATACTGACTTTTATTCCCTGAGAGGAGCGCAGGAGGAATGGTACACTGCCCGCTCTTGCCTTCAAAGTCATTCCAAAGAGTTTGTTCTCCTCGATATAAAACAAGAATTTCCAAGAAACACCATTACAAAATAATCAAAAAGATTACCGACATGATCGAGGTCTCTTTTCTCATTCGAGCATGATGCTGAAATAATGCTGTTACAAGTTACTTATTTAGTCACCGAGTCAGAACCTATCAAGTCAATTTAATGATGATTATCCGTGTACACTCCCGATGGATGACAAGCTGCATCAGCTGCATAAAGATAAGAGCATCTTCAACGCACACTGGGAGATGCTATCAATGCCCCTGTGAAAGCAAATATGAGAAAGTTCAGCAGAATTACCAAGTACTCATCAAGAACTCAATTACAGTAAACAAGAATAGTTAATTTGTTGCCAGCAGATAATCAAACCGGATTAAGCTGATAAAAACTGATTTTAAGGTGCCGTAGCAGTGGATGTAGTGCGTGAGCCAAAATGTTTCGGCTTGATAAGACAGCCGGCTCCTCCTTAAAGCAACACATTGGTATATTTGATACACAGTCACTCATCCTGCCCCTTTGACAGCAATGAAGGTAAAAAAGTTAGGGGCTATAAAAATTATATACATGACAACGGCATTTCATCATGTGTTGTACCAGCTCCCAGATACTCGCTGTTAGCTCAGGACCCAGAGGAGCTTCTGTATCTCCATGATAAACTCATCTGGCATGATTTATTAACTAGTGAATCACACTCTGCTCTCGCTCCGTAAAGCAGACACACACACACACACACACACACACACACACACACACACACACACACACACACTACAACTTCTCTGGAACAGTAAGCCTCTCCACAGGGACAGTCAAAGTCATTAGCACCTCCAAACTTTCTCCATGCTAATTTTTACTTTGATATACTGGGTAGCTCATTTAAAACATAGTTCAGAAACAGTGTGCTAATGTTTCAAACTTTCAAAACCGAAACAACTTATTTTCACATAACAGCGCTCACTCACAAATTGTGCAAACTTTAATAATGCTTCTTGGAAAATCTCATCTTTCAAGTTTCACAGTTAAAAAAAAAATCCTGACTTGTTTCACTTTTAACTCCTCGCGTCTTTCTGTGGATTCGGGGTTGCCTTCCCTCATCAGCCTTGATGCTCTACTCTGGCCAAAATGACCTTGTGGAGGTTTAGGCTAAGGCAGCTGTCTTATCACATCGGCCCTACCCTGGTCTCAAGCGGTCCATCCAGTGCACTGCTGGCACCTGACTGCACAAAGAATGCTGGCATCATTTCATTCTTTGAGCCTCCATCTGCCACGACTCTGACCAAGGGGCTACTTCTTATTTTAGACCATCTATTCACATCCTCGCGTCCGTGTCCGCTCATACAGACCCCCACCGGCCCATCACCCCCGTCCCATTTACCCCTCACATCCACTCTTCAAACGCAAAACTTGGGCTCCCAAGGCGGAGTGAGCCTGAACTCTATGAAGTAGACTGGAAACATCCGTGTCCTTTCCCAAACTTTGTCAGGTGAAGGATAGTGGTTCTGCTCTAATGGACAGAGGAGCAGCTTTGCCCTCGCACTTACACAGCACTTTAAAAGGAAATCCCAGACAGCCGGTACAAAAGCAACATTCGGACAGACTTGCCACTTTGTAATGAGTACAATTTATTAATGAAGTGGTCAGTTCAACAGCTAAAAAATGTGTTAGAGTTTACAGCTGGGCACAACCTGGCAATTAAATATACTTATTATACATCTGTTTTCCTAATATTTTAATTTAGTAAAAAAAATGTAAAAGATATATAATCACTGATTAGCTGTTTGAGTATCTGAAACATTCACAGTTTTATTGAGTGAGAAAGATATCCTGTCATCTACCCAAAGAACCACATTTCTCAGTATCACTTTTTACTTATGCTCATTCATTGTTGCTGTTCATTCACACACATACACACATTTAAAAACAACACACATTGTGGTGCTGGCTGCTCTGTTAGGAAATGCATCACATCATTTTCTTGACTACTGTTACTGCCTAACATACCAGGCTGGAGACCACAACATCTGTAATGATGGATGGCCTTCATATTAAAGATATGAAAGTAACCCCAAAAAGAAATACATTCTAAGTGACATCTATGTGTTACCGAGGGGAATGGTTGCACATAATTGACTTCATATGCAGCTGGAGTGAGATCTGGCGTGCAGCCGACAGCTCAGTGGAGATAGTAAATTTGATGTGCTGTGGAGGATGATGGACTGTGGGAGCCAAATATTTGGTAAATGGCCTTGTGTATTTTAATTTCACATTGCATATTCTTTTTTAACAGGCATATCATGCTTATCTAGAAATGGGCTTGAGAATAATTGTTTTTTAACCGTTTTCACGCAAAGATACACCATAACATCAGAGTCAGTCATATAAAATATAAAGTTGTAATTTTGTTCTGACAACTTCTGACATGTGTATGCTTCAACATTGTTGCTTCGGTAACCACCTTGTTGGCTGGGCTGGTACGTGCAAAAACTCAGAGCCAAGTAGTGAAAGATTGCCAAAGAAATGTCTGGCAGAAAAAAATATTTCTCTCCTGCTGGATGAATCTCCACGGTAGAAAAGTACACCTGAGGCCACTACTGTACCAGAACAGTTGACTTTTCCTTTTTTGTGTTTGTAGTCTCACAGTTGGGACCAAATTAACTGTAATCATACTGACTTCTAAATTAATAAACCTCTGTAAGCACAAGCGACATAAAAACTTTATATCGAAGCTTTTTCTTCTTCATTTGGTATTCATCCAAATGATGGGCAACAGTATGTAGCTCAACTCTAATTACAAATGGCGATTGGACAAAGCCATATGGAGCAGCTTGTTGCTCGAGTATTAAAATGTAGTCCACTAGGAAAGACAAACTTTTGAACTTTTGGCTTTGGAGCTTTTGTTCCTTGTGTCCCTTGGCTGCAATGTGCTAGCATATTGTCTATTTGCCAGCTTACAGTAGACAGGACTTTGGTAAATCTGAATTGTTCTGTGTTTTAAGATTACTCCCCAGAGTGCATCACTGCCCCACGCCGCTTGGAATTTAAAAGAGGGCAGATTAATAAATCATAATCCTGAACTCAGCACCCTCAGTCACCTTTTTGTTGTATCTAACACCCCACCCCCGGCAGGCTGGGCACACAAAGGCATGTAAGATCTTGTGCTGCTCGAGAGAAGGAAACAAACAGGTGGTGTAAACCTCAAGGGCCCAGCATCTCTGCAAGAAGCCTCCCTTACTCTGTCCTATCAAAGCCGGTTGTGAGACCTTACTGCAGTTTCCCTGGTAGTCCCTATGCACACTTAGCAGCTCTCTGGGAAAGCACCAGGTGCTCATTGACTTGCATGAAGGCTGACTTTAGTTCTCACGCTTGGTGCATCCGAAAGACTGATGAGCTGCTATTGATCTCTTTGGTAGATGTTTTTTCTCATGTACAAAGAAGGTTATATAATAAGTAATAGCAAGAAAAAGGATTTTACCAATTATCTTCACTGGTTGTTTGAAAGAATTACAGCAGGAGAAACATGTAGCAGCCTTTTTACCACCAACCCTTTGTTAACGCTAACAGCGGAGGAAGCATGTGAATCATCCTGATAAATGTGCATGGAGTTGAAAAAGTAGACCGTTATTACCCATGAGTGCTGCAAGATGCCCAGCATAAGTGAGATGCCGCTTTGCTTTCGGGCGACACTTAGGATCCATGGTACTAAGTTGAAGAGGGAGAATATTAACCCCAGTGGCATGGGCCTTCCATTTCCCTTTATATTTCACAGGGAGAACTGGCTAAACCATTAGCTACAAATATTTCCTTTGAATGGTGAAAGTTTAATTTTGACTTGGGTGGAAAAATTGTTCTATGTAAGGTCAACACTAATGCCACAACAATGAAATGGGGGCATTTTGTAATAAAATAAATTAGACAGGGATAAAACTTTAGCAACAGGCTGTTCTTTTTTCAGGCCAGTGTGCACCAGCTTGCCATGACTAGACACTTCTGTCTAAGTTAAAAAGAAAGGAAAAAAAGAAGTAAGACACTTTACTTTTAGAGAAAAGCCAGATGAGATGATAGAGCACAACTTGCTTTTAGATTTCCGGCTTCACCATTCACTTTGGGAAACTTTGTAAAAAGACCTTGAAAATTCTCAGATGACAAATTTGTCTCTGTTGCAAACCAATTTACCAAGCTACGATAGTAGATCTGGTTGGAGAGGCAGGAGCCACTTGATTAACAGGGAACATTTGAGTAAATAGAAGCAGGATCTGAAATGACTTGTTTGACTCATCAAACAAGTGAGAAACTAAACAAGACTAAATGTTTGAGGCCCCACTAGTAGTAGCCCCAAAAGAGCTGCAATTTCCATTACACCCTACAATAAAACACACATACAGATGTTCTTAGAGCCTTGCTGCCAGGGGGCTACAAATGTTAAGTTTGACCTCAGAATGGCAATACAGAAACAGGTCACTGAATCACAAAAGTTCAGATGTTTTTTCTCCTGTGAAAGGTATGAATATTCACAGAAAATATAACGAAAATCATCCATAAAAAAAATTGTCTCATGTTTTTTTTTTTTTTTTTTTTCTGTAAGGGGAGCACTACAGGAAACACTAACCAAAACACCAATACATTTTTTCCCAAAAGTTTAAAGTTATTTGGCCATTAATTATTTTGTGTACAACATTGCTAATTTTGGCTGGTACCAGAGAAAAGGTCATGCACTGACCAACATAGACAACAGTTCCTCTGGGGAGTATGACAGTAATGTTCATGGTAATCTGCCCTTTACATTTTGAAAATGCTATGTACAAGTGGGAAATTTTGGCTCGAGGGTGGTGGTACAGTAAAGGTTAATGGGTCTTCACAGTGAACTATGAACGTTCTCCCATAGGATGGCAGGAGGGTATGACAGTGGAAATCTTGGCCTGATGGTGTGGGTCTGAAATCATTCTTTGAAAACAACAGTAGTAACATTTCTTTTACATAGTTAGATTGTTTAACACACATGAGCTTATGCTGGCGCTAATGTTTGTGTTAAAGGACATCTTTCATTATTTCTTCAGTTCAAGTGGATATTTTGGCCTAATAATTTGTGACAGTGTGTTCCTGGGAATTTAGGGATTACTCTTCAAGATGTCAAGGAGGAAAGTGTTGGTCAAGGGAGAAATTTTGACATTACGATGGCATTAGACAAAAGGTCAAGGGATCACTAAAATCATTAGAACCATTCTCTGGGACGCCAAATATAAACCAGACTTAATTGGAATCTTGCAGCACTGGACCAAAAGAACTGGGTGAACCAGCCCAGGCGATGGACAACAGCATCCAGAAATATCTGCCAAGACAGTTTCCTATTAAAAATGGCAAATCTTAATGAATAGGCACATGAAAGCTCAATGTGTTTTGTGTATCTAAAAGTCAGTTAACGATCCAATGCAAATATTTTGACACAGCAGAGTAATGAAGCAGCCAATCAGCAGCCTGTTTGACACACAGTTTCAGTTTGTAGCTCTCGCTAAAGGGGAACTCAATGATTTTACACATTTTACAGGTCTGAAACACTACTGTAGAAAAAGTTGT